>NW_006408796.1:2475574-2497886 GCF_000296735.1 Chrysochloris asiatica | reverse complement strand
GGCACTCAACAACAACAACATGACAAAATAGGGACAAATGAAGGAGCTCTGATACATGGCATAAATACACGATCAAACATAACTGAAAACACACAAGCAGAAGACAAAACAGATGACTGGGACCTCCTAAAAATTAGACATTTATGTGCATCAAAAGATTTCATCAAAAAAGCAAAGACAGAATCCACAGACTTGGGAAAAAAAGATTTGGTAACAACATACCAGATAAAGGAGTACTCTCCAACATTTATAGAACACTTCAACAAGAAGACAAATAATCCAATTAAGAAATAGGCAGAGGATATGAACAGATATTTCATCAAAGAAGACATTCAGGGAGCCAACAAACATGAAGAAATACTCAGGATCATTAGCCAGATCATTAGCCATTATTAGATAATGCAAAACAAAACAAGGAGCTATCACCTTACCCCAGCATTATTAATAGCGAAGTTCCAAAAAAAACAACAAATGCTGGTGAGGGTGTGGAGAGACTGGGACCCTCCTACAGAGCTGGTGGGACTGCAAAATGGTGCAACCACTGTGGAAAACTGTATGGCGCACCCTCATAAAGTTGGAAATAGAGATACCTTGTGATCCAGCAGTCCCTCTATTCGGTATATATCCTCAAGAAATGGAAGCTGTAACAGAACTAGATATAGATGCACACCCATGTTCACTGTAGAACTATTCACAACAGTAAAAAGATGGAGACAGACTAAGTGCCCATCAACAGAATGGTGAAACAAACTTTGGTATGTCCACACAATGGAATATTACACATCACTGAAAAATAACGAAGAATCTGCAAAACCCCTCACAGCATGGTTGAACCTGCAGGACATTATGCTGATGGAAGTCAGTCAATCACAACAGGACAAATAGTGTTAAGAAAAGGTTTTCTTGCTAAATGAAACATTCTGTGATAGTTACAAGGAAGTGAGTAAGGGATGGAAAAAATAATATAGCAAACAGAGATAAATACTGCTAAGAAAAAGAATGTGAATACAGATAAATACTGTTATCTGATGGTATGCGGAAGGGATTACAATCATTGTAACAAAAATGAAGTACATGATGTGTTGAATGTAAAACTGATGACCTGCTTTGTAAATCTTCACTCAATTCACAATAAAAAGTTTTTAAAAAATGAAAAAAGAGAATTGATTCCTTTGTATTGTATGTCGGTGAAGAATATTGATTATTATATGAACTGCTAGAAGAACTGTCTTGGAAGAAGTATAGCTAGAATGCTCCTTGGAAGCATGTTGTCAGGAAATGAACATTATGCTTGAAAAGTTAGCAAAAAGGAGCAGGCCAGTCTGCTGCACGAGACCATCTTAAAGTGTTAAGGAGCAAAAACGTCAGCTTGCGAACTAAGGTGTGCCTGATCCAAGCCAAGGTATTGTCAATAATCTCATATGTATGCGAAAGCTGGACAGTGAATAAGGAAGACTGTAAAAGAATGGATGCATCTGAGTTGTGGTGTTGCAGGAGAATATTAAAAGTGCTATGGAACTTAGACATTGGCTACCCAAAATAGGGAGGTAGAGGGACCTACAAAGGCAAGAAGTGACTGGCTTACAAGCTTTCGAGAGGGAGCCTAGTTCCAGAGGAATCTCCACTGCGTGGTTTCCAATCTGTCTGGACAGGGCTGATGAAAGGGATTGGGGATAAGACTCTCGTGGTTCAATAATGAATAACTGCTATCAGGACTGAATGTGAAGGTTGAAAATCTAAAGGTAAACGTTCTGTAACAAAAGGAGGGGAGTGGTTGATTTTGCAGTCCAGGAGCGGAGATACCTGGGATCATCATGGGAGAGTGGAGTGAGGGACCTATACAGCGATGCCAGAGATAGAGGAAGATATGATGACATGGAACGATGGAGCAGCTGGGGACTCTGGACTCTGGGAGAGAGAGGGATTTTGTGCTGGCGACCGGAGGGCAAGCTTGCAGGTTGTTTGATGATGCACGGAGGGGATTGTAATCATTGCAATGAAACAAAATAGGATAGGATGAATGTAAAGTTATTATGTTCCCCCATGTAAATTATCACATATTTCACAATAAAAACTTAAAATAAATAAATACATACTTTACAAATTAAAAAAAAAAAGAAAATACCATGGACTGCCAAAAGAACAAATAGATCTGTGTTGGAAGAAGTACAACCAGAATGCTCCTTGGAGGCCAGGATGGCCAGACTTCATCTCTCATATTTTGGACATACTATCAGGAGAGGCCAGTCACTGGAGAAAAAAAAAAAATCAAATTTTTTTTTTTTTTTCAGTAAAATGGAGGATCAGCGATAAAGAGGAAGACCCCAATGGGATGGACTGGCAAAGTGGCATGGCAGCAGCAATGGCTCAAGTGTAGCAAGAATTGTGAGGTTGGTCCAGGATCGGGAAGGGTTTTGCTCTGTTGTGCATAGGGGTCTCTCTGAGTCAGTACTGACTCGATGGTACCTAAAAGCACTAACAAGAACGTCAAGGAGATGGCCCCACACAGTGGCCACAACAATGGCCCAAACACGGCAACAACTGTGAGGACGGCCCAGGATGCTGAGTCAGAGTCAACTGGACAGCACCTAACAACAACAACTACACAAAATCCAGCCTCATCAATAAATCCAACCATATCAAGGAAATAATGGAATTGCAAAGGGGCTTCATGAGGAGACCAAGAGAAACCTAGGGAATGATTGATATGTGTGATGACCTTGAGCATATTCATAAGGAGGAGGCAGTGAAAGAGACGGGGTTAGAGGGCAAATGCTGAACCCTGAACAGGTCATATAAACTCAGTTATGGGCGGAATAATTCATCCGGTACACAAATCATCCTGTGAGTGGATTAAAATATACTGAAACACACACACACACACCATTAAAGATTTGTTATAAGATGAAAAGGCACCAGAAGGCCCAATGCTTAGCATAAAACCCATATGGAAACCCCCAAGTAGCCTCAGCTCGGGTGCAATCTGTTGCCACTGTTATCTAATGAATCTAATTAAATGCTTTTGTCTTGCTAAAGAAAACCTTAACCTCGCTCTCTTCATCACTGTTTAATTTTGGCTTTCTGTGCGCCACCATACTGAATAGGTCACTGGATCTTTTATTAACACTGGCTCTGAAAAAACCACTCTGAGAAATAGCAATGAGGAGGGCAGTGGCTTCTGTCTGTGGATGGTGGCAAGAAGGTCCAAATCCATCATTAAGATGCTGAAATTGTTGGGTCACTTCTACAACCACCAAGGTTAAGGCCGAGCAGCAAACAGGACTTAGCCCTTGAAAAGGAAAAGCAGGGTAGGGATTGGAGACCAGTACCAGCAGCCATGGAGAACCAGGGAGTACATCCACCAAACTGAGGTTTCTAATGCTAATAGTTTAAGAAGCAAACACATAAAAAGCACCAAGCCAGCTGTGGCGGAGTTGATTCTGACTCAGAGCAACCCCAATATGAACTGTTGCTGGTGTCACAAGTACTGTCAGTTCCAACTCACAGTGACTCTGTTCAGGTTTTCTGAGGATGGAGATGTAATCTTTAAAGGGAACTCCTGGTGTGGCATTCACTGTAGGATCAGAACCGGACTGTGAACCACAGTTCAAATCTACTAGCTGCTCCTCAGAAACCCTATACTGGGTTGCTGTGAGTCAGAACCAACTTGAAGACACTTAACAACAACAAGTCTTTAAGGGAGAAAATAATTTCTTTTGCAGAATCAATGGGGGTTTGAACCACCAGCCTTGGGTTAGCACGAAGCACTTAATCATAATAATGAGGCACAGGTGTATGGTGCACTGGACTTACAGAGAAAGTGACATTTTCTTTAATTATTGTAAATTTGTTGATCTTTTTGTATTAAATAGTTACAAGTTAAATGTGGGACTTTATAAGCGATCATTATGACATGGGCAAAAAGTTACTTGTTGGTTAGCAGTCCAGTGCTTATCTTACATCAAACACCAGGATTCCCCAATATGAATAGAGTACAACTATACTCTGAGAAGCTGGGTTCTATGAAGAAAAACATGGCATCAGGATTGGATGAAGACTCATTAACAACCTGCAATATGCAGGTGATACAACCTTGCTTGATGAAGTGAAGAGAACTTAAAATATTTACTGATGAAGATCAAAGAGCACCGTCTTCGGTTTGGATTGCATTTTAATATAAAGAAAACAAAAATCCTCACCACTGGACCAATAAACAATATTCTTATCAATGGAGCAACGATTGAAGTTGCCAAGGACTTCATTCTTCTTGGATCAACTATCAACACTCATGGAAGCAGCAGTCAAGAGATCAGACGACGTATTGCATTAGGCAAATCTGCTGCACAGGAACTTTTTAAACCGTTGAAGAGCAAAGATGTCAGTTTGAGGACTAAGGTGTGCCTGACCCAAACCATGGTATTTTCAGTAACCTCATATGCATGTGAAAGCTGGACAGTGAATAAGGAAGACCTTAGAAGAATTGTTGGAGAATACTGAAAGTGCCATGAGCTGCCAAAAGAACCAACACAACTATGTTGGAAGAAGTGCAGCGAGAGTGCTCCTTGCAGGCCAAGATGGCCAAACTTCATCTCTCATATTTTGGACATATTGTCAAGAGGGCTCAGTCGCTGGAGAAGGATACCATGTTTGCTAAGGTGGAGGGTCAGAGAAAAAGAGGAAGACCTTCAATGAGATGGATTGGCAAAGTGGCAGCACCAAGGGGCTCAAGCCTGGCAACAGTTGTGAGGCTGGCGCAGGACGGGGCAATGTTTTGTTCAATGTTTTGTTCTTTTGTACACAGGGTTACTATGAGTCAGTAGCAACTCGATGGCACCTAACAATAACAACAACAAATACTCTGCAGGGTTTAAAGGCGCTTCAGAAGCCGACTGCCATTTGGGGACTTTAGACACAGAGAGGGAGAGAGGGAGAGGGGCTGTGTGCTGATGAGTGGTGGGGGGCAGGCTTGCAGGGTATACCCTTTGGTTGGAGGGGATTGTAACCATAGCAATGAAATGATATACGATAAAATGAATGTAAAACTAATGTTCTCCCATGTAAACTTATCACATAATTCACAACAAAACATTAAAAAAAAATGACCCCCATGATTCCTCTGGTAATATGGATCAAAAGATGCTTGAGCTTTACCTAAAGCGACTTCCAGTAAAATAGGTTCTAATTGCATTTATGTAAGACTAAAAAAAAAAAAGAAGCTGACTGCCAGGTCTTTCTTCCAAGGTGCCTCTACCTGGATTTAGTAGAAGTACTGGTGTAGCACTGTAGGTTAAGCACTGGACTGCTAACCACAAAGTCAGTGGTTCAAATCCACCAGCTGCTTCTTGGAAACCTGATCCAGGATCGCTATGAGGTGGAACCAAATCTACGGCACTTACCAACAATAAAAATCACCACCACCATTTGTCCCACCAAGAGATTCCTAATATTTTGAGAATGCTGCATTAATAGGTACCGGAATAAACCAGCATGGCATCATACATTGGTATTGTTGTTGTTGTTAAGTGCCATCAAGTCAGTTTCGACTCATAGTGACGCTGTATAGGGTTTCCAAGGAGTGACTGGTGAGCTTGAACCGCTGACTTTGCAGTCCAGTGCATTAGCCCACAGTATCATACCAGGACTCCCATTGGTGTCCTGGTGGTGGTTGTGCGCCATGGAGTCGGTTCCGACCCATAATGACCCCCTATAGGGTTTCTGAGACTGTAAATCTTTACTGGAGCAGAAAGCCTCATCTTTCTCCTGTGGAATGGCTGGTAGTTTCGTACTGCCAACCTTGAGGTTAGCAGCCCGACTCGTAACCACTACACCACCAGTGTTAGAGGCTTCAAAAGTTTGTGGAATAATTCCATTACCTTAATTTCAACTTTATCAACGTTCTGAAATCCCCTCCATGGTGAAATTATTAACGTACTTAGCTGCTAACCGGAATGTTGGAAGTTCAAGTCCATCCAGAAAGGCCTGGCCATCTACTGCCCAAAACAGCAGCCAGGAAAACCCTTCAGAGCTCAGTTCTACTCTTGACACACAGGACATGAATCGGAGCAACGAGATGCTACCAGGTTTTTGGATTACATAATAATCAGGAGAATATATTTCTATGGCACCTTGTTTTAAAGTCTTTGAAGTTCCTATCAATACTTCCTATCCTCTGAAAGACAAACATCATTCACCAGATTTTAATTTTTTTCTTCAAAGTCAGGACACAGAGGATGATGGTGGAGTTCCGAGAGACAAATCGAACCCACTACCACTGACTCTGACCTTTGTAGGTCAGTGTACAACTACTTCATCGGGTTCCCGAGGCAGCCTCATCCTTCGTGTATGGTGTGGCTGATGGGTTTGAACTGCCAACTTTGCAGTTAGCTTACTTGCCAGTCGGGCTCCTGAGAGCCAAATAAAATAACTAACTAAGCGCCGCCCAACTGCAAAGCCATTTGCACTACAAGGTCAGCGGTTCAAGCTCACCAGTCACTCCTTGAAAACTCTATTCAGGATCACTATGGGTCGGAACCAACTCAACAACACTTAACAACAACAAATTGGGAACTCAGAGCTCGAACTGCCTTACAAAGTATGAAGACAGCAACTCAGAAAACTTTTGAGCCAAAACCAAATCATTATCATTAAACAGCTGTTCAGCCTCAGAAGGAACCCTGTTTTATCAGATCATGTGCGTGCTGAGCTAGAAGGGCTTAGAAGTCACCTCACTGACCACCTCATCTCCACAGCCAGAAGTGTGATGAAGTGGTCCCCTCAACATTTGTTTAAACACTACATATGGCAAGAGTTGCTTCTAAGATGATGGATGTTACCCTGCAGAAATATTCATCAACATAGACTGGGGTGTCAGAAGGAAATCAAACAAAGTATTTAATTATTTGAAAACCCTTCAGTTTGACTTGTCCTGACAAAAACGGTTCTTGGAAAGTTCTTTCCAGAAAGAACACGAAGGCCTGCTGGACAGGAGGGATCCGTGAGCTCGGTTCTTTTCTCTTGCTTATTCATGTATGAAAGTGGCCATCTGTAAGCCCTGGTGGGGAACAAGCCAGCCTTAGATCACAGCCAATATCTGCTCATTTAAATCAGAGACACCACAGAATATTCCACTGAGCAGTTGGCAGTTGCTAGGAAACAGGAGGTCAGCAACTCTGAAAGGCCAGTTTATTCCCAGCCTTAGTTGCTTCACAGGATCCTATTGAAGCTCTTCTCCACTGAGCTCAGCTCCTTGGATCCCGCCCCCTCCAATGGGGGAGCACCCTGCTGGCCCCATCTGCCACCTGCCACTTTTACCCAAGACACAAGTCCCTGAGAACTAGTACAGAAGGAAGCTTTCAGCTGAAGCCTATTCCATTGAGAGGAACTATTTACAAACAGTAATCAAATAACAACATGCCCGATCCCATCTTAAAGCAAGACAGACAACATGTATACATATAAAACTACCTGTCCTTTTGAATGGCTCTCAGGATGGTGTCTTTTCCCCTACTTCCTTTCTCCTCATTCCAAACGAGCCGGTTCAGACTCATGATGACCCTGTGCAGTTTTCCTGGCTGCCATCTTTACAGAAACAGATTGCCAGGACTTTATTCCATGGCACCCCTGGCTTTCAGGTGAGGACAAACCATTCTCACCACAGGTGAACTTGACATGACATTTACAACAACCCCTCCTGCCCTCCCAACTCCTTTTTGGATTGAAAGAAGGGTATGATGTGTTCTTATACTCCTTTCTCCACAAAATTGTGTTTTCTTACATCTACCCCCAAATGGATGTACATCCTGCCCAGATACGATTTGAGGATGTGACGGTGAGTTCAGAAAATGTCAAGTTCAAATGACAAGTCAGGAGAGGGGAAACGATCTTTTGTTGGGAAACCCGCGTGATTCGAATCCGAGTTCTGTACCCAGACATGGTAACCTCTTGTCGTCCTGAGAAGATGGTACTTCTCCACCATGACCCTCCCTGTATTCTTACCACTCATGCCGGAGACCTGGTTCCATTCCAGGTCTAGTAATCTGTAATGGATTGCTATTACGTGTTGTATATATGTTGTACCTGTGGCAAGAATCCCACATGGGAATGGGATGCCTCTGTTATGATCATGAGGAGGTAGGAGTGTAGGCTGGGTCTTCAATCTCTCTTGAGATAAAAGAGCAGATGAGGAATAAAGAAGTGAGCAGAAAAAGGGGAGAGATACACCAGGTCACATGAAGGTCAACTAGGAACAAGGTGTTGTTGTTGTTGTTAAGTGCCTTCGAGTCGGTTCCGACCCATAGCGACCCTGTACAGGGTTTCCAAGGGTGTAAATCCTTACGGGAGTAGAAAGCCTCATCTTTCTCCCACGGAGCGGCTGGTAGTTTTGAACTGCTGACCTTATGGTTCGCAGCCCAATTCGTAACCATTACGCTACCAGAGCAAGGTGTTGTTGTTGTTGTTGTTATGTGCCGTGGAGTCGGAACCGACTCATAGCGACCCTGTACAGGGTTTCCAAGGGTGTAAATCCTTACGGGAGTAGAAAGCCTCATCTTTCTCCCGCGGAGCAGCTGGTAGTTTCGAACTGCTGACCTTGCAGTTCACAGCCCGAGTCGAGCAAGGTGTAGGAGCTGACAAAACAGACATCCCCCAGAGCAGACAGCGAGAGAAAGTCTCCCCTTAGAGGTGGTGTCTTGAATTCACACTTCCTTTATTGTTGTTGTTACCTGTGTCCTTGGTTCTGACTCATAACAACCTTACGTACAACAGAAGACAACACCGCTCAGGCCTACGCCATCCTCACTGTCGTTGTTAAGCTTGAGCCCACTGCTACTGCCACTGTGCCTGTCCATCTTGTTGGGGGTCTTCTTCTTTATCGCTGACCCTCCACTTTACCAAGCATGATGTCCTTTCTCCAGGGACTGGTCCTTCCTGATAATATGTCCAAAGTACACTAGACAGTCTTGCCACCCCTGCTTCTAAGAAACATTTGGGCTGTACTTTTTCCTGCCAATGTCTGTTCAGGCTTCTAGCCTCCCCAAAACGGAAAGCATAAATTTCTGTTTGTTAGAGCCACCCAGCGCTACTTCATACACAACCTCCACTCCCATCCTGAATGTGACTACGTTCCTGAGCATGTTCCAGTGGACCTTCTAGACTCAGACAGACCAGGAAGAAAGGTCTGGTGATCTACTTCAGAAAATCCTACGGATCACATGGATGTGATCCAAAGTAGATCGTGGGGGTGGATGCAGGACTGGGCAGTGGTATGTTTCATTACGCACTGATGGGGTCACTGTGCGTCGGGAGCCAACTTGACCTCAGCTCACAATAACAACATGAGTAACAGTAGCCACTGTCTAACCAGAGCAGGTGAGGCATTTTCCAGACTCTGCGCTTACAATCACTTTAAAAAGGGAAGATTCCTGCCCTCTCTGCATCTATGACATCACCGAGACTGAGAGGCTGAAATGGCAGACTTAGGACTTGCGGTACACAGCATCTGTCATTCCCCGATTCCTGTTTCCTGAACGTAACACCCACATATCTCTAGTGGTCTCTTGTAGCCTCCTGTCAGCCAGATCTGGGCTTTCTCCACTGAGCACACAGCAACAGAATCAACCCATCTTTGAGGATGATAGAAACCTGATGCCACTGGCCACAGACATGTAGACAAACAGGTCTGGGTTAACATATGGCTACAGAGTCGCCAGACTTGATGGGACAAATGGACCATGAAAACAGAGAGCCTGTGATTTGGGTGGCAGAACCCCGGCACACAGCCGCAGTGGTGAACTGGTATAGTAAAGCTCCTAGGATGCATTTGACACTAATGAACCCTGGGAAACTCCTTCAGAGTCTATGTCTCCATCATGAACTAGGGCTGGAGGAGAGGCCGTGGTTCTGAATGGGAACAATCAGAGCTGGCCATTTCCTCAGTCTTTCTTGTATTCTTGCACCTGACCCCTCAGTCGAATTAAGAGTCCACCTAAAAGTCTATAATCATTTCAACATAGGGCACATTCATCCCACCCCACCCCCCAACTTTGAATACCTGGCAGGCAGCCATGTTCCATTCATCTCTATGGTCTCCCTAGTACCCAACAGAATGGACCCTGTGTTGTATGTACTCAACAGCATGCTTAATGAACTGAAGAGAACAAAGACCAAAAACCCCCCAAAAACCTGTAGCCCATGCCAGCTGCTAAAGACCTTTCTAATATTCCCAAATGGCCTTTCTCAGTTAGTTAAAAGCTTTCCATTAACATGTGGTACCCAGGGCTTCCAATTGGTTCTTTCGTGACCAATGCAGCAAAACTGGACAGAGACTGAATCTGTAAAATGTGGGTGTACTGGAATGACAACAGCAATGGGAAAAAATATTGGGTTAAAATCCTGGAATGGGAGACTCAGAAGAGGTACAGTGAGCCCTTTCAGGAGTCTGGCAGGAGATTGGATTATTGCCAAAGCTCTGAAGATCACCACACATTGAAAAAGGCCTGATAGGCCGCCATCTTTGAGCTGGGTACCAGTATATGGACCCTGCTGATCAAGAGAGTCAGTTGCTATGACAACACACATGCTGCCCTTGTTTTCTGAGAGGTCAGTTAGATTTTTAGCAGGGCATTGTGCTACCTGGAATGTTACTCATTCTGGTTATCTTTCCAGTAGGACACCACTGTTTTACAAATTCAGGTCTGTTCTGGTTTCCTTTCCTCAGCCTTGGCTGAACCAGGCAGAACCGGTTTGAAGCCGTGGCTTGAACAAGGAGAGGGGAGGGGTTATGTGCAGACAAGGTGAGTAATGGAGAACAAGCAGCAACTGTGTTGGCATTCATATTCCTAACTGAGCATGAGAAAGAAAGGCTTCAATGATGTAGAAGTCAGCAGAGCCCTGGCTGGATAAGCAGGAACCCCGCCTTTGGCATTGCCCCAGTGAACAGCAACATCCCAGCAAGTGGTCCATCTGCTGAGTGATGGTCTTGTGAGGGTCACAGGGAGCAGCTGAGGCTTTCTGCACCATGGGTACCTTTTATGTGCATCACTAGTGTCTCTGTAGTTAAACATTCAGTTGGAAAAACACAAGGTTGGCAACTTAAACCCAATAGACGCTCTGCAGGAGAAAGACCTGACAGACCATTTCTGTAAAGATTACTGTTGTTGTTAGGTGCCTTGGAGTCAGTGCCAACTCGTAGCGACCCTATATAGGGTTCCCAAGGCTTTTCAAAAATAGTTTAAATCTTTGCCAGAGCAGAAAGCTGCATCTTTCTTCCATGGAATGGCTGGTGGGCCTGAACTGCAGAACCTGTGGTTCACAGTCCAGTGTTTATCACATAGAGCCACCATGGAGGCCGCTGGAAAACCCATGGGGCAGTTCTGTGTCCTTTAGGGTTACTAAGAATCAGAATCCAGTAAATGACAATGTTGGTGGTGCTGGTGTACTGTGGGGTTACAGGGACCCTATACAGAGTTTCCGAGGCTTATAAAATATCTTTAAAATCTTTATGGGAGCAGAAAGTCTCATCTTGCTCCCATAGAACAGCTGGTACTTTCAAACTGCTGACCTTGAGGTTCGCAGCCAACTCCTAACCACTATGAAAGGCACCTTTTATATGGGTTTATGACATCATAACAGCTAGATCCAACCTGCCTGTCCACCTCCTCAAGGTCCTCCTCCCTTTCCAGATGCCTGTCATTAAAAAGCTAAGAGTTATAAACAGAAAAACCCACGCTCTATTGGAACTAGAGTAATGCAGTGAATTAATCAAATATTTAGGTCACTACGAAAGGCATCTCAAGAGTCAATACAAAAAATTTAAAAAGCCAAACTAATTGTCCTCCATCAATTCTGCAAACCAGTTAACATCTTCAAAATGCTTGCTTGAGATTTGGTGCTGATAATGCCCTGAGAATCAGTCTTTTTTCCCCCTCCTCCTCAAAATCTGTCAAAGTCCTTCAATTAAATCCCATAATGATCCTACTTAAATTGTTCCACCAGAAACAAAATATCAAGGTATGGCAAGAAGATTTCATTTTCAAACTCTCATTCTTTGCTTATCAGCTGAAAAGCTGGCATTCTTAGGCATCCCAACTGATAACACATATGCTCATTTCACTTTCTTGGTTGTTGAAAGAGGTTTTTAAGACAGAACCATTACATCATATTGAAAGCATTTGTTTGCTAGGAAACATGAGCCGTCCTCCATGTAGGAGGAGACCAGCGAGAGGGCCCCTGCCTAGAACAGTGACACTTTCATTTCCTAGTGGCAAAATTCATGCAGCTCAGTGTCACTCCAAAGCTAAACACTATTCCCTTTTCAGAGAAAGGTTTCTGGCACACTTCAATCAGGGCAGTGGGAACTAGGGCAGCCGTTCCCCTGGAGAATGGGAGAACCCTTCCCGGCATTTCCCATCTCACAAGGAAGACAGGGAGCAATAATGTACACTAGGCAAAAGTCAGAGGAGTGGCCGCCTTCTGTTTCTACCACCATGCACAAGTGGTATCCTCACCTTGACATGGTAAGCTATGCACCACTTTAATGGTGAGCAAAGTCCTGGTGTGGCACTGTGGGTAACGTGCCACACTGCAAAGGCGTTTGAACTGCAAGGTCGGCGGTTCAAGCTCACCAGCTGCTTCCTGGACACCCTACCCAGGGGAGCTATGGGTCGGAACTGACTCCACAGCACTTCACAACAACAAAAGGCAAAGTAAATAGGGGTGGAAACCAAGAAACCATCAGCATTGACTCCTGAGGCTGATAGGATTCAGCCAGGGGCAACTTTGATCCTTGGAGAACATTCAGTGTCATAACTTTTTTTGTGCGGGGGGAGGCTGCTAGGAGTCCTGGTGTGGCTCTGTGGGCTAATGCGCTGGATTGCAAAGTCGGTTTGAACTGCGAGGTCAGTGGTTCAAAGCTCACCAACTGTTCCTTCGAAATCCCATGCAGGTTTGCTATGGGTCGGAACCAACTCCATGGCACTGAACAACAACAGCAACAACCATCTACTGGGTGAAGGTCAGGAACGCTGTTAAACATCTTACAATGCAGAGGACAGTCTCAGACAACAGAGAACTGTACCAGCCCCAAAGGGTAACAATGCCATAGTTGAGAAACACTGCTGTCCCGACAGATATGAAAATGATTAAGAATCATCTCTTTGCGAGTTGACTGCGGTACCAGGGGAGGGGTGTGAACATTTAATTATGGGCATCTTTCAATTCACAGAGCCCTGGTGGCACTGTGGGCTGAGCGCTGGGCGAGTGGTTCACCCACCAGCTGCTCCTTGAGAGAAAGAGGTGGCTGGTCTGCTGTAGTCAAGACTGACCACCTCGGAAACCCCTAGGGAGCAGTCTACTGTGTCCTGTTGGGTTTTGAATTGTCAGAATTGACCCCAAGGTGGTGAGTTTCAGTCTAAAGTGCAGGGCAGGCGAGGAAGGTCAATATTTGGGGTTTCGAGCTGGAAATACAAGGGGAGAGACACTAACCTAGCCCGAGGTGAAGGAGACAGCTAAGTATCTGCTTAGGAGCCAGGCAGGTGAGGGCAGAGTAGGACAGACTGCAGGGGCCCTACTTGTCTGGGGCATGGGGCTGGGGGGCTCAGTGGGAGAGCATGCCCAAACATGCCCAAACATAGGGGGTGGAGTCAGAAAACCAGGGAGGCAGGGTGGAGAAAACTAAGAGCACTTGGTAGGGTCCAGCAGCCAGAAAGAAGAAAGAAATAGATCCCAGGCTTTTTCTAGAGGATTGCTTAAGGACAGGGAGGCGGGACGTCTCTAATCTCCATCCGGACCCTCAGTTCCAGTCTTTCTGTAAATATTTAATATGAACAGTGTGAGCAAGGAGATGGAACGAGAGGAACGGATGGATGGAGTCAAACAGAGCCCAGGAGGCAGTGAAAGTTCCATAGAGAGGACCTACCTTGGTCTCAAACCCAGAGCCACTGGGGACAAGGACAAAGTCACTAACAGGAACCCCATACTGAGGGAACTGTCTATTAAACAAGCCACTGGAGTCCTGGTATGGCGCTGTGTGGGTTAATGTGCCAGACTGCAAAACTGTTTGAACCGCAAGGTCAGCAGCTCAAGCTCACCAGCTACTACTTGGAAACCCTATACAAGGTTGTTATGGGTCACAACAACAACCAAGCCACTAGAGTGGTCTGCACTCTTTAAACTGGAACCCAACTTTCCCTGAAATCTCCACATAGCAGAAAAGCAGAACTTCATAAATTAAGATCAGCACATAACGAAAAAACTGTCTGTAGGGGTCCAAACGATGGACATTCAATCCAAAGCAAAGATGAAAAGAAGGGAGACTAGAATACTGGGAATGGAAGCATCAGAAAGAATGTTGATACAATATGAAAACTAACTAATGTCACTGATCGATCTGTGTGGAAACTGTCAAACAGTTTCCTAACTTGCCCTAACTTGATGTGTATACATGTTCACCAAAGACACAATATTATTGCTAAAAATAGTAAGAATCATGGTCCTCATTACACTGGAGCAGTAGGTATATTGGACCAGGACAGCTACTTTCTGAGGGGTTGAAAGTAAAAACAGACAGCCCAGGGCTACAGTGTCCAGGGCTGTGGCTGTCCAGTGCCAAGGGTACTGCCCAAGTCTCCTGACCCTGTTGCAGCAGGTTGGCATCCCCCTGGTGGAAGCAAGCAGGGCAGACTGGGGTCATGTCTCTAAATCGCAGAATTTTCCAGGAAGGGTCCTTTTGCATGCCCAGGGAAGTACCCCCATAGTTAAGACTTTGGGTAACAGCTGGAAAGTGCTTCAACAGGGGAATGACAATAAAGAAACCCCAGAAGTTTAAGGCTAAGGAACTGTTGGGGCAAGCCACAGAATTCATTCTCATGCACAGAGACCCTATAGGACAGGGAGGAACTTCACTGCACTGCTGACCGCAAGGCTGGGGAGCTTGCTTCCTCAGAAACCCTGAACAGGGTCACTATGAGTCAGAACCGACTCCACAACATTTAACAACGATCTTGATGGGAGCTGGGAGGGTATGAACTGACTTTTCAGTTGTCAGCCTCGTGCTTAACTGTTGTATAGCTAGGGCTCTTTGTAGGAACAGAAAGGTAGAAATACGTATTTTCTCAACAATGACTTAGCCTTCCTCAGTTCCCCTTGTTGTTGTTGTTAAGTGCCATCGAATCGATTCCGACCCATAGCGACCCTGTACAGGGTTTCCAAGGCTGTAAATCTTTACGGGAGCAGAAAGCCTCATCTTTCTCCCACGGAACAGCTGGTAGTTTCGAACTACTGACCTTGCGGTTCGCAGCCCGATTCGTAACCACTAAGCTACCAGAGCTCCTCGTCATGTTATAATTTTGTCAATGAATGACTCTACAGATGATTAAAAAAAAAAAGGATGGTGATATCAAAACATTTGAACACCAATTTCACTTCAAAATTTTTCAGCGGAAGTAGAAGTAGCTAGGAGTCTTGGTGTGCTACTGTTAAGATAAGCACTGGACTACCAACCACAAGGTCAGTGGTTCAAACCCAACAGCCACTCCTTAGAAGCTCTATACAGGATGGCTAGGCGTCTGAACACACTCCATAACACTAAACAACAGTGGGCTAAGTAGTAGTCTGCCACATTATTATTCACTTCTTTTAAATGTAACTCAGTATAAAAGAAACCCTCCTCACATTTAAAACACTGACTTCCTGTTAGGGGCATATTTAGCAAGTGAACAGACACCCAGGGAATCCCTAGGCTGGTCCCAGAGCAGGGAGTCATTAGTATTTCAGGCATTCTCCCTTCCAGCTCTGTCTTGGGGATCTCTACTTTGGGGAATAAGAAAATCCCCATCAAAAGTGCCTCATCAGGTTTTTCAGGGTGGATTGCTAAACTCCAAGACATGTGTATTCTTGTGTAAAACAAGTATATAATAGCCAACAGATGACCGCTCAACTTTTGTCAACTTCCCACATTCCATACGGCAGTACAAGTCCCAGATTTAATACAATTCAGAAAGGGTCCATTCGATTCATCTTTGTGTGGATTTCCTTCAAGGTTCATAGAAAGCACAGGCTAAGAGAAGCTCTCAGACCAGACTCTTACACTTTATTTATGGAGAAATTCTTTTAGATAGCAAATCCAAATAAAAGAGACGGAAAACAGTCTGCCCCTTCAGCCTACTATTAAAAAAAAAACCAAACAATTCCTCCCTTCCTATAGAAAGGGAATTCCATATCAAAAGACCTATCTCCTACATGAATTTTCTTTTTAATTTTTACAAGGATTTAGGAGCTCAAAATCATACAAGTCATGGAAATCGGCACTTACCCATCTGCTTCACAAGGTAACCCTTTTGGCTCTCAGAGAAACAGCAGAATCTGTTTCCTCTGGCTTGCCGGCTGCAAAACTCGGTACCTATTGCCTCCTCTCCAAGTTGCACAAAACTCTCAAGCAGAGCAAATAAAAGAACTGCCTACCTTTGGAGTCCTCTCCCCCACTTCAGTTTTTATCCACTGTAATGGGCGGCATCATTAGCAGTCTGGGCTAGGACCATCTGAGCTCACAGGCACAAAAAAAGGCTTTCTTTAGCTGGCTGCTGTGCCAGCCTTTCATGCACTGTCTTGGGCTGCCTTAATTCATTCCCGATTCTACTCAAAGGAAGTCCAGCCCCATCAGGCTGGCGCAATAGTAGAATCTGGGGAAACTTCCGCCCGTAGGAACAGATTAACTAACCTTCTGTGCACCAAAAAATAAGGCAAAGAGATGGCAAGGCTAGCAGCTTCTGGATTTTTCAAAGATTGCCTCTTTTTTGAAAAAAAAAAAGAAAAAGAAATGCCCTGGAACAAAACCAAACCATCCTTGTGGCCTGGGAGGATCTGCTCCTGAGAACAAATGCCCCTCAGTGGAGCTCAGCTTCATTTTTGGCTATTTATTCTGGTCTTCACAGAGCACTGCTGAAGAGTTACCATGGCAACTTGGCAAGCAGGCTTTAAGTGACCACTGAGGGGGTATACTGGGGTGGTTTCCTTTAGGGAGAAGAATGGGAGCTTTAATGCTTTCATTGCTAAAACTTCCTGAAAAGGTAAAGCTGCCCTTTTTTTTTCAAAAAAAAAAAAGGTCCTCTATGGAGTGCTGGTGTAGCGTTGTGGGTTAACATGCCAGATTGCAAAGCCATTTGAACTGCAAGGTCTGCAGTTCAAGCTCACCAGCTGCTCCTGGGAAACGCTATACAGCATATCTATGGGTCGGAACCCACTCAACGGCACTTAACAACAACACTATGTAAAGTTCTCAAAATTCAAAGATGCTGCTAATGAGTTTTCCAGTTACTAGAGATGGCTGCAACAGTGAACATCCCAGAGAAACCCTCAGAAGACCTGAAGGCTACTGAACACAAAGTGAGCCTCTTGCAGTGATTATGCCGAGGACATGGCCAAAGGCTGTAAGAATAACCAAATGGACACTGGCGTCAGTCAGACGGATGGACCATTTAGATCATTCTAAAAAAACAGCGAGCTCCGCTCCGAGTCCTCCTAATAATTTGCCACTCCATTTCCCCCACCCCCCGCCATACTATTGCTATTATTAATTGTTGTTGTTGTTAGGTGTCTTCTAGTCAGCTCTGACTCAAAGAGACCCTACACCCAACAGAAGGAGCCCCTGCCTAGAGCGCTGTGTCAGCCTTAAAATCAGTTATGTTTACGCACATGGTTGCTGCTGCCACGGTGGCACTCCATCTCCTTGGGGAGATCTTCCTCTTTTCCAATGACCCTCTACTCTGCCATGCAAGCTATCTTCCCAGGAATAAGTCCCTCTGATAGCATGTCCAAAGTACATACTACACAGTCTCACCATCTTCCCTTCTAAGGAGCACTCCGGCTGTACTTCTTCCAAGACAGATCGGTTTGTTCTACTGGCAGTCCATATTTTCAATATTCTTCTCCAACACTGTAACTCAAATGCATCAATTCTTTTATGGTCTTCCTTAGTCACTGTCCAGCTTTCACACAACTGCCCGTATGTTTTCTGTACAGGTTCCACATGAGCACATTGAAGCATTCTGGAATCCCCATTCTGTGCAATGCTATTCATAGTTTGTTATGATCCACACAGTTGAATGCCTTTGCATAGTCAATAAAACAGAAGTAAACATCTTTCTGGTACTCGCTTGCTTTCAGCTAAGAGTCATCTGACATCAGCAATGATCTGTCTAGTTCCACGTCCTCTTACAAAACCAGCTGGAATTTCTGGCAGCTCCCTGTCCGTGTGCTGCAGAAACAGTGTTTGAATTATCCTCAGCAAAATTTCATTTGTGTGTTCTAGCAATGATATTTCTCCAAAACTTCCGTCTTCTGTTGGGTCACCTTTCTTTGGAATGGGTGCAAATATGGATCTCTTCCAGTTTGTTGGCCAGGTAACTGTTTTTCAAATTTCTTGGCATAGACTATTAAGTGTTTCCAAGGCTGCATCAATTTGTTACAACATTCCAATGGATATGCCACCAAAAACCTTGGTTTTTTTTTTTGCTTTTGAACTTCTTCCTTCAGTACCATTAAGTTCTTAATCACAGCTATCTCCTGAAGTGGTTGAAAATTGATTGATTCTTTCTGATGCAGTGACTCTGTATTTCTTCCATCTATCTCCTTCTGATGCTTTCTGCATCATGCAATATCTTGCACCAAGAATCTTTCAGTATTATAAGTCTAGGCTTGAATATTTTCTTTAGTTCTTTCAGTTTGAGAAAATCTGAGCGTGTTCTTCCCTTTTGGCTTTCTAGCTCCAGGCCTTTGCACATTTCATTTTATTTAACTTTGACGTCTCCAATTGCCCTTTGAAAATTTCTGCTCAGCTCTTGTACTTCATGTTTTTCCCATTTGCTTTTGCTACCTTACATGTTCAAGAGCAAGTTTCAGACCTTTTGCTTTCTTCATGTATGATGTTCTTAATGTCATTCCACATCTCTTCTGGTCTTCGGTCATTACAAAGCGTCGAATGTGATCTTGAGATCATCTCTGACTTCAGGTAGATATACTCCAGGTCAGATTTTGGCTTTCCTGGATTTGTTTTCATTTTCTTCAGGTTCAACCTGAATTTGCATATGTAAATTAAAGGTGTTTTGCACAGTTGACCCTGAGTCTTGTGTTAGCTGGTAAGATTGAGTTTCTTTATCTTGTCTTTATACAGATGTAGTCAATTTGACTCCTGGGTACTTCGCTTGCCCATGTGTATAGTCATAGTTTATGTTGATAAAATAAGTATTTGAAGTGAATTTTTACTATAGCATCTTTGTATTTGTGGGTTTTTTTCTTTTTATCACCAAAGTCATATTTTCCAACTAGAGATCCCTCCTCTTTGTCTCCATCTTCCACATGCCAGTCACCCGTAATTATCAATGCATCTTGATTGCATGTTTGATCAATTTCAGACTGAAGAAATTGGTAGAAATCTTTGCTTTCTTCATTGTTTTTGGTGTTTGGTATGTAACTTTGAATAATATTGGTGTCATCTGGTCTTCATTGGTTTGTTGCTGTTACGTGCTGATGAGTTGGTCCTGACTCCTATGCCCCTGTACAGAGTTTACAAGGAGTGGCTGGTGAGTTTGAACTGTCAAACTTGCTGTTCAACCGACCTTTCGGTCTAGTGCTTATCATATAATGCCACATCACGACTTCCTTGTAGGAATATGGATATTATATCACAGACAGTACTGTATTTCAACACAGATCTTAAACGTTTTTTCTGATGATGAATGAGATGCCATTCCTTTTCAATTTGTCATTTCTGGTAGAGTAAACCATATGACTGATTTAAAATGTTCAATACCAGTCCATTTCAGCTCTGGTGGCGTAGTTTTTACGACTCAGGCTACTGACCTCAAGGTCAGCAGTTCAAAACTACCAGCTGTTCCACGGGAGAAAGATGAGGCTTTCTGCTCCCGTAAAGATTTACAGCCTCGGAAACCCTAAACGAGGTCGCCATGAGTGGGAACCAACTCCATGGCACACTTACCATCACCATCAGCAATGCATGGTGGTGGTGGCGGTTATGAGCTGTCGAGTCAATTTCTACTTATGGTGACACCGTACAGGGTTTTCGAGGCTGTCCATCTTTCTGGGAGCAGAAAGTCTTATTTTTCTCCCAAGAAGCAATTGGCAGATTCAAACTGCTAACCTTGTAGTTAGAAGCCCAGCTCATAATCCACTACACTACCAGGGTTCCCACTAATGTCAAGGATATCGATATTTGAGTCCCATCGCTTTTTAATCACTTCCAATTTTTCTATTTATATTCCGTACATTCTAAGTACTGATTATTCATTCACGTTTGAAGCTGTTTCTTCTCACTTTGCATCATGCCCCAACAGCAAATGAAGGTCCACTCACATCATTAAGGCTGATTACTCTGAGGAAGCAGCTCTTCCTTAGCCTTGCAACCTGAGGGGTTCATCTTCTGGCACTACATCTGACAGTGCTTCACTGCTATCCACAAGGTTCTCGGGGACGAACCCCACAGAAGTGGACTGTCTGTTCCTCTTTCCTCCTCTGTTCTTAGTGTGGAAAGACCCACTGAAAGCTGTTCACCACACGGTGACCCTGCTGGTGTTTGAAACGCCTCCGGCATAGCTTCCAGCATCTCAGAAACACGCAAGTCACCACAGCACAACAAACTGACAGATATATAGGAATACTTTTATTTACTATCTATTAAAAAAAGAAAAGGAAAAAAGAGTTATTGGGCAGTGCAAATGGTTAGCACAGTCAGCGGCTAACCAAAAGGTAGAAGGTCCAAGTCCACCCTGATGTGCTTCAGAAGAAAGGTCTGGCATTAACTGGTCCTAGTATATATAACACCATTTCATTCATATTTTATTTTGTATAACTTTCTGCTCATTTTTGGTCCAGACCACCAGAAACTACCCATTTCTAGAGCATACATATTAAAAAACAAAGAAACAAACAGCAGGATGACCGCAGTGGGCACACCTGTGCTGGCTGCAAAGCCTCATTTCCCACACCTTGGCAGTAGTAGAGGGGAGCCCCTTTTGCCCTAACCAGGACACTCTTACAGCCCAGTCAGTGAAGCGGGAAGGCAGAAATGACAGGAGCTATGTACAGGCGAGGTGGTGGTGAAGTGTTTTTACGGGTAGCAGAATCACAGCATGCACCAGGACAATCACAGTTAGTTAAGAGATAAGTGGGACTTGCAGAACCCTAACCACCTCCCCATCAGCCTTGAGAGCTTCATGTGGTAACGTCTGAATAAAACATGGGGTCTTTAGTTATGCTTCCTAGGTGCTTCCTAGCATGCATGTATACTTAGTAAGTACTGCATTTCATCAGTTGCTGTTGTTAAGCACCGTGGAGTCGGTTCTGACTCATAGTGACCTTGTACAGGGTTTCTGAGGAGCGGTTGGTAGGTTTGAACTGCTGATTTTGCAGTCCAGTGCTTATCGTACAGTGCCACACCAGGACTCTGTATTTCATAAGTACAGGTATATTTAGTTTGCTTATCAAATAGGACAAAGGGCTTGTTGATCAACTTCTGAAAATCAGCCAATCAGAGCAAAGACTGAGGTGCCCCTGACCCAAGCCATGGTATTTTCAACAGCCTCATATGCATGTGAAAGTTGGACAATGAATAAGGAAGATCGTAGAAGAATCAAGGCATTTGTGCTATGGTGTTGGAGAAGAATATTTAAAGTACCATGGACTGCTAGAAGAACAACAATCTGTGTTGTAAAAAATACACCCAGAATGAGGCAGGATGGTGATATTTCATCTCTCATACTTCAGACATGTTATCAGGAGGGGAACTTCCTGGGGAAGGGCATCATACATGAGAAAGTGGAGGGTCAGCGGAAAAGAAGACCGCCAACGAGATGGGTTGGCACAGTAGCAGCAGCAATGGGCTCAAACATGCCAAGTGTGAGGATGGCGCATCGGGCAGTGTGTAGTTCTATTGTACATAGTGTTTGGTTCTATTGTACACAGTGTGTTTAGTTCTATTGTACATAGTGTGTAGTTCTATTGTACATAGTGTTTGGTTCTATTGTACACGGTGTTTAGTTCTATTGTACACGGTGTGTTTAGTTCTATTGTACACGGTGTGTTTAGTTCTATTGTACACAGTGTGTTTAGTTCTATTGTACACAGTGTGTTTAGTTCTATTGTACATAGTGTGTAGTTCTATTGTACACAGTGTGTAGTTCTATTGTACACGGTGTGTTTAGTTCTATTGTACACAGTGTTTAGTTCTATTGTACACGGTGTGTTTAGTTCTATTGTACATAGTGTGTAGTTCTATTGTACACGGTGTGTTTAGTTCTATTGTACA
>NW_006408796.1:2431653-2475159 GCF_000296735.1 Chrysochloris asiatica | reverse complement strand
GTGTGTTTAGTTCTATTGTACACGGTGTGTTTAGTTCTATTGTACATAGTATGTAGTTCTATTGTACACGGTGTTTAGTTCTATTGTACACGGTGTTTAGTTCTATTGTACACGGTGTGTTTAGTTCTATTGTACATAGTATGTAGTTCTATTATACATAGTGTTTAATTCTATTGTAGTGTTTAGTTCTATTGTACACAGGATCACTGAGTCAGAACCAACTTGATGACATGTAACAAGAACCACAACAACATAATTAGCCTTGTGGATGTGAATCCTTTGGATACTAGTACGGCTGCATGCTGATGGTCTCCCTTATCTGGATGATCTGTCATTGTCCTGTTTTAAACTTAATAAAGAGGTCACGACAAAATATATTTGATTTGGGGGTCTTTTTTCCCTTAAAACATATCACATGTGAATCTCCTTATAAACACAGACAGACACACAATTCCTACCAACTCCGACTCACAGAGACCATACATAGGTTTTCTGGGTATGAAGATCTTTACAGTAGGAAACTGCTTTTTCTTTCTCCCATGGAGATGCTGGTGGCTTTGAACCATCAACTTGCAGTTGGCAGTACAGTGCTTATCCTACAGTGCCACCAGGCTCCTTGTGCCTCCTTGTCATTATTGTTAAGCGTCGTCGAGTTGATTCCAACTCATGGGGACCCCGTATAGGGTTTCCAAGGAGCGGTTGCTGAGCTTAAACTACTGACCTTGCAGTTCAAATTGACCTTGCAGTCCAACCCATTAACCCACAGAGCCGTACCCTTCAGACCCAGTTTAATTCTTCTATAATGTTCTATCTTGGGAGTTGATTGTGATTTAATAAACAGTTTTCATTAGAACCCATTGGGGAATGGAGTAATTCTGCTTTTGCTTCTTGGTCCTGAAAGTCTTATGAGAAGACACAGCAAGGAAGGGAGACAGGCACCCTCACAATGATGACAGAAAAGGGGAGAAGGCTAGAATATGCATTTATGAACAACCGAATTCAGTATTTCTCATGGACCACATATTATAGTCTGGAGACTGAGTTATGGCTTTAAGGGTTGACCTGCATCCCCCCAAAATACAGCTGTGTTGTGAATCCCTATCCCTATACATGTGTGATACAATCCCACTTGGGAGTAAAGCATTCATTGTGGTTACGGAGGCCATGCCAGTATAGGACGTGTTCTAGGACAATCTCTTCTGAGACATAAAGAGCAGATTAGAGACAGGAACAAGGACCTGGAAGCAAGCCCCAAAAGTCGAAATAGACAAAGATCTTCCCCTAGAGCTGACCGAGAAGGACTGCCTTCATGATCAGCACCTTAAATTCAGACTTCTAGTGTGCTGGAAGATAAGGAAATCCATTTGTTTTTGCAAGCCACTTCCTTGTGCATTTCTTTGCAGCAGTATTAAGTAAGAAAGACGCATGAAGCTAGGCACAAAAATGGATAAAACATGGTCCTGCAAAGTTGTACCTGGTCACAGAAGGCCTGCATTGCTCGCTGTCCCTGAGTCAGCTCTAAGCCATGACAACCCCAGATCCACCAGATGAAAATGCTGCTGGGCCCGTGCCATTCCCATGATGGCTGCCATGTCTGAATCCATGGGAGGGACCAGAGGTTCATCTCACTGAGCTCTCTCCTCACCCATGCTGGCCTTCCGTCTCATCAAATATGTTCCCCCTCCAACAACTGGTCCCTCCTGATGGTGTGTACAAAGTAACACTATAAGGCTATGCTGCTATTGCTGTTAGGTCTGATAAGTCTGCTCCAACTCACAGCAGCCCTACTTACAACAGAACAAAATTCCACCCGGTCCTGCTTCAGTTCAGAACTATTGCAGTTGCTGTTCTGTCAACCCATCTCCCTGGGGGGTGGGGGTGGGGGGGCTTCATCTTTTTTTGCGGACTCTCTACTTTGCCAAGCATGATGTCTTCCTCCAGAAACTGGTCCCTTCTATGAGAGACAAAGTCTTGCCATGCTTGCATCATAGGAACATTCTCGCTGTACTTCTTCCAGGAGAGATTTGTTTGTTCTTCCGGCAGTCCATGGTACTTTTCATATTCTTCTCCAACACCATAATTCAAATGAATTAATTCTTCTACGGTCTTCCCTATTCGTTGTTCAATTTTCGCATGCATATGAGGTGATTGAAAATACCATGGCTTGGGTCAGGCGCACCTTAGTCCTCAAGCTGACATCTTTGTTCTTGAGCACTTTCAAGAGGTCTTGGGCAGCAGATTGGCCTAATGCAATAGATCTCTTCACTGCTGCATCTGTGAGTGTTGATTATGGATCCAAACAGAATGAAAACCTTGGTAACGTTTAATCTTTCTTCCATTATCCTGATGTTGTTTATTGGTCCAGTTATAAAGATGCTGGTTTCCTTTCCTTTGAATTCAAATACAGACCGAAGGCTGTACTGTATTGTATTCTTAGAGCTTAATCAGTAAGTGCTTCAAGTCCTTTCTCAGTTTTAGCAAATAAGACCGTGCCATATCAGAGGCTGTTCTTCTTATATAATCCAGCGTCTTGGATATCTGTGCATCATATACAGTGAATATGGTGAAAGACTATAACCCTGCCGCACACTTGCCCTGATTTAAACCATTCGGTACTTCTCTAGTTCTATGTACAGGTTTCACATGAGCACAATTAAGTGTTCTGGAATTCCCATTTTTTTGCAATGTTAGCCACTGATTGTCATGATTCACACAGTCAAATGACTCTGCATAGTCCATAAAGCACAAGTAAACATCATTCTGGTTATTCTCTGCTTTCAACCAAGATCCAACTGACGTCAGCAATGACATCCCTCATTCCACGTCCTCTTCAAGAACAGGAATGAATTTCTGGCAGCTCACTAATGCCTAGGATATCAGTCTTCATGCATTCCGTTTCATTTCTGATGACTACCAATTTTTCTAGATTCATACCTCATACACTTCACAGTCCCTGTATTGATGGCTGGTCTCACTTTTGAGTTATATCTTATCACAAGTGAAGGTCCCGAAAACTCCATCCATGTCATTAACATGAACTCTACTTTGAGGAGGCAGCTCTTTCGATGTCCTATTCTGAGTGCCTTTCACCCTGAGAGGTTCGTCTTCTGACATTGTTTCAGACAAGGTTCCACTGCAATTCACATAAGGTTCTCAGGGCTTAGTCGCTCAGAAGTGGACCATCTATTCCTTCTAATCTGTTGTTAGTCTGGAAGCTGTAACCTGTCCACCATGGGTGACCCTGCTGGTAACTGAAACACCAGCGACACAGCTTCCAACATCACGGCCACACACAAGTCACCACCGTATGACACATGGACAGACGTGCAGGGATTCTGCGATGACCTAGAGCTAATTTTTGGAAGTTGACTATTAGGCTTTCGGACTAGTCAATCTCAGTCTGGAAGTTCCACTGACATCTGCCCACCAGGGGTGACTGGCTGGTATTTGAAGTTCTGGTGGTATAGCTTTTAGCACCAGAGCAACATGCAAGCCCCCTACCCCCAGTTTTACAACACACTGACAGAAGGGTGGCGGGGGTCTCCACAGTTATGTGGAAAATGGCCTCTAGGAGTCAGTAGCTCACCTCTTCATTCTGAATGATGCAGAAAGCATCAAAAGAAGATGAAGGAATACACAGAGCTACTGTACCAGAAAGAAATGGCTGATGTTCAGTCGTTTTAAGAGGTAGCATATAATCAAGAGCCGGTGGTGCTGAAGAAAGAAGTCCAAGGTGCACTGAAGGAGGCACTGAGAAAGAACAAGGCTCTGAAGAATGATGGACTACAAACTGAAATCTTTCAACAAACTGATGCAGCACTGGAGGCACTCATTCATCTTTGCCCAGAAATTTGGAAGACAGCTACCTGGCCAACTGATTGGAAGAGATCCATATTTATGCCCATTTCAAAGAAAGCTGGCCCAATTGAATATGTAAACAGTCAGACAATATCATCAGTATCACATGCCAAGTAAAATTTTGCTAAAGATAATTCACAAACAGCTGCAACAGTACATTGCCAGGGAACTGCCAGGGGTTTAAGCCTGATCAGATGAGGCTGTGGAATGAGGGATATGGTTGCTGAAGTCAGCTGAAAGCAGAGAATGCCAGAAAGATGTTTACCTGTGCTTTTTTGACTATGCAAAGGCTTTCGTTTGAACAGAACAAGGGGAACACATATGGTTTTAAATCAGGAAAGGAGTGCATCAGGGTTGTATTCTCTCACCGTTACTTATTCAATGCTGAACACATAATTCAACAAGCAAGATTATTTGAACAAGAATTGGAGGAAGACTCATTAAGAACTTAAGATATGCAAATAATGCAACCCTCCTTGCTGAAAGTGAAGAGGACTTAAAATACTTCCTGATGAAGATTAAAGACCAAAGCCTTCAGTATGGATCTGCAGCACCTCAGCGTAAAGAAAACAAAAATCCTCCATCCTCCCTACTGGACCAATAAATAACTTCAAGATAAATGGAGATAAGATCAAAGTTGTTCAACGATTTCATTTTGTGCTCAGATCAACCATCAACACTTCTGTAAGCAACACTCAAGAAATCAAACAACACATTGCATTGGGCAAATCTGCTGCACAAGACCTCCATAAAGTGTTCAACAGCAAAGATGTCAGTTTCAGTCTTAAGCTGTCTGTGCCTGACCCAAGACTCATTTTTTTCAATAATTTCACAGGCATGTGAAAGTTGGTACAGTGAATAAGGAAGACCATAGAAAAATTGATACATTTGAGTTATGGTGCTGGAGAGTAATATTAAACATAGAATGGACTGCTATAAGAACAAACAAATCTATGCTGGAAGAAATGCTGCCAGAATGTTCCTTAGAAGACAGGATGGCCAGACTTCGGATATGTTATCAGGAGAACCATTTCCTGGAGAAGAACACATGTGTAGAAAAAAGTGGAGGGTCAACACAACATACAACATACAACAACAACAAAGGAAGACCCCTCCGGCCGCCAACAAGACGGACTGACATACTGGCAGCAATAAAGAACTAAAAAATGACCATTTTGAGGATGGCAATGCTGTGGTCTGTTGTGCATAGGGTTGCTATAGTCGACAACAACAAAAAATAATGTGTACTGAAGAATCAGCTTTGTACCTGTGACTATAATCCTCTTTGGAAATATGTTTTGTGATGTGTGATGCTGTAGGTTGATTTGAACTGCAAGGTCAATGGTTCAAACTCACCAGCCTCTCCTGGTTAACCCTATACAGGGTGGCCATGTATTGGAACCACCTCGACAGCACATCCCAACAAGAGGAGCCCTGGTTCTTCTGGTAAGTACAACTAACCGGCTCCAACTCTCCTCTGGAGAAACATGTGGCCATCCGCTTCTGTAGAGACTCCAGCCTAGAGAGCACAATGGCCAGTTGTGTTCTCTCACACAGGGTCACTGTCAGTTGTAGGTGGACTCAATAGGACCTAACAACATCAGCAAAACAATGAAGTCATGTCACAGTGGCCTGGATTTCTTCCACCTAATCACTCAGGGTGGCATTGTCGAAAGACAGCAGGACACTCTAGGGCAGGCAGAGGGCCAGGTGAGGCCCCACCTCTCAACAAAGAACGCCAGAGATTTCTAAACAACACCGGAATCTGAGGGAAAGGCGCACAGACGAAATCTCGACACGGCTAAGCCCACGATTTAGACAACTATGAGAAAAGACTGTTTGCTCTTGAGAGCTACCCACTGGTGGGTATTTTCCATTCTAGGGGCATGGTGTTGCCTGCTCTGCATGATTCCTGGGTGTTTTGTTTCCTGTAGACGATACTGCAGGTCACCTCACAGAGCTCACGGCTGCTCCCTTATGGGTCCTGCTTCCCAGCCTCCCCTCCGTGGAAACTCTTCCTCTCCTCTTCCTTCCTCCTGCCTCTCCCAGAAGCCTTTCTAGCACCAGCTGCTGCCAGTCCTGGGGTAACTGAGGTGCCCGCTGTGTGCCTTTTTTGGAGAAGCTTTGTGAATATTATTATTTCAGATTTACAATGTAAAGACACTGCTGCTAGAAACAAGGATTGTTTTTCCCCAGAGCCAGAGTCCTCAGGACACCTACCCCATGAGCTGAGTGCCCCCACTGCACAGCCAGAGCAGCCTGGAGATCAGGCCAGCGTGTTCCATGGGGCCAGACTTGGCAGTCTCTGTGGGAAAGGGCCTTGACCTCACAATGGGTACTTGGAGGAGGGACATCCAGTTCTCACACCTGGGAAGCTGCTCCTGATGTTATCAGCTTCTTCCGGTATTTAGGGAACCTCCTGGGGTTTTTTTTATTGGAGGAATGCTAATGAGACTTTTCTGACTAGAACTCATTTGCTATAATTCTAAATGGAGGGATCACATGAGGAGACACTGTTTGTGTGTATATGTGTATGGTGCAATCCTGATGACACTGAAATCTCCTGGGGAGGTTTGGGGCTTTTCAGTAGCCACCATTTTTGCTGAAAATGCTAAAGGACACCTCAGTAACTAAACCACTTCCAAGCACTGAAATGTTGCCCTTTTCAAATTCCCAACATGCTATTTAGTTTGCTGTCAAGTCGATTCTGGCAGAGGGTTTCCAAGCGTGGCTGGTGAGTTTGATCCACCGACCTTGTAGTTCAAACCGACTGACGTACGGTCCAGTGATTACCCTTCAGTGCCACACCAGGGCACAATGGGACCGGAGTGAGACATGACTCAATATTCCCAAGTCCTGATAGCACAGTGGTTAAGCACTCAGCTGCCAGGCAGCAGCTCAAATGTACCCGCTGCTCCATGGGAGAAAAGACCTGTTCCCATAGAGATTACAGCCCAGAAATCTCTATGAGACAGGGCTACTCTGTCATCTAGGGTGTCACTACGAATCAATGGCACACTGCCTTGCAATGCCAGTTCACACAGAATCAAATCAACAGTTATTGTTGTTAAATGCCGTCGAGTCGGTTCTGACCCATAGTGACCCTGTATAGGGTTTCTGAGGAGTGACTGGTGAGCTTGAACCGCCAACCTTGCAGTTCAAATGGCTTTGTAGTCTGGCTTAGCGGCACACCAGGACTCCATCAATTTCTTCTTTACACTTAAACTCAAACCAACATCTCGGACCTCAGACAAGTCAGCTCTTGTGCCTTTGCCTTCACTTTATGGGTGTCTTCAGAATGGTTCCAACAGCATGTGACCTAGCAATTCCACTCCCAGGTATAAACCCCAAAGAACTGGATGCAGGGACTTGCACAGATGTTCACTGCATTACTCCCAAAGGCCCACAGGTGGAAATGACCCGGTATCCACAGCAGTTGAATGGATAAACAAAATGTGGTGCACACATGCATGAATACATCTGCTGAGTGAAATCAGCCACACACAAAAGGATAAACATCACATGATCCCACTTATATGAATATCTAAAATAGGCAAATTCATAGAGACAAAGCAGCTTAGCAGTTTCCAAGGCTAGGGCGCAGTAGGAATTATGACTTAGTTGTTTGGGTCATGAGAAGTTTTGGAAACAGAAAGTGGTGAAGGTTGAACACATTGTCAGTGTAATCAATTCCAACAAGATGTACTTCAAAGTGGTTAATGTGGCAAACTTCACGGTGTATATCATTTTACCACAATTAAAAGAAAGAAAATGAAGAGGCACCGAGACTGTTTTTCAAAGTCTTCCTCAGTCCATCTCTTACTGTGTTATTAATTACGGTTTGTCACAGACTGTGAGAAGTCAGCACAAATGAAAATAAAAAATTGAGTTGGCTTATTTAAAAAAATGTAAATTCAAGCCAATTAGGAACCATCAAATCTGTGTGGAAAAATAAACATCATAAAGAAGTAATTGCTTTAATATTTGTCTGGCTGCTGTTCAGAGGCTGTGACAATTGAGAAGAAAATGAACTCCACATTCCCCTGGGAAGACACCAAAACCATGGGCGATGGAGTTGTTTTAACACAAACTTCAACCCTTAAGACAGTCCTGGCAGGTTGACCTGGTTCCTTGTTTCATTGAACCTAAGAGTCCTGGGGTGGTGCTGTAGGACAAGCACTGGACTGCTCACCAGAGGACGAGCGTTCAAACTCAGCAGTCAATCCTCGGAAATCCTACACAGGGTTGGGACCGACTTGACAACATTTAACAACTGCAACAAGACAACAATGTCTCTACACATGTGAAGTGACGCCCACTAAAAAAGGAACCTCTAACCATACTATGGCCTGTTGTGAACTTCAGGACACACCGTAAAACCCAGGTTTTCAAGTGAGAAAAAAACGGTGCCATTTTGAAGTCTAAAATACGATGCTTCTATCATCACATTTATTCCCCTTTGTAAAAAGAGGGCAGAAAAATTCAGAATGGTTTAACAGCTCCTAAGCATGGACGCATACAAAGGAGTTCTGTTAGCGCAGTTGTTACGAGTTGGTCAGCAGTTCGAAACTACCAGCCGTTCCACTGGAGAAAGATGACACTTTCTGCTCCTGTAAAGATTTACAGCCCAACTCCATGGCACATAACCACCACCATCAAGCGTGTCCAGGAATCCTGGTGTGGTACTGCAGGATAATGCACTGGACCACAAGGTCAGTTTGAACCATGAGGTCGTCGGTTCAAACTCCCCACCAGCCACTCCTCAGAAACCCTATACAGGGTTGCTGTGGGTTGGAACGTACTCAACAGCCCTTAACAACAACAAGAAGCATGTACAAGAGCTGACTGCCCACTGTTACGGCTTTGTGAACACTGTCCCTTGGGTCCTATGAAGGACAGCAAGTGGAAGATAACCAATTTATATGACAGATTGATAAAGAGAGAGATGTTCTATTAATTCCCTACATTTTGCTAAAAAAGCTATGTAATGCTGCTGTTGTCATTTTTATGTAAAAATGGGTGCTTTTCACACTACTAAAACAGAGAAACGTTAAATTAAATTGTCATGGGTCTCTCTCTCCTACGTGCCACCATTTATGTCAAATAAATGCCTAATTATGACCACAGTAGGGCAACACACTAAACAGGCTGCTCTTGATTTAAGATGTATAGAAGTTCACCTTTCTAGAAGCCAGAACATTCCATATGGTAAACAAATGTCGAGTCTTGTAAAGAAATGTTGTTAGACTAATGGTGAGGAAACACTTTTGATATTGAGTCAAAATGACGAGAAGATATACAAATCTCATGGGAAACATATTTGGGTCACATTTCTTATGAGGGCAGCTTCTACTCCAGGAACATTAAGGGACTCTTCATATCAAAACAATTTCAACTTTCTAACATTTTAAGGCAACGTGCCCACTGAGTCTAGAATTCAGCCAATTGCGTATATCTGACACTAAATTTTGTTTGTTTGGATCGTTTATCATTTCTCTTTTTAAACTGACATGTTTCCAATCAGAACGCAGCAGTGGAAAGTTTAAACCAGAGGCCAGAGGTACATGAAGATTCACAACAGCCTTGCGTGAGTTTTCTAGTTATTTATAACCAAAGCAACTGGAACAGCCTTGCGTGAGTTTTCTAGTTATTTATAACCAAAGCAATTGGTGTGGCGCTGTGGGTCAATGTGCTGGACTGCAAAGTTAGTTTGAACTGAAATGCAGGTGGTTCAAGCTCACCAGCCACTCCTCGGAAACCCTATATAGAGTTGAGGTGGGTCGTACATAACCCACTAGACAGCAAATAACCAGCTCATTACAACACGCAAAGTCCAGCATAAAAGTACAATTTTTATCATATTTAAAAGCAAAGAACAAAACAAACCAAAAAAAAATCAACCACAGGATAAGAAGAAAGAACACAGCAACTATTCTTTCTGGAAAGGTGGGCCCACGGGTTTCGTACTGAACGTTCTACGAAATCCGAGAACTTCATGATGCTCTAATCCACAACAGCATTCTGAAGCTCAGTGATGTCACTCAAAAGCACACTAACAGGCCCAAGGGACAAAGGGAATTTTCCATTATCATAATGGCAGATACTTTTCCAGCATCTTCAATGAAAGGACTTAGGAGAAACCAAATCCGAGAGAGAGTAACCACCCCCAGAAAGCCTTGTCTTTGTTGACGCGCCCTCAGCCACGACTGTGGAAACCTTACCTTCTGCATGTTTGGCTTGATACAGCGAACAAAGAAAGGATTTGAGGAGCTTAGCGTGCCCATTAAGGAATGCAGCGAGTCCTATTAGAAAGGAAAAAGTAGATGTTGATTTAGTCTCTTAGTATGCCATCCTTAACATTTCTCAGCATCTACGGCACTTGTTAGAAAAAAACTATCATACAACCAAACAAAGTAAATCATAGGATTTGGAAGAGCTTTTCCTTTTTGACCATGTTATTCTGAGCTGACAATTATGATTGAAATGATTTGACAATATACAAAAAAAAAAAATTCACCACTTCTTTGTCTTCGTATCACTTTTAAAAACCATTCTGCTACAAATGAAAAACATCTTTCATCCAGACACTGGAAACTATTTGCTCTCTTGTTGTGCTTACTCCTCCTAATTCACAATTTCCATCCACGTGACAGCTTACACTAGTGCTCTGGGGTCCCTGGGTGGCCCAAAAGGTTAAGCTGCTTACTGAACGCTTGGTGGCTCAAGTCCGCCAGAGCTAGCTAGGAAGAATGGCGTGGAGACTGACTTCTGAAACATCAGCCACTGAAAACCCTGTGTAGCTCAGAGCTACTCTGACACATGGTGGTCACCATGAGTCTTGAATCAGAATCAATTCAATGACAAACATGCCTCGTCACTGTTGCTGTTTGTTAAATACCAGTGATTCATTGTTCTTTGTGCTACAATCCTTCACTTTTTACCTTCAAACCACCAGGCATCTACATCAATCATCGGAAACACTGTTTTATTTTTGGTCTTCCTTTTTGTTATTTATTTTTAATTCTGGACACTTTTACCATTGAGCAAGCAGAGTGGATTACGAGATAGGTTGCTAACTGCAATGCCAGCAGTTCACATCTACCAGGAATTCCAAGGGAGAAAGATGAGGCTTTCTGCACCCATAAAGATTCACAGCATTGCAAACCCTATACTGAGCCGTTATGAGTTGAAACTGACTCCACGGCAGATAACTACCAGTGAAGTAGACAAAAGCTGAGGATGCCCTTATCTTCGGCTTCAGCGAATGGTTTACCTCAATGCACCTGACCCCATCTCCAATACACACTGTGGCCACTCTCACAGAAAAGCCAATCGCAGACATTGCATTATGCCGTCTGCCAGTATCCGCATGCTATGGGTAAAGGGTAAACACTACTACACACATTAACGCACATGAGGACAAAGTCATGGTGGGCCTATGGCGACCTAACAGTAATTCCTTATGATCAATACTATCATTTTCTAGTACAAACGCTACAAATTTCACACTTTTGAACACAGTGTGTTCTTTGAATCAGAAGCAATAAGGGATTGCAAATGGTTGATGTGTCAATTTTGTGCCTTCTATTTCATTGGGTTTTCCCTCCGCCTCTCCTTTCCTTATGATTTTGTTACTGAAGAAACTCGAATTGTCTTTAATACTCTGCTGAGCAACTGCTTCTCTGCTCAGAAAACATGTGGATTTCTCACTTAAGACAAAACACCCTGGGATCCTTCCTAGAGTGAAGCCAACTCAATTTCACACAAGGTCTCCTGTCTCTGCCCTCCAGAGAACACAAGATGTACATCCCTCTCTTAGGACCCTTCTGCTACCCTTGTTGTCTCTATGTAGAAGGCCACCCACCATTTTCCACTTTGTTTTCTAGTCCAATTTAAATCCCACAAGTCCATGAAGTCTTTCAAGACATCTACCTCTAAGCAACAATGGTGTTTTAGAAAATGCTTCCATTGGGAGCGTAAGAGCCTAGGCTTTTAGAGTTACACAAACCTAGGTTCAAATCTCTACTTCTCTAAACCTCAACTTCCTCATCTGTAAAATGCGAGCAATAACATGTACTCATCAGGTTTGTGTGAGGAGTGACCAGGTCATGTAGAGAAAAGGGATCTGTCCAATGTCTGGCACATAATGTTGTTGTTGTTGTTAAGTGCCGTCGGGTTGGTTCTGACCCATAGCGACCCTGTACAGGGTTTCCAAGGCTGTTAATCTTTATGGGAGCAGAAAGCCTCATCTTTCTCCTGCGGAGCGGCTGGTAGTTTCAAACTGTTGACCTTGTGGTTCACAGCCCAATTCGTAACCACTACGCTACCAGAGCTCCTATTTGTTGTTGCTGTTGTTGTTAAGTGCCATCGAGTCGGGTCCGACCCATAGCGACCCTGTATAGGGTTTCTGAGGGTGTAAATCTTTACGGGAGTAGAAAGCCTCATCTTTCTCCCGCGGAGCGGCGCTAAATAAGAGCTATTGTTACTGTCTATCTGGGTTGAATCTGCCCTTCATATAGCGGTACCTGGTTCTGTCCACCATGTTGGTGTGTAGTTGGTTCATCTCCAATCACACTGCACAAAAGACCTCCCACTGAACCCAGCCCCACACATTCAAATGAGAATAGATAAATGGAAGAAACCTCGCCAAAGGCAGACTTAATAAATGCCCACCAACCGAACAACTTCCATTTCCCCTTCACAGCAGGATTTATTCACGAGGGTAAAACAGAGCACATAAATTAGATGAATGATCTACCTACATGTGCTCTACCTGTAAACACACACTGCTTTCATACTTGGAGTGTAAATCAGAATGTTCCACTCAGGGGGATGAAATCATTAAGAAGAAAAAAGTGTATGATTTTTTAAAAATATAAAACGATGACCTGCTCTATAAATCTTCACTCTAGCCACAAGTAAAACAAACAAACAAAAAAGCAGAATGTTCCTTATTTCCCCTAAATGCCAGGGCATGTACAAAGCAAGCAGCATCAGTTTTGGTTAAGCAGACCCTGGGTCATTATTCCTTGTCATGATATCACACAAACATAGCTAGGAAATATGCAAACACCACAACATAGGTCCTGGTGTGGCGCTGTGGGTTAATGTGCCAGACTACAAAGCCATTTGAACTGCAAGGTTGGCAGTTCAAGCTCACCAGCTGCTCCTCCGAAACCCTATACAGGGTTGCTATGGGTCGTAACCAACTCGACAGCACTTCACAACAACAACAAAGACATAGAAAGAAATAGTCCCTATTTTCACGTAAGCCCAAAAACTAGCCTTTCTTGACACAGAATGACTGTGTGATTTCTTATTTAAAAAAATAATAAAATGATCTGTATATTACTACCTGAATTGGAAAAATGATATTTGCTTCATTTCTGTAGTGCTATTGGTGTAGAGCTGAGGAGTCCTGGTGGGATGCTGTGGGCTACTGCGTCATACTGCAAAGTCATTTGAACTGCAAGGTCAGTGGTCCAAGCTCACCAGCTGCTCCTTGGAAACCCTATACAGGGTCGCTATGGGTCAGAATCAACTTGATGTCACTTAACAACAACATGGTGTGGAGCTGTAGAATTAGCACTGAACTCATTACAAGGTCGGCAGTTCAGACCTACCAGTTGCTCCTTGGAAACCCTACACAGCAGGGTTGGGGAATATCTGGCCCACGGGTCACATAGGGCCTGCAAAAATCATTTGGTCTGGCTCTTCCAAGGCAATTGCAGTTCTAGCTATCACGTTGTGAAGTGCTGTCAAATCGATTCCGATCCATAGCGACCCTGTATAGGGTTTCCAAGGAGCAGCTGGTGAGCTTGAACCACCAACCTTGCAGTTCAAATGACTCTGATAGCATAGTGGTTACAAGTTGGGCTGCTAACTTCAAGGTCAGAAGTTCAAAACTACCAGCCGTTCCACGAGAGAAAGATGAGGCTTTCTGCTCCTGCAAAGATTTACAGCCTCGGAAACCCTGTATTTTTTTAGAGTTGCTATGAGCCAGAACCAACTCCACGGCACATAACTACCATCAACTATCATGTTGTTGTTGTGAAGTGCCGTTGAGTTGATTCTGACCCAGAGCAACCCTGCATAGGGTTTCCAAGGAGCAGCTGGTGAGCTTGAACCACTGACCTTGCAGTTCAAATGACTTTGCAGTCTAGCAGTTTAGCCCACAGCACCACACCAGGACTCCATCCATCACAGTAGGGGTGAGTTAATTAAATGTTTGACCAAATGCAGCAGACCAATTTTTAAGTTGATAACTTATAAATTTTGGCAGAAAAAAGATTCCCCACCCCTGTTATGCAGGGTCGATATGAGCCAGAACTGACTCAACAGCACTTAACAACAGCGGCAAGCTTAAAGGCATGATACAAAAGAAAACAAAATACGGTCTTCTCATAGACCTTGTGGACAGCCAGCTCCTAAGTCCAAACCTTAAAGTCACGTAAGGAAGGTCCTGGCAGGGCCCGCAGCACACACTCACCTTGAATTGTGAACTGACGGTGGGCCGCCGGTGTTTGCTTCCGTATTTCAGGGTGTCCTGGTTATTGCGGCTTGAAACGTGCTCAAATAGGTCATAGACAAAGTCGAATCTGGAGAGGAAGAAGGTGGTGGCTCCTGAGGCATCCACACCCCATCATTAGACACTGAATGACTATAATTATCATGCATTTTCCCACTGATAACTGAAAGCAATATACCAAAGATTGGAGGAGCCCAGCCAGCCTCCAAAACTTTCAAACCAACCACTGCCAAACACCTGCAGGCATTGAAAAACTGCCCAAGCCGCTGTGGTGCCTGAATCCTGCCCAGAGCTGGGGCTTGGGGCAGAGGAGACTCTGAGACATCCCACTTAGTAGTAAGTGCTGCCTGAGTTTCCTCTGTCTGCAGACAACCCCCAAATCCAGTGACAAGAGTCCACTCTGCTCAGTGACTCTGTAGGGGACAGTAGAATGATCTCAGAAGGCTACCATAGCTGTCAATCTTTAGGGAAGCCGACTCCATGGCCCTCTGCCGCGGAGTCGCTGGTGAGTTTTAACTGCTAACCCTTTGGCTGGCAGCTGAGAGCTTTAGTCACGTTGCCACCACAGCCCTTCTGGCATATAGAAGGGAGATGTTACGTGCTTTGCCAACTCACAGAACTGCTGCAAAGATCCAAGCAGGTAAACAATGGAGCGGTGCTACCCTAAACCACCTACGCTGCAATGAGACAGACCAGGGTTCAAATCCTGGCATTGCTGCCTCCTTGCCCTTTTCAAAAAAAAAATTTTTTTAATGTTTTATTGTGAATTATGTGATAGTGTACATGGAGAACATTAGTTTTACATTCATCCTATCGTATATCGTTTTCATTGCCATGGTTACAATCCCCTTCCCATGCATCATCAACCAACCAAAGGGTATACTCTACAAGCCTGTTCCCCTGCCCCCGTGGTCCTTTTTTAAATTGGGGAAATGGGAGTCATTTTAGAACATCGCCTATTTCAGCTGCTGTGAGTGACATGAGAAAATGCCAGCTAAAGGTTGGAATGGTGCCTTGCATGTAGCGAACACAGACGTTAGGAGCTGTTATTAAAAAGCTCTATAAAATCCATCACCACGATTAATAGGGTAAAAAGCTTCTCAATGATTTCTTTTTTCATCTCTAGGTCACAGAGCAGAAGGTGTGTGTGTGGAGAATCGGTATCACGGTCCCTGGGAGACGGGAAGGCTATCTGCCTGTCATTTCTGGTTCCGCTCTGTGCTTGGTACTCACTCTTGGAAGTGCTTTGAGCTCCTGGGAGACAAGCTTCGGTCCCACTCACAGATGTCAGAGGGGAGCAGATCAAAGAGTCTGCAGACTGACTTGTTGCTCACCCCCATTCAGAAAGGAGCAACAGCAGGGGAGTCTGATGGGACCTAGTCTTGCTGAACTACAGCCTGTGATCTTCTCCCTGTAGGGAGTGCCTCAGCTCAAGATCACAGCTGGGATTTAGACATGACCCCTCAAGCAAGACCCACAGACTGCTGCGGGAGACAAACTGGCCATGGTGACCTTGTGATGCCTATGTACAGGCCTGAAAACGCATTTCAACACCAAAAATCGTTGACGTTGGTACAAAGAGCGAACCTTTGAGTCGGTCAGTCCCTGGTGTATGGCAACCCCCAGGCACAACTGCCCCAGCGGATCGATTCCAACTCAGACCAACCCCACAGGACCAAGCAGAACTGCCCCATGAGGCACTGCAGATTGTGAATCTTTACAAGAGCAGATGGCCTCATCTTTCTCATATGGGGTTTGAACCACCCACCTTGGCAGCCCAATGGTGCTTAACTCATGGCACCACCAGGGCTCCTAGAGGCTTCACATGGGACCATTAACGTGAATGTAAATGTGGATGCTTCATATTCTAAGCGGATACTCTAGAGCTGCTTCTCCACCCCACGTCCATGCGGTCTAACAGAGGGGGTGAACACAGGGACATTTTCCCAGCCCACGGAGAACAGCTGGGTAATGTTTTAATTATCAGCACCACCAACAGGCTCCCAGCTTAATATATACAAACAGCTAAAATCATCATTACGAGCTTTCTGTGTGTCTTCCTGACCGTCTGATTTAATGGTGTAAATTTATCATTTGAACAGAATAAGGGGCTGCAGTTCTGTTTTAAAATCAGTAACAGACTGTGTCAGGGTTGTATCCTTTCACCAAACTTACTTAACTTGTAAGCTGAACAAATAATCAGAGAAGCTGAACTACCTGAAGCAGAAAGAGACACCAGCATTGAAGGGACGGCTCAGTAAGAACCTGATATACAAACGATACAACCCTGCTAGCTGATGAAAATCAGGGACAACAACTCAACCTAAAGAAAACAAAAATCCTCACAACTGGACCGACAAGCAACATCATGATAAATGGAGAAAAGATTGGAGTTGTCAAGAATCTCAGTTTACTTGGATCCTTAAAACCTACACCCATTGGAAGAAGCAGTCAAGAAATCAAAGAATGTATTGCACTGGGCAAGTCTACCTTGAAGACAAAGATGAACGTGATGAAGCTTGGTATTTTCAGTGCACTCATATGCACGGACAGTGAATAAGGAAGACGAGAGAACTGATGCCTTTGAATTATGCTGTTTGTGAAGAACACTGACTAAGCCATGGATTGTCAGAAGAGTGAATAAATCTGTCTTGGATAAAGTACAATCAGACTGCTTCTTACAAGCAAGAATGGTGAGCCTTGGTCTCATCAACTTTGGACATGTTGTCAGGTGGGACCAAGCCCTGGCAAAGGAGAGGGTCATTGAAAAGGAGAAAGACACTTTAACGAGACAGACTGACCCAGTGGTTACAATACTGGGCTCAAACACAGCAACAATTGTGAGCATGGCAGGGACAGGGCAGTGTTTGGTTTGTTGGTCATAGGGTCTGAAGGAGTTGGAACCAACTCAATAGCACCTAACAACATCTATGTTTCTAGCTAAATTAAGTCTTCTGTATTTTTTCTGGAAATCTCCTACACTAACTAGAGACATCTGGGTGGTGGTTGTTGTTAGGTGCCATCGAGTCGGTACTGACTCATAGCAACTCTATGTACAACAGAACGAAACACTGCCCAGTCCTGGGCCAATCTCACTACGGTTGCCACGCTTGAGTCCATCGATACTTCCACTTTGTCAATCCATCTTGCTGGGGGTCTTCCTCTTTTTCTCTGACCCTCCATCTTACCAAACATGATATCCTTCTCCAGCGACTGGTCCCTGCTGACAATATGTCCGAAGTATGAGAGACGAAGTTTGGCCATCCTGGCCTCCAAGGAGCGCTCTGGCTGCACTTCTTCCAACACAGATCTGTTGGTTCTTGTTTACTTTTTTCTGGCAACTTCCTACACTAACTAGAGACATCTGGGTTAGGGACTATAAAACCAAGTCTAAAATCCACTTAACTGTAAAATTTATTTCAGCTGTAAGCTTGCTGGGCAGGAAATGGGTCATACTGGTTAAGATCTTACGCTCATGAGCCAAGCAGCACAGGTCAAAATGAGGCCCAACAGCCCACCAGTTGCAGGGTTGAAGCCTCAGTTTCCTCAAGTGCATGACAGGATGAAAATAGTACCAAACTCTCAGAAACTTGCTGTAGAGACTAAATGAACTCATTCAGCTTCAATCAAGGTCTCTGGAGGCTCCTCATTACAGGAGAGTTACAGCCACAATGACTTTCTAGCTCTTGGGTCACTGTCTTGATGAACTACACTCTAGAGAAGACAATAGCAAGACAAGTTTCTTCTGTAACAGGAAGGTTTTCTAGATCTATGAATTAAAAAAACACAACAAAACATTGGCACAAGTATTGATTCACTTGCTTTTGATTTCTCAAAGGTGCCCTGGTTGTGTAGTGACTTATGCACATTCTACCAACTGAAAGGTCAGTCCGTTCAAACCCACCAGCTGCTCCCTAGGAGAAAGATGGAGCAGTCTGCTTCCAGAACAATTTCCAACCCTGGGAACCCCATGGGCAGTTCGGTTTGGTCCGGAATGCTCGCTTTGAGTCTGAGCTGTGACTTTGCTTCTCTGGAGCGATTTCATTAAGACATCTAGGACTCACCGGCTCTCCCTCAGCAGGTTGAGAAGGTCATCTCTAAAGGTATCTCTGTTCTTCTCCAAGAATCCCCGGACATCGTAGTGCACCTCATTTTACAAAAACACAAAGAGGGGAGGGTTGAACAACATAAAAGCACAAGCATCAGTTGGGTCCATTTCAAATCATCACTAGGATAAATCTGACTCTTTCTCTGCCCATCAAATGAGGCACATTTCTTCTCAAGTAAACGTTAAGTGTAACCAATTACCTCTCCAGCATAGTGTTTCACTCCAAAATTGTTGACTGCAACTCTGGGCTTCACGTAAAAGTGGTTGTTCTAGAAACGAATGAGAAGAGCGTAGTTCATGGACCAGTTCCCATGGGCCTTCGGTGAAAACTACAGACAACAGATGGATGGGGCACACAGTCTCAAAACTCCCCCGTTCTCAAGACACAGCACTTGGTGCATTTTATGAAAAACGTGGCACTTGGGAACATGCCATAAGAAACAACTAACACCCAGCCAATTCCAACTCACATGACCCTGGTTCAGGGTTTCTGAGACTGTAAACCAGGGGTGGGGAACTTTTTTCTGCTCAAATTTATAACATCATTCGTGGGCCATACAAAATTATCAACTTAAAACATAGCCCGCTATATTTGGTCAAACATTTAATTAACTCACCCCCTAATGTGATGGCTGGAACTGCGGTTGCCTTGGTAGGACCAGACCATAGGATTTTGCAAGGCCATATAAAGTCAGACATTCCCCACCGCTGCTGGAAAACTTTATGAAAGCAGACAGCCTCATCTTCCTCCTACGGAGCGGCTGGTGGGTTTGAACTGCTGACCTTGCAGTTAACAGCCCAGTGGTTAATCCAGTACACCTCTAGGGCTCCTTGTGTCACTGCTGTAGGTTAAAAAGTCTAAATTCTGTGCCCATAAAGGAAATTCAGGCAGACTCTAGCAAGCCGCTCACGTATAACGCTTTGGCTGACTTCCATTTAGCTCTAACAATAGGGAAAGGGCTTTGGTTTGTGGACCAAAAAAAAAAAAAAGTCAAATGTGGGAGGCACACACGGGCCCAGCAGCTCTGGACTATCTTTCGTGTCATCTTAACCCCACAGGCTTGCTATTCAGGACAGTTACGTATTGCCAAGGTTTGACGTACAGCATGCTGACTGTGTAACTTCCCGAGTAGGGTGCTGTCTGTGGCTTGAGGAAAATGGCTTTCTTCATTGATGAGAGCCAGGAGACCAAGTTTCTGGAGGAAAAAAAAAAGCAAAAGGGCTAATGAACAAAAAATCAAAATGTCTACCTTTCCAACTTTCAAAGCTTTTGCTCTACATATTTTCTATCAAAACCCACTGCCACCGACTCATAGCAAGCCTGTATAGGGTTTCCAAGGCTGTAAATCTCTATGGGAGCAGAAAGCCTCATCTTTCTCCCGAGGAGAGGCTGGTGGGGTTTGAACTGACAACCTTGTGGTTAGCAGTCCAGTACTATTCCTACAGCGTCACCAGAGTTCCTTCATTCTGTATCAAGTGGGTGGTTTAAAGAGTGGTCATATCCTGAACTGAGAAACGGAGAAGACGATACTATACAGGAAACCAATGAATTCAAATTCCGTATCAATACAGGAAAATCTGAACCTACTTGCAATTTTGTCATTTGTAAGTGCCAAATCTATTGGCACTGACAAAGGTGACTGGTGCCAAGTTAAAAATCTAGGTGAAGTCAATTCATACCCAGTTGACTTCTGAAACACGTAGAACCCAATGAGACAATAGATTTGCAGCACGGCCAACTATTGAAATTCAACCTTGTGCATTAATGTTTCTGTTTCCCAATGGTCCATTGTGTTTGGAACATTCCCATCTTTGATGTATGTGTTCGAACACGCTATTTTGTTCCCATAAGTATGAATCAGCCCAGCTGGACACCCCCGGGACTTTACCCATTCTTCAACAATCCCTCCTTACCTTCTCAATCAAGTCCAGGCATTCTCCATTGTCTAACCAGTCCATTTCTTCCCACACTAGCCCTTCTCTGGAGAAAGATTCAACAAGGGCAAGTTCAGTTCAAACACAGATTGCAAATGACCTACTTTTGTTGTCAACTAAAAAAAAAAAAAATTTTTTTTAAATGGAATTCTAAGAGTGCTTACCTGCTATATTCTAGTTGCTCTAAAGAAAAAATATGCTTGTTGAAATATTCCTGAAGTTTCTCGTTTGCATAGTTTATATTAAACTGCTCAAAGTGATTAACCTAAAGGGGGAGAAAACATTCAACAGGTATTTTTAGCACCCCACTAATTTGCATGAAGATGAAGAAAAGGTATTTTGAAAGTTTAAGAAGTAATCCCCCGAGAAAAAGATCAATGCTTCTTTCCAGAGATTTGTCTCTTGTTGTTGAGTGTTATTGAGTTGGTTCCAATTCATAGCGATCCTGTATAGGCTTTCTGAGGAGCGGCTGGTGGGTTTGAATCACTGACCTTGTGGGTAGCAGTCCAGTGCTTATTCTACAGCACCACACCAGGGCTTTGAGATGTGTCTAATAGCAGCTAGTGATGGACAGACAACATTCTAATGCCCCGCGCTCCTCTGATGCATACCTCGAAGTTTTCGAATCCAAAGATGTCCAGAATACCAATGGATTTAAAGTCATCTGTGCCTTTGATCCTGCTGTTGATCTTCTTAATCACCCACTCGAAGCAGCGTGCATAAAGTGCCATGGCCAAGGAGTCCCTGCTGTCCACCGCCTGTGGGGAGAGGGGACTCTGAAGACCCTGTGGACGGGGGCATCCCAGGTGGCAGGTCCATCCTGGGCCCACTGAACATAAACAGGCACTCACTGACCACCCAACATCATCATCAAGAACCATTTCTGACTCCTCGTAACCTCCCAATGTGTGTTAGAGTAGACTGAGCTCCGTCAGATTTTTAATGGCCAATTTTGGGGGGGAAGTAGATCTCCAAACCTTTCTTCCTAGGTGCCTCTGGGTGGATTTGAACTTCCACCCTTTCTGCTAGCAGCCAAGTACATTATTTGTTTGTATTACACCTAGAGGCTTGTGGTAAAATCAATACTACCTAGGAACATACAGTTGTCTACAAAAAGGATCAAGTGGAATCAACTTATTTTATGATAAAGATTCATCAAAAATTCCTTTAAATATCCAACTTACAAATCCAACTTTACATGTTGAGCTATAAAACAGAAAGCAACTGAACCTACATAGACCAGTATATCTTTTCTCAGGTTTAAAACAATGAAAATCTCCGTTTTCCATTATCAGGATTTTTTTTTTTTTAATATTTGACTTGATACATGTAAGTTGTCTTCATTTTTACTATCTGAACTAAAACAGGTATTAGAAGGAGTTGTTATTGTTAAGTACAGTTGAGTTGATTGACTCATGAGACCCTGTATAGGGTTTCTGAGGCTGTAAATCTTTGTGGGAGCAGAAAACCTCATCTTTTTTCCTGTGGCGCAGCTGGTGGGCTCGAACTGCTGACCTTGTGGTTCCCAGTCCAGTGCTTATCCTAGAGTCACTATGCTCCCTATTAGAAGGAGTTATGAAATGCCACTGAGTTGGTTTCAACTCATAGCGACCTTACTGGGTTTCTGAGGAGTAGCCGGTAGGTTTGGGATGCTGACCTCATGACTGGTACTATAGGATAAGCATTAGACCAAAGAGGTCGGTTTAAAACACAAGGTTGGTGGTTCAAAGTCACTAGCTGCTCCTTGGAAACCCTACACAGGATCGCTATGAGTCGAAGCCAACTTGATGGCACTTAACCACCACCACCTTGTGGTTCACAGTCAGATGCTGATCGTATAGTGCCACACCAGGAGTCCATTAGAATGGTTTGTTGTTGTTAAGTGCTGTCAAGTTGGTTCTGACTCATAGTGACCCTGTATAGGGTTCCCAAGGAGCAGCTGGTGGGTTTGAACTGTTGACCTTGTGGTTCACAGTCCAGTGCTGATCCTGCAGCGAGAATGGGTTAACACATATAAACTGGCTCAAGGCAGTAGCAGAGGAGAACAAGAAACAATATGACAGCCTGTGGTAATGTTTATATAACAATGGTAATAATTTAAATTTTAAAATTAGCAATGAAAAAATGGGATATTATACCTAATGTTTAATTGAGTTTACTGTGTATATTTAAATCCTTATCACAATCTGAAATAGGGATGATATTTATTCTTATCTTACAAAGGAGGAAACTGAGGCACAGCGAATACCTTTCCCAAGAACTGTTATGTGCTATTGGGTCAATTCCCACCCACACACCCTACACACAGGGCAGAGTAAATTGTCCCATTGGGCTTCCTTGGCTATAATCTTGATAGAAGCAGATTTTCTCCTGTAGAGTGGTTGGTGGGTTTGAACCACCGACCTGTTGGTTAGCAGCTGATCTTATTAATTACAGACAGTGAGTCAGACAATCCATTGGTCCTCTTAAACAACCCACTGCACTCACTCATAAAACTATGCAGAAGCCTCGTCTATTTCCTCCTATACGAAGATAATGTTCCCTTATGCTTTGTTATCTATAGGTCATTTTATTTCTTAATCACCATCATTATGGTCTCTAGGTCGAATTCTTCTGTGGCAGAAACAGGAGGCTTGTATATAATACAGGTATGTGCTTCACTGGCAGGCTTATCTGAGCACCCTACCATTCTTTGTTAGCATCTCTATGATGTGTTTGTGTAACCTCAGCTGAGCGGTTGCTTGTAGTTTCTTTCTCTGATCAAAGCCACGTCAACGTGAACCCGTGTTGACAGTCAAGCTGTACCTGCTGGATGCTGAGAGGTGTGAGGATCACTTCCCCCCTGAGGACCATCGATCTCTGGGTCAGCGTGTCCGTGAGCTGCGTCGAGTCCAGCCCAAGTAACTCTGCAGACCTGCCCAGAGCTGACAAGAAAAGGACAAGAGAAGACAGGTGTGGGCCCTAGTGGATTCCACACTAACTACACCACAGCGAAACCTTGAAGCAAAGAACGTTCTGAGAACTTCAGGCAGACCTTTATAGCGCAGTTAGTTCCTTAGTAAACCCCAAGTTAACTGCAGAAAACCTGGGGTTTCGACAAAGTGCAGTCTGGTGATGGTCCCCAAGGCCCTGCAAGGGGTTCTGAGTTCAAACGATTTTCATTAAGACAAAGACGGTACTCACTTTTTGCATAAGCTACACGACATATATCATGCAGAAGCCAGTTACATATACTAGATATTAAAAGTCTACACTAGATGATAAAGAAATGAGCAGAACTGTAGAACTGTACATATAACTATTGTACCACTGTAAACATAGACTTCTACTGTTTCTGATTTTGAAAGTCATACAACATACTTGTTTCAATATGCAATTGTTGTTGCTGTTCCTCTGGAGTCTTTTTGAACTTTACCCAGCCCACCCCAGCTTCTGTGCCCTTAGATTTTGCTTCTGTCCGAGAAATTAAAACAATAACAAGACACAGAAATCACTCCCAGAAAAATGGCGGTTGGAGTTGGTTCTGACTCATAGTGACCCTGCACAGGGTTTCCGAGGCTGCAAATCTTTACGGGAGCAGAAAGCCTCATCTTTCTCCTGCTTAACAGCTGGTAGTTTTGAACTGCCAACCTTGAGGTTAGCAGCCCAATTCGTAACCACTATGCTACCAGAGCTCCTTTCAATATGCAACAGTTTATTATAATACCAACATATCTGTAATTAACCATTACATATTAAATATAACGATGACAACTTGTCGGCTATTATACTATAAAAACAACTTAATGTTGTTGTTAGGTGCCATCAAGTCGGTACTGACTCATAACAACCTCATGCACAACAGAACGAAACACTGCCTGGTTCTGAGCCAACCTCACAATATTTGCTACACTTAAGCCAGTTTATTATAGTTATTTAAAAATGAATTAAGTATTTTTGAATGCATCAAATTTTAATCTCTAATATGGGAAAATATCATAAGCAATACTCTAAAGATACAAAAAGTTCTCTAGGGTCCTCTATGGTATTAAAAAATATTGAGAGACTCTGTTTTGCATTTCCCTAGACTTTCTGGAACTATGGAGGCTAGAAAAATCCCCAAATGGAGTGCCTTGAGATAATCTTTAGACCTTAAACCAAAATTATCCCCCACTTCAGTCTTCTTTAAACCAATCATTTAACTTGAGAAGCATGTCTCTTTGAGCATTGTGCTCCTTAAAGAACTTACTGACATGGGGTGAAACTGACAAGAACAACAGCAAAGATTAAAGAGGAAACTTCTTGGGGTGGGGGGGCAATGAGTTTATGTTAATGTGGAAGGGGGCAATTCTAATGACAATGGCTGTATGACTTGAAGAACCTAATTTCTGTCACTCACCTGCACATGAACTACTGAACTGGCTGGTGTTGGCTTTGCTCTGTTAAGTTCTCAACAACAAAATCAAATCAAATTAATTTTTAAAGTAAAAGGCTATTAGGAGGTCCTGGAAGCAAAACATCTGTGAACTACTGATGAAGAGAAACAGGTTCCTCTGGAGTCTTTTTGAACTTTACCCAGCCCACCCCAGCCTCTGTGCCCTTAGATTTTGCTTCTGTCCGAGAAATTAAAACAATAACAAGACACAGAAATCACTCCCAAAAAAATGGCGGTTGATAGAGCGCCATGTGTACGAGGAGGTTTCAAAAAATTAATGTAAAAAATCCATTATCTTGCAATTTCACCTTTCCACAAACTTTCTAAGACCCCCTGACTGTCAGCTGACTCATTCTATCTTTTTTCCTACATCTGTTCTTTGTTGCTCATTATTTCCACTCGTTTGAACCAGTTTCGTACTTTCTTAGTGAAAATGAGGCGCCATCTGCCAGTCATCATTTTCATAGGCTTATGGCTGCCATTTCCTAACGACTACACAGGAAGTGCTGGTAGCTCTATCCCAGGGACAGAAAACGTCCCATAAAGGGTCACATGTTGAATGTGTCAGATCTTGCAGATCATACAGTCTTTTTCACATGTACTCTCAACTCCGCAGTTGTCATGTGACCATAGCCACACACTTTCCACCATTGAATGGGTATGTCCCAATAAAACTTTATTTAGATAGTTCTTAACCCTCTGCTCTATTCTTTTAATCCCAGCCTTCCAGAGAGCCGCAGTAAATTGGGTATAATACAATAACAAAAATTACTCTGGGGACCAATGATGGGAGAAACGCCACCATCAGCTCATGAACAAACATTCCAGGTTCCACATAACATTAGGGTGAAATCCTTTTTTCTTAAGCAGAATGAAGACCATAAACTGCTGTCTCATCTGTGTTGTTACTTGCTGAATCAAGAATGAACTGTGTCACCTATGGTGTTAGTATTTAAAGTTTCCCATAAAACAGACTTTTGGAGGAGGGGAGAAGGAGGAAAAGAGGGAGCCGGGAAGAAAAGGGAGCCAGGAAAGGAGAGGAAAATAGGGAGGGAGGAAGGCAATCTTACCTGTTTTGAAAGAAACCTGCGCCCCACCAGCAGTGATAAATTCTATGTTCCCAAGATGCAATATACCAGCAAGCAACCTCAAAATTTCCCGAACTTCCTCCTTGCTGAACTGCATTACTTCCATTGCTGTCTAAAAGAAAATACACGTGTTTCATTTTACTTTTTGTTACGCTGAAGAAAATAAAGAACACACAAGACGTAATAGAATTATTAGATGTTGGATGCTCATGACTGAATAAAATGATAAGGGTTTGTCTAGAGGTAAGCACGTAAGAAGTGGGTATGCAATGACTCTTTTTAAAAAGGAAAATCGTTGACAGAGGTACACAGAAAACCATATCTAATTGTTGCCAGAATTGGCTCTGACTCATGGCGCCCCCTTGTGAGTCAGAGCAGATCTGTACTCCCTAGGGCTTTTGACCACTGGGTGGATACGAGCCTCCAACCTTTTGGGGGTTAGCAGCCAATTGCATTAACCACACCCAGGGACATCACATAGAAATGAAGAGAAATCTTAAGAAAGAACTGAAGGAGACTCAACAGTAACCAAGTCAATGAAACAGAAACAAATACCTAGATTGCCTATGTTGGAGTTAAGTGATGTCAAGTTGGTTCCGACCCACAGAACCCTGTACAGAAGCAACTAGTGGGCTTGAACTATTGACCTTGAGGTGTAAACCGACTTTGCAGTCCAGTGCATTATTCTTACTAATGTCACAGAATTAATGATAACAACAAGAAATACTTTAATCTGCAGAAATCAAAGTATAGCGAATTCTTTAATTTCTTCATACATTAACAATGTTGTTTTGTTGTTAGGTGTCATCGAGTTGGTACTGACTTACAGGGACCCTATGCACAAGAGAAGGAAATACTGCCTGGTTCTGCATCAACCTCACATTTGTTGCTACTACATTTGAGCACGCCCCCATTTTTTAAGTTTTTACTGTGAATTGAGTGATAGTTCCCATGGGAGAACATCAGCTTTCCATTCATCCTATCGTATTTCGTTTCACTGCAATGATTACAATCCCTCCACACAAAGTAATTTAACATCATTTGCTTCCATTCCCTCTGGTTTGTTGGGTTTTTTTTTTAATGTACACTGAAGCACTCAGGAATATATAACCTTTCAAACAACCAAAGGATACACCCTGCAAGCCTGGGTCCAGAGTCCAGAGTCCCCAGTCATTCCATCTCTCCATGTCATTGTCTCTTCTCTTGATAGGGTCTACTATTCTCTTCTTCTCCCTTGATGGTCCCAGGGTCCTCCGCTCCTGGACTACAAGATCAACCACTCCCCTCCTTTCGTTACAAAACGTCTACCTTTACATTTGCAACCCTCACAGTTAGTCCCCATCTCCTTTCACCAGCCCTGTCCAGAAAGATTGGAAAACATTAGTGGAGAGTCTACCTTCTCTTGCACCCTCTGGAACTAGATTCCCTCTTGAAAACTTGTAAGCCAGTCACTTTGTGCCTTTGTAGTCCCCCATTTTGGGTAGCCAATGTCCAAGATGCTCATTTCTGTACTGAGGGGGTGAGATTTATTCCCTCTTTGGAGCTACTACATCCAAAAGCGTAGGTCAAATTCATCAAATTGTAGCAGATTACTCTTTTATTTTTCCCCTCTTCTTTCTTCTTCTAGTCGAGTTCTGATCATCCAGCCATTGAAGCCAGATCAAATGGGTGCTATCTGCCAAGCATGGGTGCTCTTGTGCATCTCCCCTCACGTCATGTCAGCAGGATGCGTCATTCTCTGTTGAACCTAGTCTTGCTGCTGCTGTATCAATCGATCTGTTTTTTTTTTTTTTGTGGGGGGGTACACGGGCTTCCTCTTTTTTTTGCTGACCTTCCACTTTACCAAGCATGATGTCCGTCCTTCCCCAAGAATTGGTCCCTCCTTATATAACATGTCCAAAGTCTGAGGGACAAAATCTGGCCATCCTGGCTTCTAAGGAGCATTCTGGCTGTACTTCTTGCAACACAGCTTGGTTTGTTCTTCTGGCAACCCGTGGTACTGCCAATATTATCTTCCAACACCATACCAGTTGTTGGGTGCTGTGCAGTCAGTTACAAATTACCGGGACCTTAAGGAGCATTGTTGGAATGACTGTTAAGTGCTCAGCTGCTTCTCGAAAGGCTCCCGGTGCGAATCCACCACCTGGTGGTCAGCTCTTGTCAAGATGGCAGGAAGCCTATAGGGTAGCTCTCTTCTGTTCTCTGTAACTCAATCTCAGTAGTCAGGGGTATGTGTAATTCCTCATAATACACTCTTGACTGTAAAACTTTGGCCCCATATGATATTGTTGCTGTCGAATCATTTCTGACTCAGAGTGACCCTGTGTAGGGTTTCTGAGCAGTGGCTGATAGGTTAGAACTGGCAACCTTTCGGTGGGCCGTCCAGTGCTAGTCTTACAAATCACACCAGGGTGTGCAGATAGGTGGATTAAAATCCTCTTTCTGGAACTTTCTTGATCACAGTTTTTCATCCTTTTATCAACCAAGCTGATAGGGAATCCGAAGAGACTTGGATCTGTCTTCCCCAGATGTTCAACACATCTGTTTTTAATTTCTCCAAAGGGTTTGTTAAGGTCTTATCTTGGCCTGTGGACTTTCCCTCTGGCTAGTGAAAGGAAGTTACCATCATAAAGTTTGGGGGAAAATAAACATAAACAATGACAAGTAGCTACACAACTCAAGCCTGGTGTTTTCTGACTGACATGTAAGATCTGCTCATTTTTCTGTTGGGATTTCTGTAAGGAAGAAAGATAACCAATAAAACCTCCGAGGACAGAGGGGCTGGTGTTACTGCTGCAAATGTGCGAACAAGGGCCCCACGTCACTGCATCGGAGCCAGCGAAGGAGGAAACCACTGTGGGCTTTCAAGTTGTTGTTGTTAAGAGATGTCGAGTCAGTTCTGACCCATAGCAACCCTCTAGAGGGTTTCCAAGGAGCGACTAGTGAGCTTGAACCACCGACCTTGCAGTTCAAACTGACTTTGCAGTCTAGCGCATTAACCCACAGCACCATACCAGGGCTTTGAAGAGAAACCCTTAAGAGAAACAATTGGCTATTTTCATATGTGAAAAGTCTCGTTTCTTTACAAAGTAAAAACAACAAAGTTATGAAAAAAAAAAAAATGGCAGACAAGAAGACAGGGAAGCATTTTTAAAAATTAAAGGGGAAAGATTAATAATAGCGCCACTTAAAGATACACATGAGAAGAATAAAAATAGGCAATTCTCACAGGAAATGGAAAGCCACAGAAAAATGTGTTCCTCAAAGAGGTGCAAAGTAGAGTATATATGAGCGTCCTGATCTGAATTTAGCAAAAAAATTTCTGCATGATAAACCTGAAGATGGGTGAAATGGGTACAATTATGTACTAATTGATGGTACTATGAATTAGAGGAATCTTTCTGGGAAAACATGATTAGGTGACTGGGCTAGATCATATAAGAAAATGACCTTATCATTTTAGTATCTTAGGAAATACAAACTACGCATGTCCAGAGACATTAACTAACATTCTCAGAGTTGAATCAAACTAAGTCAGACCGCCAAATCTAAAGCCTAGAAACATTCCCCATCCAACACAAATGGAAAACAGAAGTCTTCAATTTAATCTCCAATAACTTCAACAGTGGGTAATTGTCTCAAGAAAAACCTCAAAAGAAGGAAAAGAAATGTTTTATTTATAAAATATTCACTGCAACGTTATCCTGAGAAGAGCCAGAGAGAAAAGAGACAGAGAGAGAGAGATTCTAACTCTGTGACAAGTCAAATAAAGTACATAAACTTGTTAGAACACTGCGTCCTTTTAAAAGAACGTAATATCATAAAGAAACAGGAATCCTTGGATAGTGCAAGTGCTTGACTATGAACTAGAAGGTTGGAGGTTCTAGCCCACCCAGAGGTACTTTGGGAAACAGGCCTGCAATGTACTTTCTCACAGCCTCAGAAAACCCCCTTCAAAGTACAGCTCTGTACACAGGGAGCTCCCATGACTTAAAAACAACAGAAGCATATGACATCACATTTGTCATAGCTTTATGCAAAAAATGTTTGTTTGGTAACTATGTTTTTTTTAAAGTAGGATGCATCTGAAAATTGAGAACAAATATGAAAAACTGACAAGAACATTTGGGTGGCAGGCTCATGAACACTATTTGCTCTGTCGTGTTTTCAATGGTGTTGGGACTATTCCTACAACCACAGAATGCAGCCACCCAGGGTGCATGGATAAACAAAGGGCTGTCCATCCAATGACATTACTCAGGAGCAGAAGTAGAGAAGTGATACAGGCAAAAGAAAGACGCCAGGAGCAGGAAGAGTCTGGACCCCACGGTTCCATGTCCCTGAGACTCTAGAAAAGACAGATCTAAACCACAGTTAGCAAACCAATCTGCTTTTGAGTCAAGTCCAGCCCACAGTGACCCTGGAGAACAGTGGACAGCTGCTCCATTGGGTTTCCAAGGCTGTGATCTTTAGGGAAGCTGACGGCCTCATCTGTCTCTAGGGGACCCACTGGGAGGTCCAAACCCTCCTCCCGTCAGTTAGTAGTGGAGCATTTATCCACTGAGTCACCTCGGCTTCTTTAAACCTATCAGTGGTCACCTAAGGACATGCGGATGTGGGGTCACAGGAATGGATTGGGAAGGGACATAAAAGAACGTTTAGGATGTGGGAATGTCCTGTCACTTGCTCGCAGGTGAAGTCAGTTACACGGGTCTGTAAATTCAACTCACTGAAATGGTGTGGGACTGCAGGTTTAATGTTCTGGGTGACCGCAAGGTCGGGTTTGAGCCACAAGGTTGGTGGTTCAAACTCACCAGCTGTTCCTTGGAAACCCTGTATAGGGTTGCCAAGTTGGAACCGACTCAACGGCACTTAAAAACAACTATCAGTTCTAAAAGCTAAAATCAAAGAAATATGCTAAGAAAAGTAGAATTAATTTTGTATTCACTAGATTTTTAAATGGTGTTAAAAGACCAAATTAACACTCTGGTAGCACAGTGCTTATGAATCGGGCTGTTAGCTTCAAGGTCAGCAGTTCGAAACTACCAGCTGTTCTGTGGGAGAAAGATGAGGCTTTCTGCTCCCGTAAAGATTTACAGCCTCAGAAACCCTGTACAGGGTCGCTATGAGTTGGAATCGACTCCACAACACATAACAACAACATGCTCAGGAAGTAAATACATTGTCAAAGCTCATGGTTTTCCCTTGTATGATGATAAACGTCCTCATATACTCTAAAACATGTTCAAAACTAACCTCAAAATGACTACAGAAATGACGTGTCTTCACTGTCAAAGTCATCTACCTGGACTTATACTAAAATGGACATCCTGCTTGGTAAAGGAAAGGTCAGCGAAAAAGAAGGGACCCCCCAATGAGGTGGATTACACTGTGGCAACAATTGTGAGGTTGTTGCAGTATGGAGCATTGTTTTGTTTTGGTGTACGTAGGGTTGCTATGAGTCAGACACAACAAAAAATCTCCTGGTCTGGAGTTATAGGATAAGTACTGGACAGTTAACCGCAAGACTGGCGGTTCAATCCCACTAGCCACTTCTTGGAAACCCTATACAATGACACTTTGTGTTGAAACCGACTTGCTAGCACACAGTAACAACAAAACAAAATGAAAATGAGATTTCAGTTTACAGGAAGAGAAAAATGAAGACATTAAAACATGTCCCGTAGGGGGAGAAAAAAAATCTACATGTAATCCCTTAAAATACACAAAAGGTATGCAGAGAGATGAAACTGAACACATAAAATAAAAGTGCTTACTAGATTAATAAATGTGTGGCTTCTTTGTTTTCAAGTCTAACACTGAGTTAATTAGTTGGAAGCACAGTGATCAGTGGTAATTGCATTAATTATACCAGGGAGGTAATTAAATAGCCGTAACTAATTATCACCAGCACCGTGGGTGTTTGGGCTACAACTGAAAGGCCCTTCTTTCTATGTTCCTAACTCAGAAAGTCCTTCTTCTAAGCCATCTCCACCCCCTCAGGCAGGAGTAGCCACTTTAAAGCTTATTATAATTATTTTACTTTCTCAACCACAAATACGCTTGAGAGGGAAAACAGTGGGAATTTCTCAGTCTAGCTCTGAAACACGAAACAACAATTTAGTTATAAACAGCATCAAGCTGTACAAAACGTTTCCAATGAAAGTGTGTATTTAGCGTACACATAAGACAGGTACTGCAGAGTGGGGGTGGGCGGCAGGTATTTTTATATCGTCTCAGCTGCCAACAAATCCACTAGATATCAGTAAGAGAAGGGGTGCAATTTGCCAAGGGAAGAAGGTGTGGTGGTGCCATGGGTTAAGCTGCTGGGCTGTTAATTACAACGTCCACAGTTCAAATCCACCAGCTGCTCCTTGGGAGACCGATGAGGTTGTTTGCTTCTGTAAAGCTTTACAGTCTTGGAAACCCTAAGGGACAGTTTTATTGTGACCTATAGTGTGGCACCGCAGATTAATGTGCTGGACTGCAAAGTCAGTTTCAACTGCAAGGGTGACAGTTCAAGCTCACCAGCTGCTCCTTGGAAAACCTATACAGGGTCACTATGGGTTGAAACCAATTGGAATGCACTTAACAACAACCACTGTGTGGCTATGGGCCAGAAAGGACTCCAGAGCAGTGGGTGGAGTTCACTGCTAAGGGGAGTTGGTTGGGTTAAGTGGTAGGATTCTTGTCTTCCTCTCCCTCCCACGTGGGAGCCCAGGGGGTAAGCATCTCCTGCATAGTGACCCCCCATCTGTCAGGGAAGGTCTGTATGCTGCTTTGACACTGAACAGGTTTCAGTGCAACTTCCAGACTAAAAAGAGACTAGGAGGAAAGGCCTGGCTGTCTACACCCAAAACTCAGCCAATGAGATCCCTGTGGATAACAACCATACTAGCTCATTGCACAAGGGTCTCAGGCTGCCAGGTGTGGGGCAGGGGTCGTACAATGCTGTTGTTGTTAGGTGCCATGGAGTCCATTCTGACTCATAGCGACCCCATGCACAACAGAATGAATCACCGCCTGGAACTGCGTCATCCTCATATTTCTCGTTATGCCTAAGCCCAATGCTGCTGCCACTGAGCCATTCCATCTCCTTGTGGTCTTTCTCTCTGTTGCTGACCCTCCACTTTACCAAGCATGATGTACAATAGGGGTACAACTGTTGTTGTTACTGACGTTGAATCAGTTCAGCTGATAGTAAACCTGTATAGGGTTTCCAAGGAGTGACTGATGGGTTTGAACCACCATTATGTGGTTAGCAGTCCAGTGCTTATCCTACCAGAAGGTACAATAGAGGAAGGGGCTCAGACAAATGTAAGCATCTCATGTAGCGGAAATGGAGGAAGGATCTGGGCACAGGAAATGACATAAAATTTGATCAAACATTCAGAGTTTGCATGTGACATTGTTGTTGTTAAGTGCCATCGAGTCAGTTTTGACTCATAGCGACTCTGTATGGGTTCCCAAGGAGCGGCTGGCGAGTTTGAACTGTCCACTTTGTGGTTCAAGCTGATCTTGCGGTCCAGTGCTTTATTCCACAGCACCATCAGAACTCCATGCGTACGACGTGAGTTAACGTTAGGCTATGCTATAATAATATAAACTATGCTTGTGCTCCAGGTTTCCAAAGACTCGTGTTTGTGAGTTTGGAAACTAAAGTACAAAGCAAGTTGTTTAAACCTCAATAAAACCTGGTTCACGATGAATGGTTTGGCGCAGGCGTACACACAGGCATAGCCATTAAAACCCCTGGCTGCATGTGGGGAGCAGCCTTCAGCCACAGCCAACGTCCAGCCCTGCTCCCGTTTCAGGAGGGCCTTTCTCAAAAGTGTTACTAGTTACCAACATGTTAAAAACGCGTAAAGGGAGGAGGCCAGTCAGTTTGGTCCTATTATTTGGCAAAAATGAGTTTAAAAACTAATTGCAAGGAAATGTAAAGGTGGACGTTTTATAACAAAAGGAGGGGAGTGGTTGACTTTGTAGTCCAGGAGTGGAGGAGCCTGGGACCATCAAGGGAGAAGAGCGGAGTGCGGGATCCTACCCAGAGAAACAGTGACACCAGGGATAGACGCAGAGTTGATGACATGGAGAGATGGAGTGGCTGGGGATTCTAGACCCAGAGAGGGAGAGGGGTTGTGTGCTGATGACCAAGAGGCAGGCTTGGAAGGTGTACCCTTTGGTTGGTTGATGATGCATGGAGGGGATTGTAACCTTGGCAATGAAATGAAATACAATAGGATGAATGTAAAGCTGATTTCTCCCATATGAACTATTACTCAATTCACAATAAAAACTTTTAAAAAACTAATTACAAGGAATCCTACATGATAAATGAGGTATTTGCTAAAAAACATTTATGTGGTTTTATACTGTACTCTGGAGTCCTGGTGTGGCGCTGTGGGCTAATACGTGAGATTGCAAAGTCATTTGAACCGCAAGGTCGGTGGTTCAAGGTCACCAGTTGCTCCTTGGAAACCCTATACAGGGTCGCTATGGTTCAGAATTGACTTGCCGGCACTTCACAACAACAATAATACTATACTCTGCAGCTCTGGGATGTTCCCCAAAGCTTCCTGTGTGATGTTGGGATTGTACAAAGGGTGCTGACAAGTTCACACACTGGATACACCCGGGAATGTGGGTCCCAAGCTCCTAGGGTCGTAACATCAGCCCCAGGACCTGGCCTGGCACTCTGTAAAGAGTATATGTAGGGTAACAGAAGGAAATGATTGTCATGCAGCAAAGAATTGTTACCTCACATAATTGTCACCAGCTACCATTCAGGTGGAGTCCTGGTGTGGCACTGTGGGTCAATGAGCCAGACTGCAAAGCCATTTGAACTGCAAGGTCAGTGGTTCAAGCTCACCAGCCATTCCTAGGAACCCTGGTTCAGGGTCCCTATGGGTTGGAACCTACTTGACGGCACTTAACAACAACAATAACAACCATTCAGGCAGGTTGAACGCAGACAACAAAATAAACCCATTACTGATTACTCTTAATTTATAGTGCAGCTTGGAAGGCTGTGTTGAAAACAGCTTTGGCGAGGGCCAAAGATGAGAAAATGGAAGATGTTTACCGACTTTTGCATGGTTTATTAAATAAGCATGGACTGCCATAAGAAGGAACAAATCTGTCTTAGAAGAAGTACAGTTGGAACGCTTCTTAGAAGTCAGGACGGTGAGATTTCATTCCTCATACTTTGGACATGTTTGTAAGTATGGGCTTCAGTCCCTGGACTGAATGTTTGGTAAAGTGGAGGGTCAGCGAAAAAGAGAAAGGTTCCCAATGAGATCCACTGGCACCAGGGCTGTAACAAGGGTTCTGACAATAACAGGAATTATAAGGATGGTCCAGGGCCTACCTACCAGTGTTTCCTTCTGTTGTGTATAGGGGCCTGTGAGTCGGGACTGGCTCAACAGCACCTAACAACAACATGGAATTTAGCATCGGATGTGGCACTTTAGGATCAGCATTGGACTGCAAACCACAAGGTCGGTGGTTCAAATCCACCAGCTGCTCCTCGGAAACCCTATGTACGGTTGCTATGAGTCGGAACAGACTCCATGGTGCTTTACAACAATACTGACTATACAGGAGCCGTGCTCACACAGTGGTTAATCTTTGGGCTGCTGACCAAAAGGTTGGCAGTTTGAACCCACCAGCTGCTCTTTGGGAGGACGATGTGGCAGTCCCCTTTCGTGAAGTTTTCAGCCTTTGGAAACCCTATGGGGCAGTTCTACTGTTGACGACAAAGAGGTCTTACTGCCTCTGAACCCAGAAAAATAGGCATTCCCCAAAACTGCTCAAAATCTAACACAGGTACTTACTTTTTAAAAAAATGAATGCCAGTTGTTACCAATAATGAATTTAAAATAATCCAAAAGGCCAGCTCATGAGCAAATTCTCAGTGAGATCAGCAAAACTCTTAAAAGGTCTCAGTGACATGAACCAGTGCTAAGAGTTGCTGAAAATAATTATGTAGTTTTCCCCTAGTAGCTACAAAGCGATACCAGAAGAGAGATTTTCTCAGTCAGTTCCGACTCTTAGTGACTTCATGCACAACGGAATGAAACACTGCCCGGTGCTGCACCATCCTCATAAACGCTGTCATGCCTGAGCCCACTGCTGCTGCTACTGTGCCAATTAATCTCATTGGGGGTCTTCCTCTTTTTCGCTGACCCTCTATTTTACCAATCATGAAGTCCTTCTCCAGGGACTTGTCGCTCCTGATAGTATGTCTGAAGTATGAGAGATGAAGTCTCACTATCCTGGCTTCTAAGGAGCACTCTGGCTGTACTTCTTCCAACACAGATTAGTTTGTTCTTTTGGCAATTTACGGTACTTTCAACAATCTCCTCCAACACCATAACTCAAATGCATCAATTCTCTTATGGTCTTCCTTACTCATTGTCCAACTTTCACATCCATATGAGGCTACTGAAAATACCATGACTCGGGTCAGGCACACTTTAGTCCTCACACTGACATCTACGCTCTTAAACACTTTAAAGAGGTGCTGTACAGCAGATTTGCCTAATGCAATACGCCGTTTGATTTCCTGACTGCTGCTTCCATAAGTGTTGATTGTGAGTCCAATCAAAATGAAGTCTTGGACAACTTCAATCTTTTCTCCATTTATCATGATGTTATTGGTCCAGTGGTGAGGATTTGGTTTTCTTTACATTGGGCATAATCCATACATAATTTCCTGAAATTACTTCTTGCCATGATCATTTTGACACTTTTGGAGAAGAAATTACACTTTAGTTCCCAAAGACTGTGGGAACTTCTTCCTTCCTTTGACTCCAATGCTTTGGAGACAAGGAGTGTTATGGAATTACAATGTGAAGAAACAGTGTTTGATGTGGGAAGCAAATGCTGGGAGAAATGAAATATACATAATAGTATACTCTGCTCCCATTGGTCTCCTGTCCTCAGTGGAATCCAGGGGTTGTGTCTGATTGGCTCACTGCTGTCCCTACAGAGCCTAGATCAGAGTTGGCAACACAGCAGTGACTGTCTGAAAGAATGTCATCAGAATGAGGGCCTGTGTGACCATTGGCTATATGAAGAGCCCTTTACCATATGAATATAAATATCATGCACACAGTCACTGTAAAAAACTATAAAGAAAATGATGAAGAATCCAAGAAAATCCACCTACAGTTCTCTCATACATGATTAACACTCCTGGTATTTTTTTCTTCCTTCCAAATTTTTTTTCTGCATAAAACAAAACTGGAGGCTAGGACTTGGTAAAGTGGAAGGTCGGCAAAACAGATGAAGACCCCAATGACATGGACTGACACAGTGGCAGCAGCAAAGGCCTCAGTATAACAACTGTGAGGAAGGTACAGAACCAGGCAGTGTTTCATTCTGCTGTGCACAGGGTCGCTATGCATTGTAACGGACTCGAGGCATCGGACAACAACAACAACAACGCTACCCTGCCTTCAGGAGCTTGGCTGCTAACCTGAAAGGCTGCGTTCAAACCCACCTAGTGATTCTGAGGGAGAAAGAGCTAGCAAACTGCTCCCATAAAGATTATAGCCAATGAGGCATAAAAATGATCACAGTCAAGATCAGCCCGGGGGAAGCTCTGCTGTCATGTGGGGTTCCTTATGACTCAGAATCCACTCGAGGGCACATAACGGCATCCTGTAATACTCAATTCTTTCCATGTTACTATATACACTTCAGTATTATGTCTTTCTCTAGGGACTATGTTATCAGAAGGGACCAGTCCCTAGAGAAGGTCACAATGAGAGATGGAATCTCGACATCCTTACTCTACGGAGTAACTTAGCTATACACATTTATCACAATAATTTCATGCATACACTTTCCCTCCTTACCAGATGGTATGTCCTTTAGTCATAGACTAAAAGTATACTATTTCAAAAACACAAAAACAAAACAACTAGCTTTCAATGAAATGGCCATACTCCAAACAATTAGTAGTAGCTAGTATACAGGGTCACTATGAGTCGGAACCGACTCCATGGCACTTAACACCACCACCAGTAAACAGAACAAGCTCTTCATTGGAGTAACTTCCAGGGGCAGGGTTCCCTTACTTCCATGTGCCCCCTTGTGGTGGATCAGCCAAGTGCAAGGAGGATTTGGTCCCCTTTTCACTAAGCAGCATTAGCTTTAAGCAAGTACCCAGACAAATCCTGATACAGTCCCTTTTTCAACTCTTGAAAGATGATAAGTTTCTATATTTATTCTAACACATGATCATTTTAGCAAGGACATTAATTAATAAATACGTTATGAACAGAGAAGGTTCTGCGCCGTCCGAAAATTTAGTTATTTTTATATTTCCCTTGACCATCAAGTTGATCCTGACTCACAGTGTGCAGAGCAGTCTCACAGAATTCCTGAGACTGTCAGTCTTTAGGAAGGAACAGATTGTCACGTCTTTCTCCCTAAGAGGCTGAGGGGTTCGAACCACCCAGCTTTTGGTTACCGGCTAAGTGCTTCATCACTGTGCCACTATGTCTCCTTGAGAGATGTCTAGACCATAATAAAATTGGGACGGACCCAAGGAAAACTGGGAAGAAGGGGTGGGGGGTAAGGGAGTTACTGCTTACAGAACATTTAGCTTGTAATGATGAAAACATCATACGTGGAATTAAGGGTAAACCGTGCTGTCAGCAAATTGCACACCTGTGAAAAAGTGAATTAGCAAAAGTTGTGTGATAAACAGTAACAAGTAAAAATGAGCTTTTGCTGAGTGTTTATAAACAAACAAGCATTGCACGGGATTTACTCTGGAGGTTTGGGGTCATGGTTTCATATGTCAGCCCAGTTAGCTGGTCTAATATTGTGTTTAGTGTTTCTGTTCGATTTCCTAGCTCTTGGTGTAGTGCCTGGGACTTAAAAGCTTTCAAATGATGTCTTGAGTCACCTGAAGCAGGCGAGGAAGAAGGAAGAGTCAGGAATATGAGGAAGACAAGGCACGTGTGGCTAAGCGCCTTCACGCTCTTTGCCAGGAGACCAGAAGAGCTGAATGGGGTCAAGTTACCAACACTGACCGTTCACACTGAAGGTTCCATAGAAGAATCCTGTTCAAAAGGAGAAGCTACAGAACGGGATTTAATGCTTTCATGGACTCCAGACATGCTGGAGCCATGGAGGCTAGAAGAAATTCCAAAACTATAGTTCTGAGATAAGGTTTAAACCAAAACACTTCCCTGAAGTCTTCTGAAAACTAGACAAGAGTTCTAACTAGCAAGGAATGTCTGTCTTGAGTACTGTACTACTTCAAGACCCATCTATATTGCACCAAACGGACAATGGGGTGGTGGTGTGCTGTGGAGTCCGTTCCGACTCATAACAACCCTGCATAGGATTTCTGAAGCTGTATATCTTTAAAAAGAAAGTGTCATTTTCCTCCTGTGGAACGACTAGTAGTTTCGAACTTCTGACCTTGAGGTTAGAAGCCCTACTCGTAACCACTACGCTATCTGGAAAGGTTGGAATGGAAACTTAGAGGGGTGGGGGTAGTGGGTTTAAGTTAATAGGGGCAGAAAAGTTCGGGGTGAGAATGCTTGTATAACCTGAAAAGTGGGATCAATTTCACTGAGTTAAACATGTAGCAATCACTGAATTGGTGAATGGTCTGTGGAGCGCAGTCTTAATAAACACAATAAAAAGTAAAATAAATGATTTTTTAAAAACTAGAAAGATCATTTAAAATGACTACAAAACTACTTCATAAAATGCAATTTGCTGGACTTCACCCCACACTTCCTACCAGACGCACTAAAACGTGCTGTTGGCCGGGGACCCTTTATGAACCAGTTAAAGAAATGACAGGCAGTGAGGGGGAAAACAAACTGAGGCAACAAAGGACGATTTTGCCATCTTTACAAGGGAGGCCCAGGGGAAATCACACATGAAATGACAGCCTACTGTGTTTCTGTCTTCAACCTGACGACTGATCCATTTATATACAGGGAAATGATGGGCAAATGGTGTCTATGAAAAAGTACTTTGATTCTATTCCACAAAGAATTCGTCTGAACATTCTAGAAGAATAGAAGGGAATACCCAACAGAGAGCTGCTGATCTGCTGCTAACATCCTAGGTAGGAAAATCCAGCATGCACAGCGAGGAGGGAGTACCTGCCTCGTGATTAACAGACTATGTTATGAAGTTTGAATCTATCTGCATACCAGGTAGATGTGAAGTCAGCCCGGGTACCAACCTCTCTAAAATCTTGCTGTTGTTGCTAAGGACCATTGAATCAGTTCCGACCCATAGCAACTCTGTATAGGATTTCCAAGGAGTGGTTGGCGGGTTCGAACCGCCAACCTTGTGATTCAAAGTGACCTTGCAGTCCAGCACATTATCCTGTAGCACCACACCTGGACTGAGGATGGGGCAAACCAAACATCAAGGCCAGAGAGAGCCAGTCCAGGTAAAGTTCACAAAGCAAGTTCTCAGTTTATGGTAGTTGTCTTTAAGGTGACTGGAATGATGATGGATTAACCCTAAATCCATTGTATTCACCTCTTCTAAATCATGAGTTTGACTTACATGCATGGATTACAGTTAAAGGGGGCTCAGAAACTGACATCACTTTGATGAGGTGTGGTGCTGTGGGTTAATGCGTCAGACTGCAAATTCGCTTGAACTGTAAGGTTGGTGGTTCAAGCTCACCAGCGGCTCCCTGGAAACCCTACACAGGGTCGCTACGGATTGGAATAGACTCGACAGCACTTAACAACAACAACAACAACACTGATGGGCTCATTCAGGTGCGCATGTTAAGAAACCACCTGGATTCTTAAGTGAGGATACCTTACCACAAAGCCTTGTAGTTTTCAACAACTGAGTGAGACCCTGCCATCTCCGTACCACAATCCTAAAATGAAGACTTTCCATCATGCAATTAGAACATACCAGATTAGGATATGAAACCTGAACGATGGAGTTGCTTTTAGCTAAGGGACACACACTTCAAAGAAATCACAACTGTAGGTTCAAAAGATGGAAGACCTGCTTGCTCCAATGTGAAGCCTAGAAGTGTACTGAGTTTTGATTTATTTCTTTGGGGAGAGGAAGGTAAACACTGAACACAACCTTCCTGAGGATACCACTCACCGATATCTTGAGACAGAGATACTAAACATTCTTCCTAACAAAGAAGATTCCTAGAATTCCATTCCAGCCTGAGGATTCTTCACCACCCAGTCCAACAAGAAAGCACTGCCTGTTTGTACGGACCAGCACACATGTAATCACTTCTAGTTTTCTTTGTTTTGGCAATTTTTTTTTTTTTTCTTAAACATGTGAAATCTACCACGCCCAATGGGAGAAAGATAAGAAAGAAACTTACAATAACTTCCTTAAAGGATTCTTGGTCATTGATTGTCTTGTCTTCTAGACATCCAGACTGGTTCAAGTAGTAATAGTTCTCTGGCATAGATAAATAAAGCTCTTCTATAAAAGAAAAAAAAAATGTAACATTGACACTTAGCAGCCCAATGTCAGACAAAATCCCAAGAATAGATTTCACTTGGTTTAAATAAACTAGAGGGCATACATCGTTCTATCTTTTGCTGTCCTTAGTTAAGATAGCAATGGTCTCTTGGAATCATCACCTCAGGAAAAGTAGAAAGAACTGAAAATCAAATGAAATGGATGGTAGAAAGTAACTGATGTAAATACAGCTTCATTGCTTTCCTCTAAAAAGCAAATGTCTAGACATTAGCTTTATTTGTATATTGTTGTTACATGCAGTCGAGTTGGTTCCGTCTGGAGTTTCCGAGGAGTGGCTGATGGGTTTGAACCTCCGGCCTTGTAGTCCAGTGATTATCCTATAGTGCCACACCAGGACTACGTGTGGCCTAAAGTTAGCACTACTTGCCTTTCATTATATATTCTTCATACTCCAAACCCACGGCCATGGAGTCAATTCTGACTCCCAACAAACCCGTTTTCCATGGCTATAAGTCTTTACGGAAGCAGAAAGCTCTTCCGTGGAGCGGCTGGTGGGTTTGAACTGCTAGCCTTGAGGCTGTCCATTTATCCTACAGCACCACCAGGGTTCCTTTATTCATCATCAGTTTGTTTTTGTTGTTGTTAAGTGCCATCGAGTCAGTTCTAACTCATAGCAACCCTGTATAGGGTTTCTGAGAAGCTGGTGGGTTTGAACTGCCGACCTTGTGGTTTGCAGTCCAGTGCTGATCCATAGTGCCACACCAGGAGTCATATATACCATTTAAATAAAAAAATACACCAACGGGAGAAGGTAGAATCACCTCTAAATGATTTTCATCTTGTCTCGACAGGTTTGGTAAAAGGAGATAGGGATAAGATTCCTATTATTCAATCGTGAGTAGTTGGTATCATGACTAATTGCGACTTTCACAATTGTAAAGGCAGAAGTTTTGTAGCATAACGGGGGGAGTAGTTAATCTTACAGTCTAGGTACAGAGGACCCTATGACCATCAAGGGAAAAGAGCACAAGCAGAATGTGGGACCTTATCCAGAGAAGTAGCGACACCAGAGATGGAGTAAGAGATGGGGCAAGGAAAGGGGGAGCAGCTGAGGACTCTGGACTCATGAAAAGACAAAGGCTGTGTACTGGTGATCAGGACGCAGGACTGCAAAATGTGCCCTTGGGTTGTTTAAATGATTATATATTCCTGAGTGTTCTGGTGTACATCCCCACCCCCACTCCAAAAAAACAAAAACAAAAACAGGGAACAGAAGCCATACTGCTGAATGATGCTTCACTGTGGGGATTGTAATCACTGCAATGAAATGATGCGTGTAAAACTGATGTTCTCCCATGTGAGCTATCACTCAATTAATAATAAAAACTTAAAAGGAAAAATGCACCAAGATTCCAAAGGCAAAATTCCTGGTTTTCTGTCTCCATGACTCGGTTCTAATACACACTGGAATGTGGATGCTTTCAAGCTGAGGTATTTCTTTGCCCCTGGTCGGTGGAGAATGCAGGCCCCACGCCCACCTTCCCCTAAGTACCGCTGGTGCGGTGGATACTCACCTCTCTCTTCGGGTCCTAGCCCTGCCAGCAGTGCATAGAATATGTGATAATTCCGCTCCCCAGGGTTCTGTCTCACTACTCGGTTCTGTGAAGATAAATCAGGTTTACATTCAGAGAGGTCTCCTCCACAACACTGGAATAAACCACTCATCTTTGAAAACTGACTCCAGGGAAGTCAGGGTGAATGAAATCACGCATACTTACTTTTTCTAATAAATCTTCATGTGGAAAGCAATGGCGTGTCAAGGAATAAAACAAAGATGGTGATATGCTCAAATTTACCTTTAATTTTCTCATCTTGGTCACCCAGATCATTACAGTCTCCCTCCCCCAAACCCTGTGTGTCCACTGAGACTGCCAGGAACAAAGGACAAGCTCAGGGAGACTCTTTCATCAGAAACCAATTCCTGACCTGACACTTGGAACCCTATGACCAGGGGCCAAATGATTTGATAGCACAGGATTTCAAACTGTGTGTGTTTTGAGCTGAGGTTGTTGTTGTTGTTGTTGTCAGGTGCCATCGAGTCGGAACCGACTCATAG
>NW_006408796.1:2428710-2429680 GCF_000296735.1 Chrysochloris asiatica | reverse complement strand
CTTTCTCCCATGGAGCGGCTGGTAGATTCAAACTGCTGTCCTTGCAGTTACCAGCTCAGCTTCTCATCCACTACGCTACTAGAGCTCATAGCAACCCCTACATAGGGCAGACTGGCTCTGCTCCTTAGAGATTCTCAAAATGAAAATCTTTACAGGAGCAGAAGGTTTCATCTTTCTCCTGAGGAGCAGCTGGTAGATTTGAACCACTGCTGTAGGATCAGCACTCAACCTCAAGGTCGGTTTAAACTGCAAAGTCTGTGGTTCAAACCCACCAGCCACTCCTCGGAAACCCTATACAGCATTACTATGAGTTAGAATCGACTTGATGGCTCTTAACAGCACCATCACCACCCAGGGCTCCTTACTCAGGGGTCAAGCAGAGCAGTAGCTGAGAAATCACTCGGTGAAACCAGAAACACAAATGTTTCACCTTCTTTTTCTGTCTTATTTATGCTTAGCAAGAATCTGTTGTGGTTGTCAAGTGCTGTCAGGTTGGTTCCGACTCACAGCGACCCTGCACAGCGCTTCCCAGGCCTCATCTTTCTCCCACAGAGCGGATGTTGGGCTCAAACCATCAACCTTGTGGTTTGCAGTCCAGTGGTGAGCACACAGAGCTCCCATCAAGAATCTAAACAGAGCAAAAGCCATCAACAAAAAAACCCCAAAACAAACAGGATACAATCTACGACTCTCCCGCCCTGAATAGTCCCCTTCTGGCTCATGCTCAGCTGAATAAACTTCCCAAAGCGACTGGAATTGCTGTTGTATACGGTTTTGGCGTTGCCGAAAGCTTCCATGATGGGGCTGTGGGGAAGAGGAGAACAGAGAGAGGTCATCAGAGCAGAGGGAAAACCAGGACAAAAGGCTCACAAAGGGCAAAATCAACCGTGCTTAGAAAAACACCAGGGGAGTTTTTTAGAAGAGACCGATTTTCAAATGACAGGCTAAAAATGGGTTTAAGATGGAGTCC
>NW_006408796.1:2419472-2428150 GCF_000296735.1 Chrysochloris asiatica | reverse complement strand
TGGCTGGTAGGTTTGAACTGCTAACCTTGAGGTTCAAACCAACCTTGCTGTCCAGTGCCTACACCAGGACAAATTAGCTTGGGTTTACACACACATGGCAGGAAAGGCCCAGAAAAAGTCCCCACTCAGCTTATACTCAAAAAAACAAGTAAGTCCCTATTCTGGAAGTTCCACCAACTCACTGGACAACTCTAGGTCATGCCATTTATTACATCTTTGGGTCTTGTCCACCTGGAAAATGTGGTTAGACTGGATTGGGGCTTGGTACGTTTCACTCTGTGAAGGACCAGGTTGCAAAGCTCTGCTCTGCAGGTCATGTGACCTTTACCACACCTCCTCAACTCTGCCTCTCTAGCTTGATAGTTGTTACCATCCTTATGCAAGCAAAAGAACATGGCTGTGTGCTAATAAAACTTTATTTAAAAAACAGAAAAAAAAAGGCTACAGAATTTAGGCAGCAAACTGTATGTAGTTTGTCAGACCCTAGTCTAATCTCTATGTAACAGGCTTATCAGCTCTAAAATTTCGTAAGGGAAATAGAACTTCAGATTACACCTTAACACACAGCCCTCTTTCAAAGCTCTGCCATAGAAGGTATCACTGGCCTTCTACTACGTGAGAGGCGAGAAGAATGTTATCACTACCACCCCTTCTGCTCATGGGGGCTCCCCAATAGCTGAAGGGGGGCTGGGCTTGCTCAGGTCCTTGATAAACCCTCTTTTTTTAAAAAGAATTAAATTTGTATTTGAACAACAAAGAGTGTTGATATGTCCTCTTATACACAAAGGGTGGCAGCCAAAGTTTCTCTTACACAAAGTTCATCTACTCTCCTCTTTTCCACGAACTCCGGTGCTCTGCCTGGATCTAGCCCAGGCCCTTCACACCCTGTGATGCGGGGGTTAAGGGAACTCCAGCAGGAGGAAGACTACAGACCAGTCCTTGTTTTCCCTCGATCTTCAACTCAAACCTGGACCAATGATGGAGACTTAGGAGCAGCCTCAACCAGAGGGGGTGGCCAAGGTCATCTGACACCGCTACCTATGTGCCTCTCAGGATATTTTATTGTAAAAGACGTTTTATTCCAAGAGTGGGAAAAAAAAGAGGTCAACGAAATGGAAATCTTTTCATAAGTCAGATCATTAGTATGAAGTTAAGGAAAATGACAAATACCTGCTTTCAAGAATAGCTTCTTCAACACAGGATATCTTCTCCTTCAAGGGCAATTCCAAACACTGCTGACTGACGACTGATAAAAACTTGAGGATTAACTTGGTGCTTTCGGTTTTCCCCGCCCCACTTTCACCACTAGAAGACAAAACCCAGAAGTTTATGCTTGTAAGTAGAATTAAAAAGAAAAAAGAAGAAAAAAAAAATCAGCATCACTCCAATTCCTCAAACATCAACAACAGTTGAAAAGTAGGAGAAGGGAGATTCAAAACGTTTCTAAAGAGCTGATAGGGAGAGCAGGACCAGTCTGTCTGTTCTACCATCCTGTGACAAGTGACTGTCAACAGGTGAGTTCAAACGTAAAGGTGGAAAGATGCAGGAGGGCATTGTAGGGAAGGTAAATTCTGCCAGAGGAATCTTCGTTGTCGTTCATGAACATAAAACAAATGCGTGAACAACAATTACATCAGCATTAAGCACTAAGCGAATATTTGCTAATTAGGAGAGCACATGAATAATCAAAAATAAAAATTCCTAAGTCTTATGGGGGAGGAAGGAAAAAGGAAGGAAACATCAGGTGCTCGACCCACATGGAATCAGTTTGTTCTCACACAAGATCAACACGACTGAGGCAGTGGTCATGCGTCCAAGTCGGAAATCAACTCAAGCCTGTCTGGTTCCCCAAATGTCCAGAGCAGGGACACCAACAAGGGAGGTCACCAGAGTGTGTTGTTCTTGTTGGTGTTAAGTGCCATCGAGTCAGTACTGACTCGTAACGACCCTACGTATAACAGAAGGAAACACTGTCTGATCCTAGGCCAACCTCACTATTGCTGCCACGCTTGAGTCCATCGAGGCTGCCACTTGGCCAATCCATCCTGTTGGGGGTCTTCCTCTTTTTCTCGGATCCTCCACCCTACCAAACATGATATCCTTCTCCAGTGACTGGTCCCTCCTGACAGTATGTCCAAAGTATGAGAGACAAAGTTTGGCCATCCTGGCCTCCAAGGAGCACTCTGGCTGCACTTCTTCCAACACAGATCTATTGGTTCTTTTGGCAGTCCATGGCACTTTCAATAGTCTCCTCCAACACCATAACTCAAAAGTATCAATTCTCTTACGGTCTTTCTTATTCACTGCCCAGCTTCACATGCATATGAGAACATGCCCAGGCGACCTGTCATAGCAGCACAAAGACCCAAGTCTGAACCTCAGAGGAGAAGTGGAGGAGGGAGTGTAAATTTGGGAACTCATACCGACGAAGGGGGCAAAAAATGCAGGCTAGTCAGAAGAAGCACTATTAGGGTGTGGGGGAAGTATATTGAAAGTATCATGGACTGTCAGAAGAACTAATACATCTCTACAATATCGTCAAAGAAGTACAGCCAAAATGCTTCTTTGAAAAAAGGGTAATAATAAGATTTCTCGCGTACTCTGGACATGTTATGGGAGGGACCAGTCCCTGGAGGACAGGCGTGCTTGCTGAAGTTGAGGGTCAGTTAAAAGGGAAAGCCCCTGAGTAGCATGGACTGACAGTGATCTCAAATACAAGGCGCAGGACTGGGCAGTGTTTGGTTCTGCTGTATGCCTGGGGTTGCTATGAACTGGATCCGACTCACTGACATCTAACAACGACAGCAGATGTGGTGGGTGTTGTTGCGGGAGGCCCCATGTGACAGAGGAGGGCCGTCTCACACGATTGTCAATGGCTGTCATCTTTCCACCAGCAGGTCGCCAAGTCTTTCTCCCACAGATCCACTGGGTGGGTCTGAACCACCAATTTTTCGGTTTGCAGATGAGTGCTTAATTGCCGCACCACCAGGGCTCTTCCGTTAGGAGAGGTCTAAAATGACTGTGAGGGTAAAGAAGGCCCAGAGAAGAGGGAAGAAATCCAGACAGATGGACCAGCATCGAGGAGAGAAGGTCCTGAGAGACTGAGGAGTGTCCCCTGGTTTCCACAGAGACTGTCCAGTGGGTGGAGAGGTGGGCAGAGGCAGGCTGAAGAGATAGTGAGAGGAGGTGCACGAGACAGCGTATGTACACAAGTTTTTCAAGCAGCTCTGCTGGGGAGCAAGCTGAGGTATTGGAGTATGTTGTTAAGTGCCATCAAGTCAGTTCTGACTCACAGGGGCCCTCTTTAGGGTTTCAGAGGAGCAGTCGGTGGGTGGGTTTGAACCACTAACCTTGCAGTTCAAACCAACTTTGGGGTCCAGTGCTTATCCTACAGCACCACACCAGGACTCCTATAGGATTATAGGGGGAGGCTGTTTATATAAACAAATAGGCATCTTTTTTTCTTCTAAAGATGGAAAACACTAGAACGTTTTTGAATGACAATGTAACCATCCAACAGGGAGGGAAAGTTCAAAGGATTAGCAGCTAAGAGACTCAAAGATGGCAGCGCCCAGTCCTGAGGAAAGCTAGGAAGAAGTCAGGACAGGAAGGAAGGGAGCTTCAAGGATGCCTTCATGCACAGTATTGGCTAACACAGGGCATGAGCCAGTGCTGCCAGGTTTCCAGAGCCAGTCCAGGGGGGTTTGGCCCCCAAATCCAATCTGCTGCCTGCTTTTGTAAATAAAGTTTTATTGAACAGCCAGGCCCGCTCTTTTATGTTATTACCTAAGGCTGCTTTCCGTGTGGTGGTAAGGTTAAGTAGTGATATTATTGTTATCGTGAAGTGCCGTCGAGTTGGTTCCGACCCACAGCAACCCTGTATAGGGGTGAGCTTGAACCACTGACCTTATGGTTCAAACTGACCTTGCAGTCTGGCGCATTAACCCATAGCGCCACACCTAGTGATGGAGGTTCCTGAAACGTACACCATCTCAGCCACTTGTCATGGAGTGGATGCCGACTCAAAGTCAGCCCACATGGGACAGAGTAGAACTATATTCCCCATAAGACTCTCTCAGAAATGTACTGTCTCTGAGTTGACTCAAACCACCACCGTTCTGGTTAGCAGCTGGCCTCACAGAAAATGTTTACTAACAGCTGGCAATCAGAAGGTCTCCTGCTTCAAATCAAACTCACCCTGCATCACTTCCTCCAGGATTCAGTCCAAAGACCACAGCAAGCCAAACAGAGCCCTGGGGGTACCAGGCTGCACCAGGAAGTAGAATTCTGCTCTGGACCCATACAGCGCAGGCCAATTAGAGATGGAGCTCAACTCCTCTACTGTTGCAAAAGGTACTTCTGAGAGTCAGTCACCAGATCTGAGCCTCAGTTTCCCCTCAAAACATGTCTCCTGGGTTCCTGTGAGGATGACCAGGAGCAAACCTTCCTAAGTGAACGTCAGCACCTTTTCCAGCCCATCTCCTTCACAGCCCTCAGCAAACTTCAGGTCTTTCACCACCTTTCCCAGATATCCCTAGTTGAGAACGTCTCTCTGTCTTCCCCCTCCAGGCTGACCTAAGCCTCGATGTTCCCTTTTTATCCCATCCCATGCCACCTTTGCAGTGGTTACGAATCAGGCTGCGAACCTTAAGGTCAGCGGTTTGAAACTACCAGCTGCTCCGCGGGAGAAAGATGAGGCATTCTACTCCCGTAAAGATTTACACCCTCGGAAACCCTGTACAGGGTCGCTATGGGTCGGAACCGACTCGACGGCACTTAACAACAACAACAAATGCCACCTTTGCAGTGGAACATTTTCTGTTCTGACTCCACCATCTTCTAATATGTTCTCTGAGCCTCCACGTACGCGTTTCTATGACCGTGTTTGGCAGGCTGCACTGTAATCGCCTGAGGACGGTCCTCAGAAGCCAGGACGGTGACACTCCATCTGGCTTAATGTAGACAGGCCATCAGCAAAGACCAAATGCTGGAGAAAGACACCAGGCTTGGTCAGTGAAAATAAGAGATTTCAGCATGATGGACTGACCCCGGTGCCTGCAACAATGGGCTCAAACTGAGCAAAGGTTGTCCAAATGGGTACAGTGCCAGGCAAGGTTTTAATTCAACAGCATCTGACATCAATACATTGTAATTACTAACAGGAGTTGGTTTGTTTTCTTCAGAGATCTTGAAGAGTCCTGGTGTAGCATTGTGGGTTAATGCGCTGGATTACAAAGTCTGTTTGAATTGTAAAGTCTATGGTTCAAACTCACCAGCCGCTCCTTGGAAACCCTATACAGGCTCACTATGAGTCAGAACCAACTTGATGGTCCTTAGTAACAACAAGAGGAGGTCTTGAAGGACAGGAAGTGGGTCTTACTCATTTTTAATGCCTTTCCATGGAGTCCTGGTGTGGTGCTGTGGGTTAATGTGCCAGACTGCAAAGCCGTTTGGACTGCAAGGTCGGTGGTTCAAGCTTATCAGCTGCTCCTCGGAAACCCTATACAGGGTTGCTATGGGTTGGAACCGACTCCATGGCACTTAACAACAACAACAATGGTATCTTGCTACCACATGAACATGAGCCCCAGCCCATGCCTTACTCCGGCGGGTACTTTTCTCACCCAGGCCACACATTTTACGCACTTTAGACATTGTCGCAACTCCATCACCGACAAGTATTTCTAGAAATAAGAGTATCCAATTATTATTCAGAACATAAAGTACTTGTTGCTATTATGTGCCAACGAGTAGGTTCTGACTCATAGCGACCCAGTGCGGTTTCTGAGGAGCAGGTGCTGAGTTTGAACCGCTGACCTTTCTATTCAAACTGACTTTGTGGTCTACAGTGCTTATTCTATAACGCCACACCAGGATTCCATTTAAGACATTTGTTGTTGTTGTGAAATGCCATTGAGTTGGTTCTGACTCATAATGACCCTGTATATGGTTTCCAAGGGGCAGCTGGTGGGTTTAAAGGGACAACCTTCTGGTTGGCAGTCTAGTGCTGATACTACAGCATCTCACCAGGAGTCCCATATAAGACATGTTGTTGTTAAGTGCCGTCGGGGCAGCTCCAACTCATAGTGACCATGTACCGGGTTTCAAGACTGCTGATGAGTTTGAACCATGGATTGTGAAGTTCAAAACGACTTTGCAGTCCAATGCATTAACCCACAGCACCATACCAGGACTCCAAATTACATACATACAGGGAACAATTCTTTCTGGTCCTGTGGGTTCACTATAGGGTCACTTTAAGCTAGAATCAACAATGGGATAGTTAGGGTGCTGTTTGTTGTTGGGTGCCAATGAATGGATTCTACTCACCCCATGTGAGAGAGTAGAACTGCCCCATGGGGTTTCACAGGGGAGTCCTGGTGTGGTGCTGTAGGATAAGCACTGGACTACCGACTTCCAGGTCAGCAGTTCAAACCCATCAGGCACTCTTCGGAAATGCCATACTGGGTCACTCATTATAAGTTGACTTGGTGGCATACAATAATCTTTATCGGAACGGATCACCAAGGCTGTCTCCCGAGGAGCTCTGAATGGGATGGAACATAATGATTTCAGTCAGCAGACAAGCACTTAACTGTTTAAGTACTTTTTGATGCAGCAATGATTGTGGGGTTGGCACAGGACTGGGCAGTGTTTCGGTCTATTACACTATGAGTTAGTTACCGACTGGATGGTAACTAATAGTTAACAACAAACTTAGCATACACAGTCCCTTAAACAAGCATAAAACAGGTAGACTGAAATTATAGCTCAAGAGAGGCAATAATGTTGAACATGAAGCTGCTGTAAAGCCCTTCAGAACTGGTCAAGGAAGGAGACTTTGAGTAGAAAACCAGACGCTGAGCACAACCACCAACTAGCTGGGGCTTAGCCTAAGTGACGTACATTCGCAAATGAGAACAAAGTTCATCTTAGAAGTGCATGCTATTTCCAAAATAGGTTTATTTTCTGATTTGAATGAAGAAATCTGGGTGGTGTCAATGGTTAAGCGCTCAACTATTCGCTGAGAGGCTGGTGATTCGAGAAGACCCACAGGCACTTCGGTGGACGCACCTGGTTAACGGCTTCTATTCTGACACATGGGGTCCTCAGGATTCACAATCACCTCCCTGGCAACAGCAGCAACAACAGGTATGAGAGGTTGGGGTGGTAAATGTGCTTGGTTGCTAACCAAAAGGTTGGAGGTTTGAAAAGTATGCTGAGCCCAGTTCTACATCACTACGCACAGGGGCGCCAAGGAGCAGGACGCGTGCTCGACTGCAGCGGGTGGAAGCAGGAGACAAGGTTTTGACAGTAGTAAGACCCACTGCATCCACTAGGGGGCAGTGCATGTCCATGGAAATCCAAGCTGGGCTCCTGCGCACACGCTCTTTACTTCACACACTATTTTCTTCTCCAGTTTCCACAGCCCCAAACCCCACTAAAAAAAAAAACCACACACAACCTCTGCAGAGATCTATTAAAAACGAAATCACATTTTAATGAGAAACCTATTCTTAAGTCCTATGGTTTCTGGAATCAATTTAGATAAACAGTTAATTCTTTTTTTCTTTTTAACACTAGAAGGAGCTCTGGTGGCGTAGTGGTTACAAATTGGGCTGCTAATCTCATGGTCAACAGTTTGAAACTACCAAACATTCTGTGGGAGAAGGATGAGGCTTTCTGTTCCTGTAAAGATTTACAGCCTCGGAAACCCAGTACAGGGTTGCTATGAGTCAGAACCGACTCCACGGCACATAACAACAACAACAACACAATGAAAGCTTTCTGTTTGGGATCCAGCCCACCCTGTTGTTAATTTTTTTAAAGACCATACATTCATCTTTGGCATGAAAACGCCAGCCCCTTTCTGTTTTATTGTATATACTCCTGTGTGTGTGTGTGTGTGTGCGTATACACACACAAATACACATAAAGTTGATTTTTTACTTTCTTCTGAATGAAGTCCTGGTGTGGTGCTGTGGGTTAACGTGCTGGACTGTGAAGTCAGTTTGAACTGCAAGGTCAGCGGCTCAAGCTCCGCAGCCGCAACTTGGAAACCATCTATAGGGTTGCTATGGGTCAGAACTGACTCGAGGGCATTTATCAACAACCACCTTCTGAAGCTGCTCTTCTGAGTTAGTGATGTTCTCCATATTTGTCCTGAATATGTAGGCACAACAAGATCGCCAGAATTAAGAATTAGGCAGTGAGATTAATTTGAATTAAATATTAAATCCTGGTGTGGGGCTGTCAGATAAGCACTGGACGGCTAACTGCAAGGTTGGTGGTTTGAACCCATGAGCCGCTCCTTGGAAACCCTATAGGGCTGCTATGAGTGAAAACCAACTTGAAGGCACTTAACAACAATGAGGTGAGGTGGGGCAGAGCACAATAACTCTGTAGGATAAACACTGAACTGTGACCAACATGGTCGATGGTTCAAGCCTACTAGCCACTGTGATGGAGAAAGATGAGGCTTTCTGTGCAAAGATTTACAGCCTTATAAACTCTATAAAGGGTCACTCATTATGAGTCAGAACCCACTCCGTGGTACTTAACAAGGGGCTGGGGTTTGCCCTTCTTAAAGCAGCCAGATCAAGTTCTCTTTCTTTCTGTTAACCTTATTAACTTCTATTTGGTAGCTGCAATGTTGTTGTTGTTAGGTGCCATCGATT
>NW_006408796.1:2407342-2418083 GCF_000296735.1 Chrysochloris asiatica | reverse complement strand
AGTGCACCTTGGACTTCTTCCTTCAGTATCATTGGCGCTTGATCATATGCTACGGTTGAACATCAACCATTTCCTTTTGGTACAGTGACTGCATATTCCTTCCATCTTCTTTTGATGCTTTCTGCATCATTCAGTTCTAACTTGGACTTTCATTGATGTAATCTGAATGCCCATAAACAGCTTCTCTGGGCATCAGGCCATTCTCCTGGGGCTGGGGCTCCCAAAGGCTCTGCTTGTCTTTAGGTGTTGTTGTTGTTGTTGTTAAGTGCTGTCAAGTCAATGAGTCCGACCCATAGCGACCGTATATAGGTTTTCTGAGGAGCGACTTGCGAGCTTGAACTGCTGACCTTGCAGTTCAAAAGGCTTTGCAGTCTGGCACATTAACCCACAGCACCACACCAGGACTCCTGTCTTTAGTTAAGTCATTTCATCTTGATGAACTGCAAGCAGCTTCCTTGGTAATGCCCCACATCTGCTTCACTGCAGAAGAGACAGATCAACACTCAAATTGTTAGGTTAGCCCAGCACCTTAGCAATGTTCAGGTGCCCGAGGGAAGAGAGAACACACCTGTCCAGAAGTTCCTATCCCTCAAAATGAGAGAGAGACACAGAGAGATGGGATGGGGACAGAGGGAAGGAGTGAAGAGATCCTCTTTAGTCATTCACATTTACCTAATCCTGATAAAGAACAGGAAGCTGGTTGGGAGGCTCAGGGTCATGGTTTCATGGGTCATCCTGGTCAAATGGCCTAATGACATGCTTAGTGCTTCTGTTCTATCTCCTAGTGTTGTGTAGGGACTGTGGTATTAAAAAGTTGTCAATGACCATCCAAGGCCCAGGAATTTGTGTGTATTGGCCTGGAGCAACAGAGGACAAATGGACTGGTGACCAGGAAGACATGGGATGTGTCCACGGCAGTTAACAACATGGACTGTGTGGTTCATTATCTTCATGAACAACTGCCTCCTCCGCTACGATGGTGCCCGAATACTGTTAGAGCATTGTGATCAAAGATGCTACAGAAGGATCCTGATCAACAGGGGGGTCATGCCGAACAGAATTTCATATGCTCGTAAGCACCAGACTTTCTGGAGCCCTGGGGGCTGGACGAACTCCTGAAACTATTGTTCTAAGATCATCTTTAAACCTAGAACCAAAAATATTCCCTGACATTTTCTTAAATACGACAATAGTTTAATTAGAAAAAAACCAAACCGAAACCTGCCGTAAGCATGTTTAAGAATTCTCCATATAGGATCACGGTGATGACAGTAATCTTGAGAAAACAGAAAATGGGAGCAGAATTGGAAGAATGCCATCCATTCATGTCCCTAAATGGCACATGTAGAAACTCTACAATTGGTGATGTTTTGCAGAGTACACGCTCAACAACAAAAGCAATTTAATTTTTGTTAGTTTATTTGAATAAATAAAGAGTAAAACTCTCCTGAAATAGTTACATGTTTCTTCTCACTCACCACGGAAAACAATGAAAATATGCGTGACTTTCTATTGTGACCTTAACATGTCTTTAGCATGCCACCTTCCTGCAGCTGAAATTTTTGGAACATCCTATTAAGATGATTAAAAAGTCTTTCATTCTGGGAGAGTCTATCTAGAGTAATGCTGTCACAAAAAAAAAAAAAAGAAGCAGAATTCAAATACATAGCACGTGACTAGCACTCTAGAATACAGATGGAGAATCATGTGATATTTCCTTAAATAAACAGAAGGATGACATCTCGTAATTCAAATAAACCAGCGGCTTATGAAAGGAAGTACATCGGTGACAGGGAGTAGTTTACTGAGGGCACCAGCCAGCAAACGGTGTGACTTTGTTCTCCTCACTGCGTTCCTTACCCAGAGCTTTGGAAAGCTGCAACCATTAAGGTATTCAAAACGGACCACTCCATTTGAGACTTTTATTGGGCCCTTAAAATGAAAATTCAACTGACAACCGTTTATGGAGGCAAATATTTTCACTCCCGTTCAAAGTCCGTAAGCAAATCAGGCTTTGTGTTTCCAGGGCTGGCTGTGGGGATCCTGGCGGTTGCTAGGGTGTCGGGAGAGCGACTTGGCTCTGCAGATCACCACACACACATACACACACTGTTTAGAACACGGTGGTCTGTACCTGATAAGCACACACTGGTTGTCGTGACGTTTCCACAGGCAGCGGTAACACTCGTTGGCGATGGCGAAGATGTGAGGGGAGGTGTCCCCCAGATGATGTCTGCTGTACTGCTCCATGGTGGTGCGTTCATACAGGTCGGGGATCATCTTGTAGGGATTCACAGAGACAATGATGGAACCGATGTAGGTCTGCAAGCACATGGGATTGGGGTTACACACACAGATTGGGGAGTCATGAGGAAGGGCCTCACCTGTGCCCACGGTGGGACGCAGCTCAGTGTTGCTTATTTTACCTTGTGTCACACCGATCCCTGTGCCCACTCTGGGAAGGGCAGGGGACCCACTGAAGATGACAACCCAACACAGCATCCACCAAATCCATTTGCTGGGCACTAAGGAGTTCCGGTGTGGCACTACGGGTTAATGTACTATACTTGAACCGCAAGGTCGGTGGTTCAAACCCACCAGCTGCTTCTCAGAAACCCTATACAGAGTCGCTATGGGTTGTAACTAACTCAACGGCACTTAACAACTACAAGGGAAAGATAAGTTCTGTCCCACCTACTCCACTGCTGTTTATAAGAAATGAAGGAAGCCAATGAAAGGGAACCCTGAGAAAAGACAGTAGAGAAAGCTGGGCCCAAACTTCTGTCCCAGGGACCTACCTAACTCTCCTCAGTACAAAGAACAGTTCCAGCAACTTCTGCATTGGGATGAAATAGCAAGGTCAAAGTGACAAGACCACTTTTGAAACTACAGTAAACCTGGGTAAGCCGGAACCATTGTAAGGCAGAACACTGTCAGATGAGGAAAACTCAAGTATTTCCCACTAAGCGCCATCAAGTCGGTTCCAACTCATGGTGACCTTGTGTAGGATTTCCGACGAGCAGCTGGTTTAGTTTGAACCGTTGACCTTGCGATTCAAATGACCCTTTGAGTCCACTAATAGAGAGTGACAGAAAAACTGTGAAGACAATACTCTGTCAAAGGTGGAAAACTCTTGAGACCTGGAAAACAATGGGGTCCTATCAAGTGTGGCTTTCTCGGGTTTCACTTCTCTTCAGAAATGTCAAACACATTCTCCCTCCACAGGGACCTAAACTACAATTACACTAGCAAACGCTGGAACTGTGTAAGGCAGAAACCTGTCAGAAAAGGAAAACACAAAACTGAAATGAGGTCAGACTTTTAGAAGAGACAGGAACAGTAAGCACCCTGTCAAAAGCGGAAAGTTGGCAACAGCTGGGAGAGCAAGGCAGTCCCGCTGAGCTCCGGCTTTCAGAAGGCTCACTGTATTTGCTTGTATTTCAGCAAGAAAGTTCTAAGCACGTTTGCCCACTGGATTTCCAGATGCCGACAGAACTGATGAAGCCAAGGAGAAGGTAACTGTGAAGTACAATTTCACACCACCACCACCACCACCTGCCAGACAGCTCCCCAGATTTATGGGGCCGACCTTAAAGGTTGCCAGTAACCCCATCAGGTTTTCAGTATGGCCACACTTGTTTCATGGACTCCTGGGGTGGCACTGTAGGATTGGCACTGGACTGTGAGCCACAAGGTTGGCAGTTCAAATCCACCAGCAGTTCCTCAGAAACCAGATAGGAGTCCTGGTGTGATGCTGTAGGATAAAGTACGGGATTGCAAGGTCAGTTTGAACCACAAGATTGTCAGTTCAAACTCAACCAGCCGCTCCTTGGAAACCCTATGTGTTGGTCACTATGCACCGGAATAGACTTGCCGCCACTCAACAACACTGGCTTCAGGTGAGGAAGTTGTTGAGGTATACTGTGGTGTTGTGTGCTGCTGAGTTGATCCTGACTCAGAGAAACCCCATGTGACAGCGCCACTGCCCCAGAGGGATTCCTAGGTGGGGATCTTAACAGGAGCAGATCTCACTAGGTTTTTCCCCCAAGGATCGTGGATTCAAACCACCGATCTTCCAGTTAGCGGTCTATTACTTAACCATTGCATCCCCTTGGCCCCTTAGCTGAGGCCAAGAGAGAATAAATAATTCATGTATGGCTACAAAGCCTATGCTGTTGTTCTGAAGTGCTTTTGAGTCGGTTGCGACCCTGTTTAGGGTTTCCAAGGAGCACCCTGGTAAGCTTGAATCACCACCCTTGTAGTTTAAATGGCTTTGCAGTCGGGTGCATTAACCCACAGCGCCACACCAGGACTCCACAAAGCCTGTAAATGGTAGAAAATATCGACTAGACATGAGCTGCTAGAAGAAGGAGCACATGTGTCTTAGAAGATGTACAATCAGAATGTTCCTTAGAAGTGCAGAGGGTAAGACTACATCTCACTTGCTTTTTTTTTTTTTTTTAATTTAATGCTTTATTGTGAATTATGTGATAGTTCTCATGGGAGGACATCAGCTTCACATCGATCCCATCGCACATGGTTTCCTTACCAGGGTCACAATCCCCTCCATGTATCATTGACCAACCGAAGGGTAACACCCCGCAAGCCTGCCCCCATCCGCACACTGCCCATCTCTCTCTCTCTCTCTCTCTCTCCAGGTCCAAAGTCTCCAGCCGCTCTATCTCCCCACATCATTGTCTCTGCCTCCATCCCAGGCATCACTGCTTCTCTGGGTAGAGTTCCATTCTCTGCTCTTCTCTTCCAATGGTCCCAGGGACCTCCGTTCCTAGACTGTAAGGTTAATCACTCCCCTCCCTTTGCCCCAAAATGATATCTCACATATTTTGAACATGTATCAGGAGGGACCAGTCCCTGGAGAAGGACATCATACTTGGTTAAGTGGAGAGTCAGGGAAAAAAAGGAAGAACTCCAAAGAGATGGATTGGCACAGAGGCAGCCACAAAGAGCTCAAACGTTAACAACTATAAACCTGGCGGTGGATCGGGCAGTGTTTTCCTCTGGAACCAACTTGATAGTACCTAACAACACCAACAAAGTGGCTGAAGGAGATTTGAACCCTAGGCACCTGAATTCAAGACCTTTCTCCTCACAGTCACTGATGACACAGAGAAAGAAAACCAAGAAAAATGACTCCGGAAGGCCGAACGTCCTGAGAACATCTGTAGTGTATTAAAGCGAATTAGAATCATTTATATTCACAGTAACTGCCCAGGACCATTAGGGAACAGATCATGTGTTTAGTATAATTCTGTTCTCAAATGTAAGGTCTATAATATGCTTTAGAAATGCTTTCAGCCAAAAGAGATTAAAACCAAAAAAAGATGTGGTATTTTCATGGGCATTTATGTTCAGTTCCCTGGGAACCTTGACTTTCTGGAAAGTTCTATTAGAGAGCACTGCAGGGGAGGTTTGGACAGAAACAAAGATGGAAACTGCAGGCAAAGAGAGTCACGCCATTCTGTGACCACAATATTCTAGAATCTTCTTTCATGTCACTGCTTGAGGCTGTGGGTTGACGGTAAAGGTGCCACACTTGTCTTCTGCCCTATATGTAAGGAGGCACGGTCACACTGTGGGTAAGCACTGGACCACGAAGCACATGTTAGCCACTTTATGGGAGAAAGATGAGGCTTTCTTGCTCACGTAAAGATTTTAAGCCACAGGAAAGCTACACACTGTTACTATGAGTAGGAACCAGCTTGACAGTACCTAATAACAAAAACATTATTGTAAGGAGCCTCAGAGGCACAGTAGTTGAAGTGCTGGCCTGCTAACCAAAAGACTAGTGGTTCAAACCCACCAGCCGCTCCACAGGAGAAAGACATGTGGTGCTGTAAGATCAACACTGGACCACAAGGTTGGTTTGAACCACAGGTTGGCAGTTCAAACTCACTAGCTGCTCCTCAAGAGGGATGGGAAATGCCTGGTCTGGTCCTCCCAAGGCATCCATAATTTCAGTCATTATACTATGTTAATAATTTTTTATGGCCCGTGAGTGATGTTATAAATATCCAAATGGCCCTTGGCAGAAAAAAGGTCCCCCACCCCTGCTGTATTGCATCAGACAAATCTGCTGCACAAGACTGCTTTAAAGTGTTGAAGAGCAAAGATTTCAGCTTGAGGACTAAGGTGCACCTGACCCAAGCCTTGGTATTTTCAATAACCTCATATGCATGCGAAAGCTGGACAGTGAATAAGGAAGATCGTAGAAGAATCGATGCCTTTGAATTACGGTGTTGGAGGAGAGTATTGAAAGTACCATGGCCACAGTGCCCACTGAAAGACAGGATGACCAGACTTTGTCTCTCATACTTTGGACATATTGTCAGGATGGACCTGTCTCTGGAGAAGGATATCATGTTTGGTAAAGTGGAGGCTCAGGAAAAAAGAGGAAGAAGATCCCCAATGAGATGGATTGGCAGAGTGGCAGCATCAATGGGCTCAAGCATGGCAACAATTGTGAGGTTGGCCCAGGACAGGGCAGTGTTTTGTTCTGTTGTGCGTAGTGTTGCTATGAGTAGGTACAGACTCGATGGCACCTAACAACGACAACCCTGCTATACAGGGTCACTATGAGTTGGAACTGACTCAAGGGCACTTAACAACAACAACAACATTACAAAGGCAGATTCCCCTGGGTCCTTCTCCTGCAGAGATGCTGGGTAGGTCTGACCTGGCCAGCAGCTAAGTCAGTACCAGGCCAGCAGGCTCCTGAGGAAGCTCAAAGCCCTTCACAGCGGGCAGTCAGCACTAAGGTAGCCCACAGACCAGTGTGGCAAACATGTGCTCCCTGTGAATGGGCCTCACTAATGTCACAGAATGAACTGTGTTCCCTCAAAGTATGTGACCCGGTCAAAATGATGTCATAGGGCAATTTTTACAGGATGATGCCCTGTGATGTAACAGACCAAGAAGAAACCTTTCATCTTATCAGAACCCGGATCAGATATAAGGGAGTTCTCCCCAGGGGTGTGACCTGCATTGTCTTTGATCCCACAAAGATGAAAGGGGAGAGGAATGAGCTGAAGGAGGGAGGAAAGAAGAAGGAAAAGGAAGACAGAGAGAAAGGAGAGCCAGGAGTGGAGTTTGTCTTTTGGGTCCGGAGCCTCTGAACTGTGAAGCTCGGAGGTCCAGGGGAAGACCAAGATGTGAGCAGATGCTAAGAGGAGATAAAGAGCTTTGTCCAGAGCTGGCAAAGGTTTTAGAAAGCCTTTCCTTAAAACGGCCACTTTGAATTTGGACTTCACTTGTTGTTAGGTGCTATTGAGTCAGTACTGACTATGCACAATAGAACGAAACACTGCCCGGTCCTGGGCCAACCCCAAACTTGTTGCCACGCTTGAGCCCACTGATTCTGCCACTTTGCCAATCCATCTCCCTGGGGGTTCTAGAGCCTCCTAACTGTGAGAGAATCAATTTCTGTTTGGTAAAGTCACCCCTTGTGGTCTTTGTTTTATAACTAAGACACTAACCAATCAAAGTTGGTGTGGTGTGAGAGTAAATCAACTTCCTTAGATTTGGGGGTATCTTACCACCTGCCCTTCACGGTGACACTTCTTCATGCCCCTGGATGCGTTTTGAGATCATTAAAGACAACATGCGCTGAATTCCTCACTTTCAGAACCATCTGTGTCACACACAGAGCGATCATACCAAAGTATGACCAGCCGGCACCAGCTTTTCAAAGATGAAGCGTGTACTCGTATGTCTCTAAAAACGTATGGTTACGGTTATAATCCTTTCCTATTGGTGTCTGGGGCTTCCAACTCACAAAATTACAAAACGCACCTTCTAAAAGATCTTGCCTGTAGTTTGCTGTTGTTCTGAAGTGCTGCTGAGTAGATATTTAACTCATAATGACATCATGTGACAGAGTACCGCTGCCCCCATTGGGTTTTCTAGGCTTTAAACTTGAATCCACTGGGTGGGTTTGAATTGGAACCTACCTGTCAGCAGTTCAGCACTCATCTGCTGCACCACCAGGACCCCGTCCATACAGTTTGAATTAAATACTGTAAACAATGAGGAATACATATGCGCCTCTAACAGAGCCCGGTTCTGTCCAGACCCTCCACACACATTCATGGTTCCTTCTACTTATCCCCATTCTCCAAGGACCCCAAAAAAGATTTTCAGACTTTACAGAACGTGTCTAAAAATTAATGAACTCAAGTATATTCTCAAATTAGACATAATTCCTTCCCCGTTCCCTTGAGGATGTCAGTGCAAAACAGAAGACGTGACTCTTCTCTAGGTGCAGTGAGAGATTTAAACACATGCACAGTTGTTAGGGGACATAAGAAGCCCTGGTGGTGCAGTGGGTTAAGCGTTTGGCGGCCAGTCAGAAGGTCGGCGGTTCAAACCCCCCAGTTACTCTGCAGGCGAAAAAGGAGACACAGAGATTTCCAGGAAGCCCTGAGGAGAACGCCTACTTTGCGCCCTGTCATAGTAGAGGGTTTGGCCATTGGTTAAGGGTAACAAGAAGCATCGTGCGTCATGCTGTGGGGATTGAGTGTACCTTCCAAAAACATGTGCTGAAGGCCTGGGCCCAGGATCTGCACCAGTCATCCTGCTTGGAAAAAAGGTTTTTCTTTTGTTTTATTAATGAGGCCAAACTAGAGTGAGGTGGCTTCAAACCCATATCCCTTCTGAGTTATCAAAAGAGTCCGGCAGGCAGAGACAGACACGGCAGATGCTACTAGAAACTGAAGCAGACAAGTAAGGACCCTCCCCATAGAGCCAAGTCCTGAAGGGGCACTTCTGGCTTCCAGATGGTAAGCAAATTAATTGTGTGGTTTAAAGCCATGAAGCTATATATTTTGTTACAGCAGCACTGGATACTCCTTTTCCTTACCTTAGTAAGAAGTTTGAGGCTACCCACCCTTCAAATATACAAAGTAAACAAAAATGTTCCAGTGATGAAGTATGGACCACTCACAGTTAAAATAATACACGCATACAGTCCAGCTCACAGTGAAGTTCAAATAGGAGAACTCCATCGTACCTAACAGGTGATTATATCCGAGCCATGCTTATAACAGGAAATGAAGTTTTAAAGAGGAAAAAGTAAAGCATACATAGAATGTTACTTGGTTAGGCAGGAGACTTTAGATCCGTTTTCCATTCAACAATTCATTCCCACTTTGTTTCATTTCATTGACTGCAATCTTCAGAATGCAAATCTCTCCCGGGGTTTCCTGTTTCCATTCTTCCATGTTTTCCTAACCCTTCTGAACTTTGTTCCTGGTAACTGGTGCCCCTTTTGATCTCAAATAGCTGATGCTTCTGGGGACTGGTACCTCCCAGTGTTTCCATTCATCTTATAGACTTGTCTATTGTTTGTTGAAAACCACGGGAGTTAAGTTCAGTTCCAAACTGGGAGATTGCCTATAACCGATGTTTATTTTTTTGTTTTTTTAAGATTATAGAGAAACTTATCTCATGAACAGTTCAAACGTATCCCCCTAAAGTAACTTCATTTACTGTTGCTGTCTCGCACCATCAAGTCAGTTCCGCCTAAGGTTCTAAAGCAGATCTTTGTGGGAACTGAGCGCCTCATCCTTCTCCAAAGGAGTGGCTGGTGGGTTTAAATGGCAGATTTTGTGGTTTGTAATCCAGCGCTTGTCTTATAGTGCCATCAGCATTCCAACTTTACTCAGTTGTTGTTGATAAGTGCCATGCAACTGGTTTAAACTCATAGCAACGTTATATCGGGTTTCTAAGGAGCAGTGGGTGGGTTTGAACCGCTGACCTTGTGGTTTGCAGTCCATTGCTTATCCTACAGTGCCATACCGACTCCACATAAATTAGGCTTTTAGAACACAATGCAAACGCAAAACTTTTACCATTTCACCTTCTCACTTATGACATAAGTCATTTTGCTTTAAAGGCTGTTGAGTTTCCTGAAACATAAGAATGAAGAATACTCTGACTTGTCTCAGGATTTTACACAATTAACTCCACATGCTTCCAACATGGCTTTAAATGGCATTTCCCAAGGTTGTGGGGGAAGCGACAATCCTGCCTGCTGTTTACACATTACCACACTCCCTCGTTTGCTGCTGGATAACCCTGTGATGTGGCCAGAGGACAAAACAAAGGACAACCAGACAGCTAGCAAGGGACACACAGAGGGACAAGCGGGGTTTGATGAGTGGGCCACGTAGTGGATCTGCAGAGAATGTCCTTACCATTTACTCTCCTTGGGTCCAGAATCATCCCAGACTCTTTGTGAAGCCCCAGCAACATTGGGCAACATCTCAGCATCCTGTACTCTGCACTCAGCCATTTCCTTCCAGCTGTGCAACCCTGAGCTTGACTGGATTTCCACAAAGTACTCCTCCCTCCTCTCCTCAAGGATCTCCATCCTGGACCCAGAAACTTCTGAAACTGCCAAGTTCTCCTGCTTGTTACCACTCTTCCCCACTTCCCATGCACGACCTCCTTTGTCCCCACAGGAGGGATGTGTGAGAAAAGAGTTTCCATGACTCTGATAAAGGAGACAAGACAGCTTTGATACACACAATGGACTGTTCATTACACAGCACTGAAGAATAATAGTGAATCTGTGCAACACCTCACAGCGTGGATGAACCCAGAGGGCATTATGCTGAGTGAAATTAGTCAATCACAAATGGACAAATACTATCTGAGACCATTATTGTAAAAAGTTAATATTCTTGCTAAAAGAAGAATTCTATGATGGTTACCAGGGGTGGGA
>NW_006408796.1:2404457-2405752 GCF_000296735.1 Chrysochloris asiatica | reverse complement strand
GGATTGCAACACTGTTATGAAGTAAAGTGTATGATTTGTTGAATGTGGGACCTTCACTCAATTCACAATCAAAAGTTGAAAAAAAAGGATAATGGAAAATTTCCACAAATTTTTGAAGGCCCCTTCTATTATATCCAAGGACATTTGTGTGGTACTGTAGCATAAACAATGGACTGCTAACTGCAAGGTTGATGGTTCAAGCCCACCAGCTGCCCAACTCGTAACCAACAAGTTACCAGAGCTCCTTGGTCTGACAGTTAAGATGTGGTAATTCTCCATGATGACATTTAATGCAATGCACTGTTGATGTGGCGCTGTAGGATCAGCACTGGACTGTGATCCACAAGGTGGGCAGTTCAAACCCACCAGCTGCTCCTCAGAAACGTTGTATAGGGTCGCTATGAGTCAGAATCAACTCCATGGTACACCGCCGCCACCACTACTACCACCACCGTCACCAATGATATGAGAGGAGTCCTGGTGTGGTGCTGGAGGATAAGCACTGGACTACAAGGTTGGTTTGAAACACAAAGTCGGTGTTTCAAACCCACCAGCAGCTCCTCGGAAACTCTATATAGGGTTGCTGTGAGTCAGGATCGACTCCACAGCACTTAACAACAACAGCAATACAATGATGAAATCTTCCAAGGTGAGATGAGCTCTGAGCAGCCAGCCCCAATCAATTGAAAGGAAGTTTCCTAGGGTGGTGGGGGGCGGGGTGAGTGGGAGGGTGTGTGGGACCTGCAGCATTTGTTACCTATCAAAGATAAAAAGAGAGAAAAGTAAGCAGAAAAAGAAGAACCTTCTACCACCAAGAAACAAGTATCAAAACGGAGTGTGTGCTTTAGACTCGGGGTCCCTACTCCATGAAGCTCCTAAACCCGGGGAAAGATTGATGCTAGATACCAGGAGATCTTCAACGAGCGCTGGGTCTGCAGGTGCTGAAAAGAGTAAAGATTTTTCACTGGCACTCTGAATTTGGCCTTTTAGCCTCCTGAACTGTCTAAGAATAAATTTCTGTTTGTTAAAGGCATCCACTTGTGGCATTTCTCTTATAGCCGTACAAGAGATCTAAGACAAAACTCGTAAGTGAAAAATCTGAGGTCTCCTGACGGTGAAGAATCCAACCCCAAGACTGTAACATGCCACAGAGACATCCTGCCTGTGTTCCCAGCCTGCCCTCTAACCAAGGGATTTTGGATTTGCTAGACCCTAAAATTGCATGCTTGTAGCCATTTCTGTATTACCTTTTATAAAATTTTACTTGCATGGGATATCAAAGATTTTTGCATTCC
>NW_006408796.1:2392373-2403552 GCF_000296735.1 Chrysochloris asiatica | reverse complement strand
TGCATGAGTGAATTCCTTGATAGGCAGATAGACTGATCCTACTACCTCTGTTTTTCTAGAGAATCCAACTAATACAGGGTGGAGGAAGAGAAGAGTCTAGTAATAAATTAAGGGTCAAGTGAAACAAAAATAAAATCCTTTAAATTTTGTAAGAAAATCTTAAATGTGATTGGACGTCATTTGCTGCATTTCTCCAGCACCAATGAAGTTTAAGGTAACCTACACAGGCAACTTGAAACACAAGGTGGGGCCAGTTTCCTTACACTGGATTCCAAATTCCACAGACACACACACACATAGAGTAGCCTGGTCATTTTAATGGCTTTTCAGAAATAGAAAGTACATTCTATTTTGAAGAACATAAATAACTTTTTTGAGTCAGGAAAGTTCCACATAACTCATCAAAAAACACATTTCCTTGCCCGTTTTAATAATTTGCAACAGCTGCAGCACATACTGCTGAAGACTACACAGGGAAAAACTGGGTCTTCCATCTCCAAATCTACCAAATTCAAGGTTTTCCAAAGGTGTAGTGAGCTAAGCATTGGGCTGCTAACCGTAAGGTTGGTGGTTCAAACCCACTAGCCACTGTGAGGGAGGGAGCTGTGGCTGTCTGCTCCATTAGCATTTATTGGACACCCTAGGGAGCAACTCTTCTATAGGGGTTGCTAAGAGTTGGAAATGACTCGATGGTACTGGGTTTGTGTTTTGGGGGGGCAAAGAAAAGAATGGAGTCCTGGTGTGGTGCTGTAGGATAACGCACTAGACCACAAGGTCGTTTTGAACCTCAAGGTTGGTGGTTCAAACTCCGCAGCCGCTCCTCTGAAACAGGGTAGCTATGAGTAGGAACTGGCATTTACAAACAACAACAGGGTAATTAACCACTGAACCACGAGGTCGGTTTGAACTACAAGGTTTGTGGTGCAAATCCACCAGCCGCTCCTCGGAAACCCTACGCTAAAACAAGGATCGGACATCTAGTCTATAATCTCTGCCAGGACAAACAAACATACACCGAAAAGATCACATAACCTAGTAGCCTCATGTGTGGTTCACTCATAGATTATGGAGGACATCACACACAGCATGTGGAAAGTCTCAACCCCAACAACACAGGAACCATCAGCCCAAGAGCAACTGACCCTCCAGGGGAACTGCTAATGCCTCCGGGCCTCAGCTTCCCATCAGTAACTAAACAAGGGCATCCCCGGCTATCCCAGATCGTCTCTGGAGATACTTATTAATGCTATTTTTCATGAAAAACAAACAAACACAACCAAAACTGATTCTGAAAAGCTGGATATAGATTAGGTTATTTGACATGTTGTTGTCGTTAGGTGCCATTGAGTTGGTAAAGACTCACAGTGACCTTATGCACAATAGAACGAAACACTGCCCAGTCCTGCACCAACCTCACAATGCTGATTACATTTCAGCCCACTGCTGCTGCCACTGTGCCAATCCACATCACTGGGGGTCTTCCAGTTTCTCTCTGACCCTCCACTTTACCAACCATGATATCTCTCTCCAGGGGCTGGTCCTTCCTCATAATATGTCCAAATTATGAAAGGCGAAGTTTAGCCATTGTAGCTTCTAAGGAGCATTCTGGCTGCATTTCGTTCAACACAGATCTGTTTGTTCTTTTGGCAATCCATGGTACTTTTGATATTCTTCTCCAAAACATCATAACTCAAATGCATCAATTCTTCTGTGGTCTTAGTTATTAAATGCATGGCAAGTGGCTCTGTAGGATAATTACTTGACCGGGAACTACAAGATAGGCAGTTCGAGCCCACCAGCCACTCCCAGGAAGAAAGATGAGGCTTTCTGCTCCTGCAAAGATTTACTGTCAGGGACACCCTATACCAGATCATTATGAGTTGGAACTGACTCAATGGCACTTAACAACAACAACAACAACAACAAGTTATTTAAGGTCACAGTATACTTTCCTGAAGAGAAGAGCTTGCTGAAAAATAAAAGTCTTTATCCAGACTTATTCCCCACCTACTGAAGCTGTAGGATGCGAACAGGACTGCTAAGTGCAAGGTCAACAGTTGAAACCCACCAGCCACTCTGCAGGAGACAGACGAAGCTATCTGCTCTTGTAAAGATTTACAGCCTCAGAAACCCTACACAGGGGCATTGTGAGTGGAAACTGGCTCAGTAGCAGTGAGAGCGATTCCCTTCCTCCCTCCCTCCCCCTGCCCCCTAAATATGACAAGCACCCACTCCTTAAATCTTGGGAGCAATGTTCTGTTTTCAGTTGCAGAGCCACGTGCTCAACAGCGCCCAAGACATCTTCACACAGATGTCCCTCAGAGGCTGATTTTTCTCCCCCAAAATATACCTGTTTGTCTTTGTACAATCACATCTGAACAAAGGTCATTGAGTTCTACCCAACTTGTTTAAGCCAGAAATCTTCAAATCATCCTTCAAATTCAGGCAACTTGTCTCCAAACCCAACCAAACACTGAGATTCTATCATTGTACCTCTCATATCCCACCTCCCACAGGACTGGTTTGGAGCCCTACTGCTTCTCATTCCTTGCCTGGTCTACTGGTCTACCTTACCTCCTACACCAGATCCTCTGTGGTCACCCACCCACTCTACCCTGTGACTCAGGTTTTAAGCTATCTCTTGCAGCTTTCCTGAAGAAGTTTAAGCTCATTAACCTGCTAAAAGAGAACCTTGTTCACCTGCTCTGGACCACGTGCCTGGCTAGCTACACACAACCTTTGTTCCAGCATCTCCTAGGACCTTCGGCTGGACAAATGCTTACGCTCCCTCATGTCTTTATGCTGACCTACAAAGTAAGGCCAGCCTTTTTCTTGCCAAATTCTTCTAGGGTTGCTTCAAACTCATTTCACTCATGCCCCCACTAGGAATTCCTTTCGGACCCTCTCCTCACCTTCCTAATTTTGATGTTCATTCTCTGTGCTCCTAGTAAGTAAGTACAGCTGGTACTCATTTTTTGTGGATTCCTTATTTGTGAATTCACCTACTTGCTGAAATGTATTTGAAACCCCATTATCAATTCAACAACTGCTGAATAAGACGGGAAGCTGCAACAACAAAAACAATCTAGGGTCTATGCCTACTACTGCTTTCCATACAACAAGATCACCTGCCTTTGCTGCCCGTCTATTCAACAACTGGGTCGTTTGAATAAATTGTTTGTTTGTTTGTTTTTATTATGAATTGAGTGATAGTTTATAGGGGAGAACATCGGTTTTACACTCATCGTTTCATTGCAATGAATACAATCTCCTCCATGCATCATCATTCAACAGTATTTGCTTCTATTCCCTCTTTTTTTGTTGTTGGGGGGGATGTATACAAAAACTCTCAGGAAAATATAATTCTTTAAACAAACAAAGGGCATATTCTGTAAGCCTACCTCCTGGCAGCCAGCACAGAGCCTTTCTCTTTCCATGAGTCTAGATTACTCAGCTGCCTTCTCTCTCCATGTCACCATCTCTGCCTCCATCTCTGGTGTTGCTGCTTCTCTGGAAAGGGTCCTACATTCCACTTGTGCTATTCTTCCTTGATGGTCCTAGGGTCCTCTGCTCCTGGACTGTAAGATTAACTTGTTGTTGTTAGGTGCCATTGAGTCAGTACTGACTTATAGCGACCCTATGCACAACAGAACGAAACACTGCCTGGTCCTGGGCCAACCTCACTATTGTTGTCACGCTTGAACCCATTGATAGTGTGACTTTGCCAATCCATCTCATTGGGGGTCTTCCTTTCTCTCTGACCCTTCCCCTTACCAAACATGATATCCTTCCCCAGAGACTGGTCCCTCCTGACAATATGTCCAAAGTATGAGAGACAAAGTTTGGCCATCCTGGCCTCTAAGGAGCACTCCCTTTTTGTTATAAAACTTCTACCTTTACAGTTGTGATAGTCATGATTAGTCATGGTAACAATTATTCACTAGAATACATTTTCGAATGGCCAGTGAGCCGTCACGATTTTTAACAAAAAACTTGATCATAACACATCACTCAGTTGTCGTTAACGCCAAGCTCTACAACGTAAAAGTCCCATTTCTAGTTCACTTGAGTAAATTTCTGACAAAAAGTCCACCCTTGTTGAAAAGATTCAGAACCAAAAGAGGGGCAGGAAAGAAAGGAGGGATTTAAAATTAAATAGATATATTTACGTTGTGGTGGTGGAGGTGTGGTACTGCAGGGTAAACACTGGACTGCTAACTGCAAAGTTGGTGATTCAAACCCACCAGTGGCTCCTAGGAAACTCTATGCAGGGTTGCAATGAGTTGGAACCAACTTCACAATAGCAATAACAAATATATGCATATATGTATATGTTGTTGTTATGTGCTGTCGAATCAGTTCTGACTCATAGCAACCGTATATAGGGTTTCTGAGACTGTAAATCTTTACAGGAGCAGAAAGCCTCACCTTTTTCCTGCAAAGTGGCTGGTGGATTCGAACTGCTGACTTTGTGGTTAGCAGCCTAACATACAACCTAGTATCCACCAGCACCCTTACGTAGGGCATGTGTGTATGTGTATATATCTAAGCCTCACAACTACCAAGCTCCTAATTGCTGCTGCTGTGTGCTGACGTGGAAATGACCGCTCAAAAGCATAAACGTTTGGCAAAATTTAAAAATACATATATGGTTTTAAATATGGTTACAATCATCTTTTGGCAACACTAATCTTAATTTCTTGTTTAAAAATTTCACAAAGTAAAAAAAAGGGTCACAAAACAAGGAAATCACTGAGAAACCACATGCTATTCAGCTGTTCCCAGGGCAGTCACATGCTGGGCCTGTTCCCCACCCCGATTTCAGGCAGGCCCCGAGTCTCTCTCCACATTGGCTGTGGGAAGGGGCGGAAGCCAAACATAAATAAATAAATAAGTAAAAACTTAGCTCAAGGAAATGAGACGCAGATTTCCATTTGTCATGTCCAAAACACTTAATTCCCTGGCAGGGCATACATCCAGTGTTAACACTGCAGGGCTCGATTACTAACCAAAAGGTTGGTGGTTCGAGCACTTCATCCTCCACCATACCTAAGCCACGCTGGAAGAGAGTCCTGGGAATCCACTTCCAAGACGTGCCAGCCTTGAAAACCCTACGAAGCAGTTCTACCCTGCACACACGGGGTCCACCACAAGTCAGAACAGGCTCTGCAACCAAGACGCGGCAAGCAGTCTGTGATTTACTGTGAGGTGAACTCAGTTCACCTGCCTGCAAAAACCAACAGCCCCAGAGCTGGCTGGGGTGGGCCAGTAGCCAGCATGACTACAGTGGGATGCAAAGACACAACATCAAACACATTTGCAGATCTGGGTTGGAATGCCACCTCACTGAGTGAAGCTATTTCAGAGGTACCTAAAAATACACGATCCGAGAGGACGCTTGTACTCTGACTGACGTGAGCATGTATCTTTAGACACAACACCACTTCTTCAAAGGACCGTCTTTGATTCAGATCTCTGCTGTGTTTGCTCAGCCAAACCAACAACCTAACTAAAGGAAAGGGTGGGACAGGGCAGTGGCTTCCTCTGGGGGCGCCCCTCCATGCCGTAATTGTGGTGGGCTCTGCTGTTGCCTGCAGCCCTCTCCATGATGTGGTCTGAAGCCATTCCTTCAAAGCTGGGCGGGGGCCTCCTGAGTGTAATTGACCCCAGTACACGCTGCTCTCCCAACCCGCAGAAAAGAAAGCTACCACACCACCCGGCTTGGCAGCAGTTCCATTAGGAGCACAGAATCCTCGTCTGCACTTGTCAACACTGTGTTTAGATGCTGGGTACCTAACAATTTAAGTGATCCTGGCTCCAGAGAGCACAGTAAGACGGCATCCAAGACCAACACGTCTCTCCCACTTCCCTTTTTTCCTTCCCGCCAGGCGCTGCAGGACTTGCCAACCCAGGGTGAACACATTGGGCATCACGAGAGCAAATCCTCCCTTCAGCCTTCAGCCTTCAGCCCTCAGCCTGGAGCCCCACTGCAGACAGCTCAGATCTGTCCTTCCCTCTGGCTCACACGGCCTCTTGTTGTTTGTTGCCTTCCAGTGGGTTCCGGCTCATACTTGTCTCATGTATTCATTAATCGAACCAAGCACTGCCCAGTGCAGTACCAGCCTCATGACAGTTTTTGTGTTTGAATCCATTCTGTTGTGTGTCTCCCTCATGCTTGCTGACCCGAGCCATCTCTATCTAGGAATTGGTCTTTTCTATGGCATGTCCATGTGCGGTGCTATAAGGTAAGCACTGGACTTCCAACCACAAGGTCAGCATGCAAACCCACCAGCAGCTCCATGGAAACCATAACCTCATATGTATGCGAAAGCTGGACAGTGAATAAGGAAGACTGTAGAACAATTGATGCATTTGAGTTGTGGTGTTAGAGGAGAATATTGAAAGTGCCGTCGACTGCCAAAAGAACCAATAGATCTGTGTTGGAAGAAGTGCAGCCTGAGAGCTCCTTGCAGGCCAGGATGACCAAACTTTGTCTCTCATACTCCGGACATATTGTCAGGAGGGAGCAGTCGCTGGAGAAGGATATCATGTTTGGTAAGGTGGCGGGTCAGAGAAAAAGAGGAAGACCCCCAACGAGATGGACTGACAATATGACAGCATTGATGGGCTCAAGCGTGGCAACAATAGTGAGGTTGGCCCAGTACCGGGCAGTGTTTCGTTCTGTTGTGCATAGGGTCGCTATGTGTCAGTACCAAGTCAATGGCACCTCACAACAACAACAATGAGTCGGAACTGACTGGAAGGCACTCACAACAACCACACAGTACATTCAGTCTCTAGTCTATAACCTTCACTTCTAGTCACTACATCACTGTGACCCTCAGCCCAGCTCTTCTGCATGTTCACCTCACCTCACACTTCCTGGCCAGCACTTAGAACACAGCTCTCAGGAAGTCCTCTCTTCCAAGGTCTTCAGTAAAGATGGTGGAGTAGCTAGACCCGTACTCCCAAGCTTGCCTGAGTCGTTCTAAGCAGGGCTCCTCCAGCTTAGCACAACTGACATTCTGAGCTGGATAATTCCTTGCTTTTAGGAAGCACTGGTTATGCAATGGTTAAAATGCTTGGCTGGGAACCGAAAACCCACTGGTTCGAACCCATCAGCTGCTCTGAGGAGGAAAGACATTGGTTTCCATAAAAATTTACAGCCTCAGAAATATTACGGGGCAGTTCTACTCTGTCTCAAGGGGTTGCTGTAAGTCAGAATTGACTTGGCAGCAATGAGTTTGGGGTCTTGTTGGGATTACCCTATGTATGCATTGTGGCATGTTCAACAGCAGCCCTGGTCATGGTGTGGCACTGTAGGATAAGCACTGAACTGCTAACCTCAAGATCAGTGGTTCAAACCCACCAGCCACTCCTTAGAAACCCTATACAGGATCTCTATGGGTTGAAACCAACTTGACAGAGGCTTAACAACAACAATAACAACAATCGCAGTCTAAGGCTCCTAGTGTGGTGCTGTAGGATCGGTACTGGACTGTGAACCACAAGGATGTTAGTTCAAACCCACCAGCTGCTCCTCGGAAACCCTATACAGGATTGTTGTAAGTCAGAGGTGACTCAACAGCATTTAACAACTTAGCAACCCCAGCCTAGGAGTACTGAAGTACTGATGTGGTTCTCATAGGATAAGCTCTGGAACGCAAAGTCAAGTTGAACTTCAAGGTCGGTCATTCAAACCCACCAGCCGCTCCTCGGAAACCCTATTCAGAGTTGCTGTGAGTCAGAAAGGAGTCGACGGCACACACCACCACCAACCACCACAACCACAACCACAACCCCAACCTAAGAAGCCCTGGTGCCAATGGTTAAGTGTTCACCTGCTAACTCAAAGGTCTGTGGTTCAAACCCATCTGCTGCTCTCAGGAGAAAGATGAGCACTCTGCTTTGGTAAAGATTACAGCACAGAGAACCCTGAGGGACACTTCTAGCGTCATTCTGCGTCACTGAGAGTCTGAGTCCTGAGTGGCACAGGTTAACTCTGGCCTTCTGATGTCCCAACATTCTCCACTAAGTACCTGACTTGGTGAGCCCAGGCCACACCCAGGTCCCCGAGGCCACCGGGCCATGTTCATCGCCCACTCTCCAACTTCTTGTGTCCTGCCAGTCTTTCCATGTGGAGGACTCTTAGCTCCCCATCCCCAGCTAAATCAATGTTCCACAAACACATGCCCTCTCCACGGTACCTGCTAAGGCCAGGTCTCATCAGGTAGTGGGAAGAAACAAGAGGGTAGGAACCCTCATCAAAACCTCTGAAAGAGCGGAGCCCTCAGAGTGAGCCGGGCAGTCATGAGGTTCCGGGCAGAAGCCTGGGGTACTGAGAAGACAACTGTCTGGGTGGATGGGAGAGGATGAGAAAGGCCAACAAGATGAGGCCTCAATTCTCCAGAAGTAATTCCAGAATGAGCTAAGCTACTGTAACCAGGGTAGAAGATCCCAAGGATCCCAAAGTTAGTCACACAGACGCTGAGGTCAAAGTCTACGCAGCCTCCCACAGTCTGAAACACACATGCCTAAGTCAGGTCTGGGGCACGGATGTATAGACACCAAAACCACCACTGCTGTGGAGTTGATTCCAGTTCACAGGGACAAAAAAAAAAAACAAAAAAAGTTCAACATCCCAAACCAAAATGACATACTCACCCAATCTGGCACTTTTTATGAGCTGAATTGTGTCCCCTTTCCCCCTTAAAAAAAGGTATGTGTCAGAACCCTAACTCACCTACCTGTGGAGGAAGTCTCATTTGGAAATAGGGCTTTCCTTGCTCCCTTAATAAGTAAGGCCTCAAAACCAGACAGAGAGACAAAGTCAGCACACAGTGGGCAGGAGTGGGGAGGGGGACGTTAGTGCACGTGAGGAACAGTGGAGACAAAGACCTTCTCCCAGAGCTGAGAGAGCCAGCACCCTGAACCCGACTTCCAGCCCCTCTGAGCTGTGCGACAGTAAACCTTTGTTCTTTGAAACCACCCACTTGTGGTATCTCTGGTCCTCTTGCACTAAGAAGGTGTGGCACTGTAGGATAAGCACTGGACTGCTCACCATAGGGTCAGTGGTTCAAACCCACTAGTCGCTCTTCGGAAACCCTATACAGAGCTCACTATGAGTAGGAACAAAAATTCGGTAGTACTTAACAGTAACAGGAAGCTAAGACAACACTCAGTAAGAGGAAGAAATGAAGGTAAACCCGGCCGGCTTTTCTCACAGGGCAGCTCCCAGCTCAGTAAGGGTAAGAACATCAGGTAGGCTGCTTTAGGGACAACGTAATGATCCAAACGGCAAAAGACCCAGAAAGACACACCGGGGGGTTCCAATATTTTTCCATGAACTTTCGAAGCCCCCTGGTGCAGAATAAGGAGTCCTGGTGTGGTGCTGTAGGATAAGCATTGGACTGCTAAGCTCAAGGTCGACAGTTCAAATCCACCAGCCACTGCCTGGAAACCCAATACATTATAGGGTCACTATGAATTGACTCGACAACGCTTAACAGCTTCACAACAACAATATACATACATAGTTAACTGGATTAATGCCAGACTGAATGCAGAAAAATAAATCGGGCTTTCTCTCAGAAAGGAAGAAAGACAAAGATCTTTATACTAGGAAACAAGACCAAGGTCCTAGTCACAGGGTTTAATACAATTTAGCTACCAGGTTTAACATCATTATAGTGAGAAAACAAAACCAAAACCAAAAATCGTTTTTGAAAAGAATCTGCCTTTTAGCCCCTGAGATTGTTCCCTCTAATTGCATTTTTCTTGATCCTTGAAAACGTCTAAGAACTAGGACTTTGCTTTAAAGACACAAGTGTGAATTATAAAATACCTCCCGGAGACATACACCAGTCAGGAACCAGACTTTCTCAAGCTTCACGGACCCACCTCTGATACCAATGGCATTTGTTTAATAAATATTTATTGTGCAACTACCAGCCAAGTCTTGTGAAGCCCCTGGGACAAAGACAAAACAACTATGTCCTTGACGAGGAAACTGGCCTCCTCAACAAAGAGGTTCAGGAGAGTGTGGGAAGGAGGTACCAAGAGGGCTTCGGAAAGTTCCTGGAAACGTGGAACAGGCTTTTTCAGGAACTTTGTGAAGCCCCCTCGCAGATCACCCACCAGGAAGTCTCTGAGATGTCCGGCAGGCATGTACAAAACACAGGAGACATCCACTTTTACACAGACGTGGATGAGCGCTACGTTTTCGGAAGAACATGTGGAAAACATTTTCATCTAAGAACCCAGAGTAAGCAAGGCCCAGCAAGTCAAAAAACTACAACTACAACACGATTGAATTTCTCTTGACGGCACTGTTTAAAAAACATTTGGCACACATTAGACCGATGTGGCAAAAATAGCACTTACACAGTATAAAAACACATACAAAACAAAGGAAAAAGAAGAGCAAGCAAGTTGCTCACCCAGGAGACATCAAGGCAAGTGATCGGGTCCCCTCAGAGCAAACCCCCTTCTAAGACTAAGACTAAGACTGAATGGGAATACACACTCTTGATTGGTGACCACATTTGTCACTGGTAAGGGGAAGCGAGGGGAAAACAGCAATGAAGCTGTGAGCTAAGCCCTACAACATTCAATAGACTCTTGTGAACCCGGGTGGAGACCGGATTGGCCAGCAGTGTGGCAAGACCTGGGGACTCTTGGGCACAGAGTGAGTGACATAGCCATAGAGGACTAGAGTGGAGAGTGAAGCGCCCAGCTGATAAGAAAAGAGGGCATATGCAGCACAAGAACACCCACACTTGCAGGTAATACCCACTTGACCTGCTTTCAATGACTAGATGACCAGAGCTCAACTAGAAGAAGAAAGAAGAGGAAAAAAAGTATAATCTGATACAATTTGATGAATTTGACCTATAGCTATGGATACAGTAGCTCAAAAGAGGGAACAAATCTTTACAACGAGGATCATTCCCACCTCCTCCATACACAGAGTAGACAGGGATGGGCAACTTGGACATTGGCTACCCAAAATGGGGGGCTACAAAAGCAAAAAGTGATTGGTTTACAAGCTTTCAAGAGGGAACCTAGATCCAGAGGGCATGGAGGAAGGTAGAATCTCTACTGAGTAGTATCCAATCTGTTTAGGCGGGGCTGATGAAAGGAAATGTGGATAGATTTCTTCTGACACAATAGTGAATAA
>NW_006408796.1:2390065-2391063 GCF_000296735.1 Chrysochloris asiatica | reverse complement strand
TCAATTTCTGCAGGTCAATCACTCTTACCAGACAATAAAATGCCTGTATTTTCACATTAAAAGGAGTCCCTGGGTAGAGCTAACAGTGCCCATGGCTGGAGTCAACCCAGAGGCACTGTGGAAACAAAACCCTGGAGGTCCACTTCCAGAAAGTTGACCATTGATAAACCCTACAGAACACAGTTCTGCTCTGAGACCTAAGGAGCCCCCAGGAGTTGGAATCAACACCAATGGTTTTAATGTTTAAAAAAAGTGATTATTTATTTAAAAAAAAACAAAAACTGATTATGAAAGGACTGATATTTAAATACTACTTTACCAAACAGACCAAGTAAAAGCTGATAGAAACATCGTTCATAACCGTTCTTTAATGGATATTTTCCCACTTAACTCAAAAGAGCATGTGGGAACTCCACAAATACAAAAAGACAACTCCTTTGCAATCAAATACAGCTCCCCAGCATGGACTGTGGGGCTAGAAAAAGAGAACTCACTAAATGTGGAAAAATCAAGAAAAAGAAAGAAGTTCAAGCTCAGATATGAAGCCCTTCAACTCTTACCACCCCCCTAAAAACACAAACCCCAACCCTATTGCCATTGAGAAGCTTTGGGTTCATAGGAACCCTATAGGACAAAGTGGAATGCCCCATGGGGTGAGGTCACCCTTACTGGAAAGTCTACCACATCTTTCTCACATGGAGCAGCTGGCAGGCTCAAACCACTGACCTTTCGGTTAGCAGCCAAGCACTTAACACTGCGCCACCAGTGACACCAGTCTGCCAATCACCATTTGAGGAAGGTCAACAGCTCCACGTGACTTCTCTGAATAATAGAACACTTGCCAACAGAATGTACCAGACTGCATTCACAAGAAGTTAACAAGAGATTGGATTAGTCGGTTCCCTCTTACAAAATCCAGGCTAAAAACCACTAGAAGAATAGTTTCTAATATGACAAGACACCCGAAAGCACAGTTTTAATTTAAATTAACTATAGAG
>NW_006408796.1:2376873-2388532 GCF_000296735.1 Chrysochloris asiatica | reverse complement strand
GTTTTCTCTGTCTTGTGCTTTTTCATTGTCTTGTGCCATTTATATATTAAAGAGATCCATTGTTTGGGCAATTGCTATTAGACATGCGTTCAAGTACTAACTATTTGTTGGAAGTCACAGAAGCTATAAATTTAGGTTTAATTCTCTGCAGTCTTCCTCCAGAGGATATAAACCAGTACCAGGAAAGAAGATGGTTCAAGTTTTTAGAGAGTGATCTGGTCTTGCTATATAAATATTTCATACGATCACTGCATCGTATGATGTATTTCAAAGCTTCATAATAAAGTTCTTCAATTTAAATAAACATTAACATACACTCTTCATAGAATGTAAGTATCTGCTCCAAGACTGGAACTCATCAGGAATGTTTGCAAAATTGTCCTTGGATAACACTACCTCTCACCGGAGATACACAGAGTTTGTGCAATCCTTTGGTAAACAATCCTGCTCTTCGATTTAAAACAAATGCAAGTCTCCTGGTTAACTTAACAGCCCAGCTTCCTTAAAACTCCAAATACCCGCCATGCACACTGCAAATGCATCACAGCACATACCAGGGTACTTCACAACCATGGGAACATTCCAGCATCTTTTCATTCCATTTTCCCATGAACTTTTTGAAGCCCCCTGGATTATGAAACCACTCTGTTTTTGCCAGATGGATCCATGAAGTGAACACCTACTAGTGAACTAAACACAGTGTTTTTTGTTAAATCAAAGTTGATTGGGTAGAGTTCACTATGTCAAGTTAATCTCCTTTTGTTGGACACACAGGGCTGGATTCACTTTAAATACAAACTTTCATACATACAAGAAATCAGTGGGACCCCACTCAGTGACAGTAACCAGACATAACAACTCCATATGGATTTATTTAGTACCTGGTCATTTTTATATTTACCTCACAGTCATTTCTGACATTAAAATATAAACACACTGTTGGTAGTGAGGTGCCGTGGAGTCAATTCTGACTCATAGCGACCCTGTATACAGGGTTTCTGAGGCTGTAAATCTTTATGGGAGCAGAAAGCCTCATCTTTCTCTCATGGAATGGCTGGTAGTTTCGAACTGCTGACCTTGAGATTAGCAGCCCAACTTGTAACCACTACGCTACCACTTTTGCACTAAGATGCAAAAAATCAAGGACTGAAATAACATGAAAACCAGTCTTCATGTGTGCACACAGAGTAGAACACCGGCCTGGAAGAATATTTGTGGTTTTAAGCATCTGCCAGTTACCCACATAACACCTGGTGTAGTGCTGTAGGATAAGCACTTGACCACAAGGTTAGTTTGAACCGTAAGGTTGGTGGTTCAAACTCAACAGCTGCTCCTTATAAACCCTATACAGGGTTGCTATGGGTTGGAACAGACTTGACGGCACTTAACACACACACAGGCAATACCTTGGTTATGAAAGTCTAATTTATGGACATCTCATCTCCCACATGGAGGCCTGCTGTGGTGCTATGGGTTAATGCACTCGACTGCAAGACTGGTGGTTCAAGCTCACCAGCTGCTCCTGGTGGGAAACCCTGTATAGGGTTGCTATGAGTCAGAACCTACTGGAAGGCACTTAACAACATCTCCCCCTTGCCATTTGTTGTTGTTGTTACATGCTATCGAGTTGGTGCGGACTCGTAGCGACCGTATGCACAACAGAAATACGCCTGATACTGGGCCAACCTCACAATTAATTGTTGCCATGCTAGAGCCCCAGTGATGCTGCCACTTTGCCAATCCACCTCGCTCAGGGTCTTCCTCTTTTTCTCTGACCCTCCACCTTACCAAGCCTGATAATCCTTCTCCAGCAACTGCTCCCTCCTGACAATATGTCTGAAGTATGAGAGACAAGGTTTGGCCATCCTGGCCTCCAAGGAGCATTCTGGCTGCACTTCTTCCAAGACAAATCTGTTGGTTCTTTTGGCAACCCACGCATGACACTTTCAATTCTCCTCCAACATCATAACTCAAAAACATCCATTTTTCTATGGTCTTCCTTATTCACTGTCCAGCCTTCACATGCATATGAGGTGATTGTAAATATTATCACTTGGGTCAGACGCACTTTAGTCCTCAAACTGACATCTTTGCTCTTCAACATTTTAAAAAGATTTTGTGCAGTAGATTTGCCTAATGCAGTACATCGTTTGATTTCTTGACTGCTGCTTCCGTTGAGTGCTGTTCACTCAAAATGAAGCGAAGTTTGTCCTTTAATGTTATATAAATCTGCCCCACTTTGAAAAGACGACGGAATCAATCAACACCTACAAACAACAAATTCCCCATCACGCACACCTACTCAGGGAGTCCTGGCCGGTACTACAGAATCAGCACTGGATGGCTAACCACAAGGTCAGCAGTTCAAACCCACCAGCGGCTCTCGGAATCCCTATACAGAGTCATTAAGAGTTGGAACTGACTCAATGGTACTTAACAACTACTCACAAGGAATTCTCCATAACGATCACCCTCAATTGGAGTTCTGGTGTGGCGCTGTAGGATAAGTAAGCACTGGATTGCTCACTATAAGGTTGGCAGTTCAAACCCACCTTGGGTCGCTGTGAATTGGAGCCAACTCATTGGCACTTAACAACAACAACAGTCACCCTCAAGTACTGCATGTTCAGTTCTTAAGTCATTAAAAAGGATTTTCATTTTCTTTCACTGGTCAAACCAAACCAAACATGCTGCTGTGGATTCTGACTGACGGTAAGCCTGTTAGGGTAAGTGGAGTTGCTCCATAGGGTAGTTCTGAGACATCTTTATGGGAGGGAGCTGGCGGCCACATCTTTATCTTACAGAGGGGTTTGTGGATTGAATCTGCTGACCTTGCTGTTACCGGCCCGATGTGTAACCCACCATGTCACCAGGGCTCCTCACTCAACCCCCCACTCACAACACCTTCCCTGGCTGTAAGTGTGACTTTTAGATCACTGAGGAGGTTTTGGAGCCTCTTCCTGCACTAAAGTAAGTCCAAAGAACCATATGTAGCTGTTCTGATTTACTTACAAACTCGACTATACTACACAGTTAAGAACGGGTCTCTTTCATAACCAGGGATAGCCTGTAGTAAGATATTGAGAAAGATAAAAGTATGGTCAGGAGAGCAAAAGCACCCATCCACTGGTTTTCACAAGTTACTAAGAATGGCATGGTTCTTTTTCTGGAGAAAGAAAAACACAGCTTCAGCAGCACCATTTCTGCCTCAGGCACCATGTCTGCAGAAAAACCAGTCTTGAAAAGTTACTCCAGGCCAGGGCAGGGCAGGGCAGGGCAGGGTCCCCACTCTTCTCTTCTGAAGATCAGCCCCCACCTCCCCCAACCTGGCCAACTGCTCCCTAAGAGGTCCTGCAGGGCAGGGCAGGGCTGTGTGCCTGTACAGGGTGGCCAGATGTTAAAAGAAAGAATGTAGAAACACTCAGAAACAGACCTGTTTTCCTTTTAGAGGCGAAATTCACAAACCATGCAATTAACCATCTTAAAGTGTACCATTGCAATAGCATTTAATGCACTAACAAGGTTATGCAGCTGCTCCTTTAGTTCCAGACATTTCCTCACCCCCCAAAACCCCAAATACACTAAGGGGCCCCTTCCCATTCACCTCTGCATGCAACCCTCTAAACCCTAATTTGCTTGCTCTTTCTAGGGGCTTGCCTATTCTGGATGTTCCATTCACAAGGAATGTTGTTAAGTGCCATCTACGTTCCCAAGGAGTGGGCGGTGCGTTTGAATAGCCAACCTTTCAGTTTGTTGTTGTTGTTGCTGTTAAGTGCCCTCTAGTCGGATCTAACTCACAGTGACCCTGTATAGGGTTTCTGAGACTGTTCATCTCTGTGGGAGCAGAAAGCCTCATTGTTCTCACGCAGAGCAGCGTGTGCTTGAACCACTAACCTGGTGATTTGCAATCCAGTTCTTATCCTACAGAGCCACACCAGAACTCCAGTCATACAATATGTGACCTTTTGTTTCTGGCAGCTTTCACTTTGCACGTTTAGAGGTTCATCCATGTTTTGTTGTTGTTATGTGCCGTGGAGTTGGTTCCGACTCATAGCGAGGACCCTGTACAGGGTTTCCAAGGCCGTAAATCTTTACGGGAGCAGAAAGACTCATCTTTCTCCCGCGGAACAGCTGGTAGTTTCGAACTGCTGACCTTGTGGTTCACAGCCTGATAGTGTCCCTTTTATAGCAGACTAGTATCTCCTGGTGCGGCCCTGTGGGCTAAGGCGTCAGACAGCAAAGTCGCTTGAACTGCAAGGTTGGTGGTTCAAGCTCACCAGCTGCTCCTTGGAAACCCTGTACAGGGTCGCTGTGGGTTGGAATCGACTCGATGGCAATTGACAACAACAGTAGCTCATGGTCTGTACAGGAAAGCCCGTAAGAGCTGCAATGTGTCCCGACTGCCTTGCTTTTCCAGGTCAACCAAGTTTTATGCCTCTGACAGGGTGTGGTCTTACCATTTTGCTATGGTTCATTTTAGTGGGAACTATTTCTGTTTCCCTTCTCTGACAGGTTTCAGCCTTCCATGGGTTTTACTGTCTATACACCATTTCTTTCTCCATTCATCTGTTGACAGACACTGGGGTTGCCCCCCCACTTCTGGCTACTATGAATGATGCTACCGTATATATCCGGGTACATGTTTCTATGTGTACATTTCTCTTGGATGTATACACCCAGGAGTGGAATTGCTGGGTAATTCTATATTTGGTATTTATATATTTCAGGTTCTTCATTTTAAGTCATAAGCACATTTGGAAGAAAGTTTAAAAACCGAGACTTAAACCAAGACCAAAAGTAACTTCAGTGCAATCTGGAAAATGCCAAAAGACAAATGCAGTGAAACTGCCCTTCCCCAGGTTGTAACATTCCTAAGTCACTGATTCAGGCAAGCTTTCTGGAAGCATTTTATCTTAGGCAGGGTCTTCCACATAAAGTGACTGTACGGTGGGGTGGGGCGTGGGGGCAGAAGCAGGGCTCCTCTGGCCCAACGGGGAGGGCAAAGAAACTCCCTGAGTCACCATCCGGCTTCCAGTGCTGACCTGCAGCAGCACTCTGCCTGCTCACACTCCTGCAAGAATACAACTGGAGGCTGCTACTCCGCTTCCTCAAGAACGTGCTCTTCAAGGGAAGAAGCCAGGGCATCTTAAAGCCTGCACAAAGGTCTTTTCTCAACCCCTTGCAAATTCACAAGCAGAGTCTTTCCCAGCAGAAAAACAACCAACTTTTTGTAATGAAAATTCCAGAATTTGACAACAGGTAACATAGCCTAATACGGTTGTTGTTGTTAAGTGCCACTGAGTCGATTCCTACTCACAGTGACCCTGTATGGGGTCAAGAAGTGGCTGGTGAGTTTGAATTGCTGACTTTGTGATTCAAACTGACCTTGTAGTCCAGTGCTTTATCTCACACTGCCACACCAGCCTAATAGTATGTTTTTGCTGTTGTTAAGTGCTATCGAGTAGATTCTGACCCATAGCGACCCTGTACAAGGTTTCCGAGGCTGTAAATCTTTACGGGAGCAGAAAGCCTCATCTTTCTCCCGTGGAAACGCTGGTAGTTTCGAACTGCCGACCTTGAGGTTTGCAGCCCGATTCGTAACCACTACGCTACCAGAGCTCCTTAGCCTAACAGTGTAGAACATTAAAATTGGTCTCTGTTTTTAATACTGGTTCTGCACGTTAGAAGCATTCATGCCCACCTAACACTTAAGTTATCATGTGAATATTGCATTGGCTTTAAATGCACCCATGAAAAAACTTACGGAGTAGTACCAAGCAGGCCATCAGCAAATGGTGGCTGTTGTGTCAGCTCCCACTCACGGGCACCTTCTGCATGCTGCTGCTGTTGTTGAGTTGGTTCTGACTCATAACGACCATGCATATACGGTTTCCAAGGAACAACTGGTGGGTTTGAACTTCCGACCTTACAGTTAGCAGTCCAGTGCATTTCCTACAATGCCACACCAGGAGCCCAACTTGCCAAGTGGCAGAAGGAAACCATGCCTGGTCCATCCCCATCTTCATGACCACTGGTAGGTGTGGGTCCACTGTTCCAGCATCCAGTGGAGCTGAGGAGGGACCTATACCACTACCAAGAGAGATGAGCCAGGAATTAAATTCATCCTTTGGACCTTGGAATCCTTGTACTGTGACGCTCCGAGATCCAAGGCAAGATTGATTCCAAGACACGTAAAGATTGCCAAGGAATGCTGGTCCCATGGATGTTGGTTGACACCCTGAGCCAGCACTCTTGAGTTTCGACTTCTAGCCTCCTAAATTGTTGAAGAACACAGTTCTGTTGGTTAAGAGTTAAAAAAACAAAAAACCTCAGTGCTAACTTGTCCAAGGCCGCAAATCCAGTATTTGATTTCTTGACTGCTGCTTCCTTTGGCATTGGTCGGTGAGCAACAACTTGTTCATTGAAAGACTGGCCATCACTTCAGTGTGAGCACAGGGTTCCCCTACACCCATTTCAACTCCTCATGTATTTTTAAGGGCATATATCATGCACAAGATTTGGCCACTCCAGAAGCCAGAAAGTAAGCAGAGCTAGACCTAATCCATCAAACCACCTCAGGGAGACAGAACTGTGGTGGGAGGTGGTGGTGGTGGTTATGTGCCATGGAGTTGGTTCCGACTCATAGCGATCCTGTACAGGGTTTCTGAGGCTGTAAATCTTTGTTGTTGTTGTTGTTGTTAAGTGCCGTTGAGTCTGTTCCGACCCATAGCGACCCTGCACAGGGTTTCCAAGGCTGCAAATCTTTACAGGAACAGAAAGCCTCTCATCTTTCTCCCCCGGAACAGCTGGTAGTTTTGAACTGCTGACCTTGAGGTTCGCAGCCCAATTCGTAACCACGTGGAGGGAGGAGGGTTACATAAACAAAACAATGAGCCACAAACCAAAGAAAAATAGAAACATTATAACAAGAGGTAGGATCCCAGCTGCTCAAAACAATGACTACTTCAAAGCAAAGAAGTAAAACAGAAGAGATAAATGTGTGCATCAGGGAAAGCCAAGGATATCCACTCATTCAGAGACAGCAGCTCTTTGTAAAGCAGTATTTTACAACAGTGCTCAACAGAGCCCTGATTGCTCTAGTGGATTACAAGCAGGACTGCTAACCACAAGCTTCTCCCAGGGAGAGAGATTAGGCTTTCTGCTTCCATCAAGATTGACAGCCTCACAAAGCCTATACAGGGTTGCAAAGACTCAGAACCGACTCCACGGAACATCGCCACCAACGCCAAATGGTAAATGTCTGGTCAATTAAGAAAATCCACTCACTCCAGCAAGTATTTCCTAGTGTGTTCTAGGCATTGGAATTAGAATGTGTATCTCAATGAGGGGAGTCCTGGTGTGGCACTGTAGGATAAGCACTGGACTGCAAGGTCAGTTGAAACCACAAGGTCAGCAGTTCAAACCCACCAGCTACTCCTCGGAAACCCTGCACAGGGCCACTGTGAGTTGGAAACAACTCATGGCAAAGCACTTAACAGTAACAGCAACATCTCAATGAGGGGAAGAAAACAATAAACAAATATAATTGATGTATGTATGGACGCTAACCACAGGTCCTGGTGTGGTGCTGTACTGGACCGTACAGTCGGTTTGAACCAAAGACCCCGGTTCAAGCTCAGCAGCCAGCCGCTTTGCTGGCAGTGGGTTTGTGTGTGTGTGTGTATATATATGAATGTATGTCTGTAGTCCTGGTTTGGTGCTGTAGGATAAGTACTGGACCACAAGGTTGGTTTGAACCGCAATGTTGGTGGTTCAAGTCAGCAGGGGCTCCTCAGAAACTCTACACAGGGTCGCTATAAGAGCTCTGGTAGCGTAAGTAGTTATGAATTGGGCTGCTAACCTCAGGGTCAGCAGTTCGAAACTACCAGTTGTTCCGCAGGAGAAAGATGAGGCTTTCTGCTCCCGTAAAGACTTACAGCTTCGGAAACCCTGTATAGGGTCGCTATGAGTTGGAACCGACTGCACAGCACATAACAACACCATAAGCTGCTGTAGGATGGCACTTAACAATAGCAACAACAACATACATGCCATTAAAGTTCCTAGAGTGTAGAGTGTCTTGGAGATTTCCTCTATCGCGGTCCCCCCACCCTAAGTGTTAGCATTTCCATTTGTGTTTCTGATCCCCTCTGTGGACTGTACATGCTGAATCACCACTAAAAATGGTTGCTGTCTCGTGGACTCTGACTCATGGTGACTCCGTGTGTGTGTCAGAGGAGAACTGAGCTCCAGAATATTTTCAGTGGCTGGTTTTTAGAAGCGGTTTGCCTCTGGGTGGACCTGAACATCTAATCTGAGCCCTGTTAATCCTTGGTACCACCCAGGCAAACTCTTTGAAGGGAATTGCCACTTATTATGCCCCAGGGTCCAGTAATGACAAGGGAAGAAAGAGAATAAACAACTGAAAAGATACTGGAACAAATGAGCAATGCATACACAGACTACACTGGGATGGGTGTGAATCCTGAGCCCTCCTGTTCTCTCCTCCCCTGTCCTTGCCTAAAAGGGACCATGCGTTATTTCCTTTATACACTCTCTGCCACACGTCAGAAGTCCTGTGGCTCCGTAGGATAAGCACTGGACTGCGAACCACAAGGTTGGCGGTTTGAGCCTACCAGCTGTTGTGCCGGATAAAAAAAAACACTAGTGATGATATGTTCACCATGACAAGGCTTCCCAAGATCAGCTAGGAAGCAGCAGAATCGTAACCACCAGCCACATTCTGAAGATGTTACAGGGCTTGCAGGCCAGCGGATGAAGAGTTCCCTGGCTTTGTTCTGAATGCCGATATTGTGGCTCAGATCGTCTCTTTCCACAGATGGAGTCAGTTTGCTTCCTGTGTTCCTTCTGGGGAGATTCTATGGATACAGTTTTACCATTGACATTGCTGAAAAGCAGTATTTCCAGTTGCTGGTCTTGCAAAATTCCATCATGCAATCTCTAACACAGTTTCTATAACCTAAGCTATCCGAAAGGGCTTCAAAAAGTTCATGGAAAGCTAAAAACTAAAGGATAATGGAAATTTCCCTTGAACTTTTTAAAGTCCACTTGCATTTTCCAACTACTGATCCTTCCTCCTTGTTTCCAACATTGCCATTCCATTCACCAGTACTTATCAATGCATCTTGATTGTATGTTTGATCAATTTCAGATGGCTGAAATTGGCTTTCTGCTCCAGCAGATTTATAGCCTCTGAAACTACTTGATGTGCTTCAATCCTCAGCCACACCATTGCTCTCTCTTAAGTTTATGCATAAACTTACCACATTTCCCCCAGACTTCAGTTAATTTATAAAAGAGACAAACTAAGAAAAAAGGAGGAAAAACTGCATTGTTTATGCAGAGTCAGAGAGAGACCAGGCTCTGTAGGAGCCCCTGTGCATTTACTGCCAACAATCTTCTCAGCAGTGCTGCATGGTTTGTGATACACATTGTGCCTTCTTTGCAGTACTGATACCTTCATTGTGCACATTGGAGTATCACCTCAGAGACTCATAGCTGAAAAGCAGTAGAACTGGATTCAAAAAGCCAACGGAGGTAGCATTCCTCATCTGTGCCATCGCGAGACCTTCAAAGAGGCGGGTCTGCTCTTGCTACACTGACTCTGGGCTTGGGTCGGGGCTCTGGCCGGAGCCTGGCTGCGCCCTCGCGCCACCGCCTGGCGTGGCCGATTGGTGTGCTTGGGTCCACAGCGACCTGCGCCACTTCCTGAGCCTGTGTGTGCATCTGGGCTGCACACCCTACATCTGGGTGCTGTAACTGGAGCACCTGGCTGACACCCTTCACTCGCCTGGGCGGCAGATGCTTCCACATGGCCTTCTTCCTGTGCTGCCTATGCGAGCTGCCAGCCACCTGCTTGGATGAGACCAAAGTGGGGAGCTGCCAGTGGTCAGCTGCCAGTGGTCATCTCCATTGGAAGCAACTGAAAGTTTCAATTCAAAAGCAATTTGGTTGGCACCCCCGCAGTTCTACAAAATAAGAAGACTAGAAAACTTTGCTTCTCTCTCAGATCAGACTTGTACCAGTTTTGTTTGGATCGTGGATTAGAAGGGAGGGAAATATGGCTGCCGATCATTCTTAGCTGCTAATGGGGCACTCCACCTTTTTCCAGGAGATGAACTAGAAAGATTCAGACTATTTAGAAAAGCCTTTATCCACTGATTAAAAGATTGAAGAAATCATGAAGGAAGGCAAGGCATTTCATCAAGTGGCATTGCACGATCACCATCTTTATAGTGTCCATGCGACTGTTCAGCCCAAGTTTAAACATGTACCCCAAGACCTATGTAGTGCGTTAGAGCCGGATGTAGGCTATCCCCGCTTTGGAAGGTGGCCTCTTGGACGCAGTTCTAGTGGATAAGGGTCGATGAAACTTGCTTGAAACCTAAGGAATGCTGTGCCTTTAAAAATTGTAGCACATTCTTTCTTATTTCAACTGTGTTAACCAGGCTCTCTTGCTGATTTTATTCCTTAAATCATGTTTGCCACAACTATAAAGTATTAATGATCTTGTTACTAAAAATAGAAACAAAATGTTTATAAGAACCTCTATTTCTGTATTACCTTTATGACTGCAAAAGTTTAAGTAAGATGGTCTTCTGTCATTGGCCAGCGTGCTTAGACAGTGGATTCATGAGTTCTGCAGACTTTCTGCTGGAACTGGGCAAGTGTCACATGGTAGCCAGAAGCTTGAGATAACTTCAAGCGACAATGACATTTTCATGCTATGTCTTTAATGTTGATAATGGAATACAATTCTGTTTAAAACCAAATGACATTAGTTCCCCAAATTCGAATTCTAAGTTAGTATTTTAAAGAAATAATGAAGCTATTTTAAGACTTACTAAAAGCCATACTTTTATTTTTATTTGAATTAATGCAAAGAGGTTGAAGAATTAATGCATTTGAGTTATGGTGTTAGAACAGAATATTGAAAATACCATGGATTGCTAGAAGAACAAACAAATCTGTGCTGGAAGAAATACAGCTAGAATGCTCCTCAGAAGCCAGGATGGTAAGACATCATCTTTCCTACTTTAGACATGGTATTTGGAGGGACCGTCCCTGGAGAAGGATATCATGTTTGGTAAAGTGGAGGGTCAGCAGAAAAGAAGAAGACCCCTCTCCACTCCTAACGAGATGGAATGGCACAGTGTCAGCAGCAATGGGCTCAAGCGTAACAGTCACAACTGTGAAGATGGCACAGGAACGGGGAGTGTTTTGTTCTGTTGTGCATAGGGGTGCTATGAATCGGAACCAACTCACCAGCATATAAGAACAATAAAAATGCAAAGAGATTAGAGAGATTCAGCGCTATTCACCATTTAATGATGCTTTGATATTTATCTTCAGTATGTTTGAAATAGGTAATTTTTTTACCTTCTTTAAAGAGGAATAATGTTTTTTGGTTAAAGATGGTTGAGAAGTCAATTCTAATTCAGTGTCTTTGACTGTATTTGTATAATGGATTTTACTTTTCATGAAATTCTTATTTTTCTAACTATAAAGTAGTTGTTGTTGTTGTCAGGTGCCTTCGAGTCCGAACCGACTCATAGCGACCCCATGCACAGCAGAACGAAACAATGTCCAATCCTGGGCCAACCTCACTACCGCTGCCACACTTGAGTCCATCAATGAT
>NW_006408796.1:2362348-2375228 GCF_000296735.1 Chrysochloris asiatica | reverse complement strand
AAATCATCGGACAATCTCTTTGATATCTCAAGCGAGTAAAGTTTTGCTCAAGGTAATACAGAAACGGCTACAATCATACATTGACAGAGAACTATAAAGTAGAGCTATTGATTAAAAAAAAAAAAGGTCACCGGAGCATGAGAGTTCTGGTGTGGTGCTGTGGGCTAGTTAATGCACTGGACTGCAAGGTCCGTGGTTCAAACTCACCAGCTGCTCCTGGGAAACCCTATACAAGGTTGCTATGAGTTGGAAGCAACTCATTGACTCATTGACACTAACAAACAGGAATTGAATGTGACCCCTGCTGTATGCTGGTGGCTTGTGTACATCCCCTTTAGCCCCCAAAACAACAACAACAAAAAACAAACCCAGAGGGAGTAGAAGCAAATACTGTTTAATGATGATGCACAGAGGGGATTGTAATCATTGCAATAAAACGGTGAGTGTAAAACCGATGTTCTTCCATGTAAACTTATCACTCAAGTCACAATGAAAGCTTTTTTTTTAAAAAAAGTATTTCCTCCCCTCTGGGAGTCAAATAAGGTCATACAAATAATGTGCAGAGGCATGTTGTTGCTGTTGTTGTTAAGCATTTTATAAATATCAAGGCCCCTCTTTAATCTTAATTTTGTGCCCAAATGCCAAACCTGGTGAAAAACCAGCAATGTATCCTGGCTTGTGTTCTTACACAAAATACACTGGGTAGGGGCTGATAGAGATGGTTTCCTCTCACAGAATTCTATCTGTAGTTAGTAAGTAGTCAGCACTCTAAGAAACACATGCAAGGGAGGTGAAAGTAACAGAATGTTTACTATATAATGATATTGTAATCCCCAGTGCTACAGTTATTAGGATGGGAAGTCTCTTAGCAAGTTGGAGCTGAAAGCTAGACAAGTTACTTAAAGTTCTTTTCCTGCACATTTCACAGAGCAAGCCTGCATAATTTTGCTTTTGATTAGGTTTCACTGTAACTTTCCTACGGAACTCCACATTTTCATGCCCCAAGGACATTTTCCCTGTCTTCTTAGGCAGAGGTGACAGTAACAGTGAAAAACAGATGTTCACCAAGCTAACAGCTGTAAGGTTAATGTTCCACTTTGGGGTTACAAGAGCAGCTGAGTAACTTTCAACTTCTTACTCAACAGAGTAGGGATGGATCAGGAGAGGACACAAGCCAGCTTTTTGAAAGTTTGCTGGCGCTTAGAGCCAGTGAAACTTAACACGGGCACATTCATGTTTAGTTGATGTTGAGTGCTAATTTTAGCCACATGACAGGAGGCAAATGTCTTCGCCTTTGTTGTTGATCATTACTTTAATTAGCAAATTGATGAGCCAATAAATGAAAGGCAGGAAATACACTGGGAGAGATGGTCCAAGAAATCAATGGTATTCCAGGGAAAATCTAAACAAGGCCAGACAGATTCGTGAGAAAAGACGAAAGTGACGTCAAAGAGGAAGGCATAAGACAACTTCACAGGTCCAGGTTTGGTAACAAAATGTAGAATGGAGGCATTCCTCCCTCCTCCAGCCAGCTGGTGTCCCAGTCTTATCTCTGGAGTTCTGTTTAATGTCCCTCATACTCCCAACAACTCCTGTGAATTTCCCTAAAGAATGGTCTACATTGTTCCTCAATGTCTCCCTCTAATAACCATAGCTACTCGGTTGCTGCAGTCTAATTGGGGGCCACTTGCTGTGATTTTGAACTACTGTATTTTCTTCAGTGTTCCCAATAATTCAGAGTATTTGATGTTGTTGTTGTTTGGTGCGGTCAAGTCAATTCCGATTCATAGTGAGTGACCTTAGGCACAACAGAATGAAACACTGCCCGGTCCTGCCCACCCTCACAATTGTTACTTTTGAGCCCACTGCTGCTGCCCCTGTACTAACCCATCTCAGTGGGGTCTCCCTCTTTTTCGCTGACCCTCCACTTTACCCAGCATGATGTCCTATTTCAGGGACTGGTCTACTTCCTGATAATATGTCCAAAGTATGCCAGACAAAGTCTGGCCCTCCTGGCTTCTAAGGAGCATTCTGGTTGTATGTCTTCCAACACAGTTTGTTTGTTCTTCTAGCACCTCATGGTACTTTCAATACAAAAATGGTGTGTGAATATTCGCAACAGTTTTATTTGAAATAGCCCAAAACTGGAAAAGCCAGTCCCAGAAGGTTACTAATGTATGATTCCAGGTATGTGGTATTCTTGAAATGACCAGACTATGGAGAATTGAGAGCAGACTGGTGGAGAATGGAGAAGTGGGGTGTAGGAGTGGTGGGGGATGGTGGGAAGTGGGTGTGATTATAGAAGGTGACAGAAAGGATTCTGATGGCATCTATGTCAGCATCAGGGATACAGTGTGCTATAGTTTTCTAAGCTGTATCACTGGTGGGCGGGGGAGAGGACATGGATAAAGGGCACATGGGGTCTCTTTGTATTCTTTTTTTTTTTAAAAAAAAAAGCTTTTATTGTGAATGGAGTGATAGTTTACTGGTTTTGCACTCAACCAAACATATTTGGTTTCATTACAATGATTATAATGCCCTCCGTGTACCATCAGTTAACATTGTATTTACCTCTCTCTGTCCCCCCTCCTTTTTTTAAAAAAAGCTTTTATTGTGAATTAAGTGAAAATATACAGGGCAGATCATTGGTATTACATTCAACCAATCATATTTGGTTTCATTGCAATGATGACAATCCCCTCCAGGCACCATCAGTGAACAGTATTTACTTCTAAGCCCATAGGGACAGAGGCTTTCTTATTCCACAGGCCTATCTTTTTTTTCTTTTTTCTTTTTTGACATACACCAAACACACAGAATATAAATACTTGTTTAAACGACCAAAGAACACATTGCTCTATCAGCTGCTGTATCTTTCCACGCCATCATCTCGGCTTCCCTCTCTGGTATCTTCTGTATCATTTCTTATAACTGCAAGTGAGTCTACAATGAACTCAACATAAAAAGTATAATTAAAGAGTTTACAATAGTGGGGAGCAGACTTGGGATAACTTTAACTTAAGTCTTTATCCTTTCCTAGCGACTTTTCCCATATTTTCCAAAATGTTTGGTGGCAATGTAGAACAAGTACTGGACAGCTAATCGCAAAGGCAGAAGTTCAAACCCACCAGCAGCTCAAGAGAAAGATGAAGCTTTCTGCTCCCGTAAAGATTTACAGTGTTTTTTTTTTAAGGTCTAAAAATTATCAGAAGACAGATCTGGTAATCTGCCTTGAAATTCCTAGGGAGCAGAGTTCTAGATACAAGTGACCATGAACCAGAATTAATGATAACAACAGGTCTGCAAAGAGAAATTAGTCCAATCCAAATGGCTATCAGTGAGACCATCTGGGTAAGTATCACTAATTCAGGACTCCTGGTGTAGCACTATAGGATCAGCACTGGACTGCTAACCACAAGATCAGCAGTTCAAACCCATGAGTCACTCCGTGGAAACCCTATATACAGGGTCGTTATAAGTCAGAACCCACTCAGCAAACTACATTAATCATCATTGATTCAATGTAAAGTTTTAAAATGAGTACTGTAAAACTGAAAACAAAGTAAACCAAAAAATATCCCAAGAGTCACAAACTGGTACAGGGCAAGGGTTTCTCCTTTAATCCACTTGTTCCACACATAGTAAACTTCAGCCTAGAACAAGTCTTCTATGCAAGAAATAGGTACAGCCAGGTAAAGTCCAGGAACGTGGGTTCTAGTCTCAACACTCCCTAAGCACACTGGTGGTCAACGACAACCTGAGGTCATACTGATACCCGTTCTGACCCTCTCGTTCCACTCTTAGTGACAAGTACAGTCCCCTTCATGCTACGTGGCCACAGCAAGACCTCAAACTCTAGTTTACTACCTTCCTTTATAATTCAGCTGTTGTACAGGCAGTGCACACTCAGAAAAACCTGACCTCCTCGCCCCCTGTTTTATTCCTTTCTCAGGGAGGCATGGCTTCTATGCAAGCTACCCTGGCCAGAAACCACAGCCTACCCAAAGTCCTGCCCCTGCGGCAGTCACCAAACCCACCCACTCCTGCCTCTGCCAAAGTTAGGAAGTGGGGACAGGAAGACTTGCACCCCAACTCCTCTAAGTGCTTCTTGAGTAATTTTTCTGCTTCTAGCTTCCCATGTTGTAGTGTTGTAGGATAAGCACTGGACCATAAGGTCAATGGTTCAAACCCACCAGCTGCTCCTAGGAAGCGCTATACAGGGTTGCTATGAGTCCGAATAACTCCACGGCACGTAACAATCACAAAAGCCTCCTCCAGCATGAACTGTGGTTTTCTGAAATTGGAGTTCAAGACATACTGTTTTCAATTTTGATTTGTAATTTTGATGGCATTGGTTTTAATGATAAAATTTTCTTTGTACGGATAGTTTGCAAACTGGCAGGCATTAAAGGCTCTGATGGATCATAACGTCACTCTGGCCCTCACTGGCTGAGTAAACATAGCATGCCCCGTGCTTTCTGCTCTCTCTCCTCCTCTGCTGTGTCATTATTTATAAAGATAATAAAAGTAAGGATGATAAGATTTCGAGAAGGGTTAACTGCGAAGGTGTGGAATAACAGGAGGGAAGGACAGTCAATGAAGTATACACATGAAGATTAGGGAAACAGCAAATGTTTCCTTACCTAAATTACCACAACTTAACAAAGAACACCAGAGTATAATTCAAGTACCAGGACCCCCATGAGAGAGCCACAGTACAGGGATGAATGCAGCAGGACCCAGAGCCTAGAAGACTAAGGAACTCAGACACTTGTCAAGTTACTGTTACAAGTAGCTGAATCTGATCATGTACTAATTGGGGGCAAACGGTGAAAGAATTTCAATCAGTTTCAGGATGAAACCTTGGAGGTGGTTTCTCCACCCAACCCTTCCTGAGCACCCCGGCCACTTCCTCCTCCTTAGTTGGATGCCGGCTGTCAGATTTATGATGACTTTTTCAATTCTTCACCTCCCAGCTTGCACAGTGCCATGAGCCCAGCCCAGATCTGTCCTTCCTTCCTCAGCTGACCAAGCCCTTCCTGGTCACATCCAGGCTGACAAGTCCTCCCTCTCTCGCAGCACCTTGGACAGAACCCAAACACACCACTTTTCTTATCAATCACCTAATTTATAAGGAGTCCTGGTGTGGCCATGCAGGATAAGCACTGGACCACAAGGTCGGTGGTTCAAACTCACCAGCCACTCCTCGGAAACCCTATGCAGGGTTGCTATGAGTCCAAACCGACTTGACGGCACCTAACAACAACTGTTGGCAGAAGCATAGTGGATTACACACTGATCGGTTCCAATATCCGACAGGGCGGCTCCTGACGGCACCATAGTGAGGGGCTGCAACACGGGATTTGGGAAGGAGGGTAAGGTTTGTGATGATGATGATGGACCAAACACCTCCTACTTGCCGTCTTTGCACTGGACCAACTCGAGGGGCCAGCATGGTGGCCCACAAACACCCCTGGGTCCTCCTTGCAGTTCACCTCGAACTCACCTGTTGAGTAATGGGTGAGCATCAGTTGCCCTTGTAGGTTTCTTTGTTGTGAGCTGCCTGGCTGGGCACCATCCCAGGGCTGGTTGTAGACAGACCGCTGTGACCCACAAGGATCTCACTGGCTCATTTCTGGAAAGAGACTGTCTTACCAGCATCAGAGTAACACACGAGAGAACAGTGGTGGCTGCACATCAGGTGCACTGGCCAGGAATCAGACCTGGGGATCCGTATGTTGTTCTTAAGTGTCATTGAGTCAATGCAAACTCCTAGCGACCCTATATAGCTCTGGTAGTGTAGTGGTTACAAATCGGGCTGCAAACTGCAAGGTCAGCGGTTCGAAACTACCAGCTGTTCCCGCAGGAGAAAGATGAGGCTTTCTGCTCCCGTAAAGATTTACAGCCTTGGAAACCCTGTGCAGAGTCCCTATGAGTCGGAACCGATTCCACAGCACATAGTCACCAACCATAGGGTTTTTGAGGAGCGGCTGATGAGTCTGATCTATGCACCTTGTAGTCCAGTTCTTATCCTACAGTGCCACACTGAGACTCCGGGACCCCATATGTGTGAATTCTACCACCAATGCCCCATTTCTATAATACTAGTATAGCAGTATTATAGTTACAAGTTGGGCTACTAACCTCTAGTCAGCAGTTTGAAACTACTAGTCGTTCAACAGGAGAAAGTTGAGGTTTTTTGCTCCTGTAAAAACTTACAGCCTCGGAAACCCTATACAGGGTCGCTATGAGTCAGAGTGGATCCCACGGCACATCACCACCAAAGTCATGTAGCAAGGAACCTTGGTAGGACAGTGGGTTAAATGTTGGGCTTCTAACTGAAAGGTTAGCAGTTCGAATCACCAGTTAGCTACTCCTCAGGATAAAAGATGAGACAGTCTGCTGCCATACAGATTTCCAGTCTCACAGACCTCAAAGAGCAGTTCGACTCTGTTCCTTCAAGTTGCCATGATCTGGAATGGACTCGGCAACAGTGGGTTTTGTTTGGTTTGGATGTAAGGTTATACATATAATTAGTACTGTGTATTTATCATCTAATACAAAAGTCTGAAGACTGAGTTGGGCATCATCATTTTTCATACACTGAATGCCTTGAAACTACCTTAAAATGAGCATTATGACAGCAATTCTTTGGCTTGTCTTAGGTGAAATGAAAAAAGGGACATCTGAACCCAGCATGTACTCCCCTCCCCATGTCTTACAATGGAGTCAAAATTCATTTCATGAATAACTGTAAGCATGATGTTTTCTCCAGTACATCCATGTCCGATTTCCAAGGGTCAACTCAGGATCAGGAGAGATCACTACCCCAGGCATTCATGAATCTACTCAACAAAAGGTGAACTGGAATGACTGAAGATTCTAGTGCTTTTTGGTGATTAGCTTGGTAAAATCGCTACAGAGAGGGCAGAGAGAACACAAACTGTCCACAGGGAACAGGGACTGACCTCCCTACCACTGCTGCTAGGAAATCTGTACTAACACCACCGAAATGCTACCTGGATCACATGCGGGGAATAAAAACCACCGAAAGTGGACGTCTGTAAGTTAGGAGGTGGAGTTCTGATGTGGTGCTGTAGGATAAGCACTGGACTTATCTGCATGTTCGGCAGTTCAAAGCCACCAGATACTCCTCGTGAATCTTATACAGGGTCACTATGAGTTGGAACTGACTTGATGGCACTTAACGACAACAAGTTAAGAGGGCAAAATCCCAAAGCCCAAATGCACTGTCACTGAGCCAATTCTGACTCATAGGACCCGACAGGACAGAGCAGAAATGCGTCTTAGAGTTTCCAAGGCTGTAAATCTTTACGGGAGTTCCTGCATCGGAACGGCTGTTGGGTTTGAACTGCCTACCTTATGGTTAACAGCGCAACGCCTACCCCACAGCACCACCAGGACTCCTTAAGAAGGACAAAATTTCTTCAAAGAACAAAAGCGAATTTTTTACAACATAAAAAAACAAAACCCTCACTCTCATGGGGTCCCTGCTAACGCATAGTGATTCTATAAGAAAGTTAACTGCTCCGTAGGTTTCCCAAGGCTACTGTAATCTCTATGGGAGGAGACAGACAGCCTCATTTTCCTCCTGAGAAGTGGCTGGTGGGTTCGAACTGCTGACCTATGGCTGGCAGCTGAGAGTTTAACCCATCGCACCACAATAAGTAAGAACAATTAATACTATCCACAAAGATATTTTCCCAGTATATATGCACCACACTCCAGGTAGGACAAGCACTGAACAGTGAGCCACAAAGTCGGTGGTTTACACCCACCAGCTGCTCCTTGGAAGCATGATGTCCTTCTCCAGGAACTCGTAGCAAAATGAGACGAAATCTGGCCATCTTGACTTCTAAGGAGTATTCTGGTTGTACTTCTTCCAACACAGATCTGTGTGTTCTTTTGGCAGTCTGTAGTACTTTTAATATTCTCCTCCAACACCACAACTCAAATGCCTCATTTCTTTTATGGTCTTCTTCCTCATTGTCCAACTTCACATGCATATGTTGTTGTTGTTAAGTGCCGTCGAGTCGGTTCCGACCCATAGCGACCCTGTACAGGGTTTCCGAGGGTGTAAATCTTTACAGGAGTAGAAAGCCTCATCTTTCTCCCGTGGAGCGGCTGGTAGTTTGGAACCGCTGACCTTAAGGTTCACAGCCCGATTCGTAACCACTACGCTACCAGAGCTCACATGCATATGAGGCTACTGAAAATACCATGGCTTGAATCAGGCACACTTTGGCCCTCAAAATTTTGCCATAGAATCCTTTAGTTTTACAACCCAAACCTTTAACTTTTTTCTTCAGTTCTTTCCGTTTGTGAAATGCTGAGCGTAGTCTTTCTTTTTCATTTTCTGATTCTAGGTTTTTGCACATTTCATTATAAGATCTGACTTTATATTTTCAAGCCACCTTTTGAAATTCTCTTCTGTATCATGGTTTCTTCCAGTCATTTTAACTTCTATACTTACTTAGGAGTAAGTTTCAGAGTCTCTTCGGACATTGTTTTGCCTTTTTCTATTTTTCCAGTCGTTTTAATGACCTTTTGCTTTCTTCATATAAATATATAAATATCTGGCAGTAGTTTGTCACTCCTTCCTAGTCTGTCTTCATCTGGAAGCTCATCTGAATCCTGTCCACCGTGGCTGACCCTGCTGATATTTAAAATACCTGTGGCACAGCTTTCAGAATCACAGCAACTAACAAGGAATTGGCAAAGAACAAGGCACCCGAAATTAGATGGAATAAAAATTGAAATCTTTCAAGAAAGTGAGGCAGCGCTGGAGGCACTCACTCATCTCTGCCAAGAAATTTGGAAGACGGCTATTTGGCCGACTGATTGGAAGAGATCAATGTTTGTGCCCATTCCAAAGAGAGGTGACCCAACGGAATGCAGAAATCATCAGACAATTTCTTTGATATCTCAAGTGAGTAAAGTTTTGCTAAAGGTAATACAGAAACGGCTAAAATCATACATTGACACATAACTTCCAGAGGTTCAAGCTGGATTCAGAAGAGGCCATGGAACGAGGGATATCATTGCTGATGTCTGATGGATCTTGGTTGAAAGCAGAGAATATCAGAAAGATGTTTACCTGTGCTTTACTGACTATGCAAAGGCTTTGATTGTATGGATCATGACAAGCTATGGACAACATTGCGAACTATGAGTATTCCAGAACACTTAATTGTACTCATGAGGAATCTGTACCTGGACCAAGAGGCAATTGTTCAAACAGAACATGGGAACACTGTATGGTTTAAAATTAAGAAAGGTGTGCGACAAGTTATGTTCCTTCACCATATTTATTCAACCTGTATACTAAACAAATAATCTGAGAAGCTGGGTTATATGAAGAAAAATGTGTCATCAGGATTAGCGGAAGACTCATTAACAACCTGTGATATGCAGATGGTACAACCTTGCTTGCTGAAAGTGAAGAGGACTTGAAACATTTACTGATAAAGATCAAAGACCACAGCCTTTGGTATAGATTGTATCTCAACGTAAAGAAAACAAAAATCCTCACCACTGGACCAATAAATATTCTTATCAATGGAGAAAAAGATTGAAGTTGTCAAGGACTTCATTCTTCTTGGATCAACTATCAACACTCATGGAAGCAGCAGTCAAAAAATCAAATGATGTATTTATTGCATTAGGCAAATCTGCTGCACAAGAACTTTTTAATGTGTTGAAGAGCAGAGATGTCAGCTTGAGGACTAAGGTGTGCCTAACCCAAGTCATGGTATTTTTAATAACCTCATATGCATGCAAAAGCTGGACAACAAATAAGGAAGACTGTAGAAGAACTGATACATTTGAGTTATGGTGTTGGAGAAGAATATTGAAAGTGTCATGGGCTGCCAAAAGAACGAATGGATTTGTGTTGGAAGAAGTGCAGCCAGAGTGCTCCCTGGAGGCCAAAATGGCCAAACTTCGTCTCTCATACTTCAGACATATTGTCAGGAGGAACCAGTCGCTGGAGAAGGATATCATGTTTGGTATGGTTAAGGGTCAGAGAAAAAGAGGAAGCCCTCCAGTGAGTCAGAATGGCAAAGCGGCCACATCAATGAGCTCAAACATGGCATTCATTAATTGTGAGGTTGGCCCAGGACCAGGCAGTGTTTCGTTCTGTTGTGCATAGGGTCACTATGAGTCGGTACCGACTCGATGGCACCTAACAACAACAACAATGTAGTATTTTCAATATCCTCATATGCATGGAAAATTTGTACAATAAATAAGGAAGACTTAAGTAGAATTGTTGCAGTTGAATTATGATGTTGGCAAACAAAATTAAATACACCATGCTCTGCAAGAAGAACTAGCAAAAGTGTCTTAGAAGAAGTACAGCCAGAATGCTCCTTAGAAGCGTAGATGGGGAGACTTCATTTCATATCCTTTCTACATGTGATCAAAGGGGACCAGTCCCTAGAAAAGGAGATCAATGCTTGGTAAAGTAATAAGACAGGAAGACCCACAAGGAGATGGAAGACACTGTAGGCATAAAGAGGCTCAAGGGGGGTTTAAAAAGTTTGTGGAAAAATTCTATTCTCTTTTCATTCCATTTTTCCATGAACTTCCTGAAGCCCCTTCATGAAGATGGTGCATGACCAAGTGGTGTTTCCTTCTGATGTACATAGGATTAGTATGAATTAAAACCAACTGAAGGGCACCTAACAGTGAAAATATGTTTATTTTAAAAAAGAAGAGAAAGTATACAACGTTAAGAAGCTGCTTACATACTCTGAAGGCACACCTAGAAAATATATAGACCAGAACACACCTTTTCAAATGAATGCAGTTTTACAGTGATTAAGGTCTATTCACAGGGTATGAGAAAAATTAAGATATTAAGGACGACTGTTTGTGGGCTGAACTAAGCCTGTCAGAATGGTGACAATATTTCTGAATAAAAGGACAAAGCAATTATTAATAATACTAACAAGTCTGTAGAGCAGGCGAAACCTCAACAATCGGAAGGGTTTTTCCAGATTTTCTAAAACCAGCTGAAAATGTCTCTCAGCTTAATTCCGAGACCACAGTTTGTCCTGGTGAATTTAATACCCTTTAAATGATGCACAAGTGTACACAAAACAGCAAAGCTAGAGATTAATGTTCCCTCGAACATTTTTAAGTTTTCTAATTTCTTTGTGATAAGAAGGTGGTACTGCCCAAGCTGCAGAAACCTCTGTGGTTTGTGACACTAATAACTAATGCAGGCGCTACGCTAGCAAAGCCAAGTTCTATTTGAACTTCCAACAATGAAACTTGACTTCTATGCCAACTCTTTTTGCAAATTGTTTTTCATCAAGAAGCTTTTTTGCAAGTGTGTCAACTAATAAAGCCCAGAGTCCCTTTATCCTGGCCTCATTATTCCAGACTCCAGCAGGCTTGGGGGTTTGGAGGTGTTTTTTGTTTTTTGTTTTTTTTTTAATTTATCCAGCACATATTAGTTCAAGTTCTCTACTTCTGAGCCCACCAAAGTATTTCCTACTGAGACTCGCACAATACCTTGAAACTGGACAAAGAGGCTCAGTAAAGGAAGGCATGAGACTTCATCTTTGGAAGATGGGGGTTGGCAAGAGTGGGACCACTGTTTCATAATAAACAGCAAATCACATAGCAAGTATAATCTATTAACGAGTGTCAGCGGTTTCACTGGGCACAGTAAGATCTTAAAAAGAGCATCTTCTTTTTAAGGATGTGGATTATCTGGTCAAAGTTATAAACAATCTTCATTTATGTCACTGTGAGGACGAAGGTGAGCCTGACCTAAGTCACAGTATTTTCAATAGCCTCATATGCATGGGAAAACAGGACAGTGGGTGAGGAAGACAGAAGAAGAACAGATATACTTAAACTATGGTGTTTGGTGAAGAATTAAAATACATCATGGAATGCTACAGAATGAACAAATCTGTCTCAGAGAGACAACAGCCAGAATGCTCCATAGAAGTGAGGGGGTTAAACTTCATCTCATGCACTCTGGGCATGTTATTGGGAGGGATCAGTCGCTGGAGAAAGAAAAATCATGCTTGATAAAGTAGAAGGTAAGTGAAAAAAAAGAACCGTGGAAAACGGTATGGCGCTGTCTCAAAACGCTGGAAATAGCAACATCGTGTGATCCAGCCATCCCTCTACTTGGCATAGACCCTCCAGACCTAAGAACTGTGACGCACCCATGTTCACTAAAACACTATTCACAACAGCAAAAAGATGGAGACTGCCTAAATGCCCATCAACGGAAGAATGGATAAACAAACTTTGGTACATACACACAATGGAATACTATGCAACACCAAAGAATGATGAATCTGCAAAACACCTTACACTGGAGATGAAGCTGGAAGCCATCGGGCGAGTGAAATTAGTCAATCACAGCAGTTAAAGTCATCTTGACAGCATCTAACACAACAACAATTTTTGACCCATTTGTTGACTGAGATTGGGCATTTAAGTTGTCTACTTGTCTGCCTTTTGTCTAGGACTCTTGTTCAACATCTACTGATGGAAACCCAGTGTTCAGCAGTGTGCCAGATGCTGAAGAAATAATTATAAGGAAGCAGCCGTACCATGTACACATTCAGGAAACTGATCATCGCCCAAGGAGAGAGACAATAATTCATCCGGGAACTCCGGTGCTCAGCATCCCTGGGCTGTGGTAACTGCAGTTCCATAGCCGTCCACAGTCATGCTTCTGTCAGAACTTTGGGTTTCCTCGCTGTGACAAACAGGTGAACAAGGTGTCCCTGAGTGACTGATTGCAAACTCAAGTGTCTGTGGTGGTGGCAGTTGCAGTTATGTGCTGTGGAGTCGGTTCTGACCCATAGCGACCCTGTACAGGGTTTCC
>NW_006408796.1:2341651-2360679 GCF_000296735.1 Chrysochloris asiatica | reverse complement strand
AACACCACACCAGGATTGCATAAATACACATGTGCATATAAAATTAGGGCAATTCTTATCTGCATGTTGTTGTTGTTGTTGTTGTTAAGTGCCATGGAGTCGGTTCTGTCCCATAGTGACCCTGGACCACCGACCTTGCAGTTCACATGGCTTTGCAGTCTGGCGCATTAATCCACAGCGCCACACCAAGACTCCATCCATATCATATAATCTGACAAATACCTCTGTTACCTGGCAATTGGGAGTATGGCGACTCCACACAGTAAGCACTGGACTGTAAACCACAAGGTCCGCAGTTAGAGCCCACCAGCCGGTTTCATGGGGAAAAAGATGAGGCTTTCTGCACTGGGAAGATTTATCGCCTCGGAACCCTATACAGGGTCCCTATGAATCGGAACTGACTTGATGGTAAGTAACAACATCTGATAATCCGCCTCCTGGGAAGGTTCTATCATCATCTCAGTTTTATAAACGAGCAAACAGAGGTCCAGAGAAGGTAACTTACTAGCCCAAGGTCACACTGTTAACAAGTGTCAGGCAGGTCATAAAACACCCACCTCTCTCAGCATACCGACTTCCAGGTTATTACCCACAATCTGGGGTGCTATTAAATCCTCATGGTTCCTTTTTTTTTTTCTTTCCAAAAGATCCTGACACTCACTCCCTTTCCTACTTTCTAAATCTTATGAAAGACAACCAGCCTTTCCTACCCATGGCTAAAATTCCAGTTTAACTGGAACAATATAACAACCGGCACCACAGCGAACTCTTTGGACTCTAAGAGAACACAGAAAACGAAGAGAGATGGGTAAAATGACAGACAGAGTTTTGTTAAAGAAGTCAGTCATGAAGGAGCCCTGGCAGTGTAGTGGGTTGAGCGCTGGACAGCAGACCTAAGATCAGCAGCTGGAACTCACCAGCCCCTCCACAGGAGAAAGATCAGCGTTTCTGTTCTGGCAAAGATTTACAATGTCGAAAACCCTGTGAGTCTGAACTGGCTCATGGCATTGGGTTTAGTTTGGGTTAAAATGGTCACGGGACCTAGGAAGTGAATTCTGGTGCTCCTCAAGTTCATCATCAACAAAACTCGTTTGCACACGTTCACCTGGGAAGGCTAAATGAGGGCACCAGTACGTGCTCATTACACAGTTATATAAGAACCTCGCAGACTTCAGCAGCATTACTTCATCCTCGGTTATCCCTGGAAGCAGAAACAATCACACACAGGTGGGGGAAAGCAGGTACAACCAGACAAGTGGGGGTTGGGCTGTTACTCAGCAAAGAGGCTGCTCAACTGGTCTCAAATCAAGCTACCAGCCTTTCCTCACCACTGCCCTGCTCGCTCAACAAGCCTGAACTCTCTTCCCTGCTGACACCCCGCTTTCTGGTGAGCCGCCGGAAAAAGATGCACTGAAACCACATTACTACAAACGAGATTTCTTCCACAAACTTTTATCTAATCTGAGCAACTATGTCCTTATGCAACTCAGTCATGCCAGGACAGGACACTACAGTTGGCAGAATCGGGCTCTGGATACTTTATGCAAAGCCTAGAGCAAAAGACATTTCACTGTGAGTGGGCCCACGTTGCCAAGTTAGCAGAGAGAGAGCTGTAACTCTCACATACTGTCTGTTCCTTCTCCTGACACCTCAGTGAGGTATGTGGAACAGAGAAGGGCAATTCAACATCCAATCACGCTGAGTTTTACCCATTACCTTGTTGTTGTTGTTAGGTGCCACTGTCAAGCCAGCTCCAACTCATAGCGACCCTATGAATGAAACATTGCCTCAGGTCCCACACCACCTTTATAGGGGCAACGTTTGAGGACCACCATGTCAGTCCGTCTGGTAGTGCACCTCTCTTTTTTTGCTGACCCTCCAGTTTGCCAAGCATGATGTCCTTCTCCAGGGACTGGTCCCTCCTGACAACATGTCGAAAGTATGAGAGACTAAGTGTCTCCCTATCCTGACTTCTACTGTAGCGCTGTAGGATCAGCATTGAACTGCTAACCACAGGGTTGTCAGTTCGAAACTGCCAGCTGTTCCACAGGAGAAAGATGAGGCTTTCTGCTCCCATAAAGATTTGCAGCCTCGGAAACCCTGTGCAGGGTCGCTATGAGTTGGAACCTATTCCATGGTACTTAATAACAACAACTGTAGCGCTGTAGGATCCACACTGGACTGCTAACCACAGGGTCGTCAGTTCTAGCCCACCAGCAACCCCTCAGATACCCTACACAGGTTCACTATGAGTCAGAACCTATTCGACGTCACTTAACAACAACGTAGTAAGAATTTATCTTGTTGATGATTTTTTGTTTTAAGTGTCACAGATGAAAAGGACATATATGCAGTTATCCAAGTAAATAGGGTAAGAAACGAAGACTATTAGAAAGCACAGAAAGAAAAATTACTCAATTCAACACTTTTCTATTTAAATAAATCAAACAGAAGTAAATGTATGGTAGGTTTTTACAAGCAAAGACTTTTGTTTTGTAAGTAGTGGAGGTGGGGGTTAGTTAGCCTTGATGGCTCTGAGGTTCAAGACGGCACAGGGCAGAGAAGTGTGCAGAACCAACACAACAGCACGTAACAACAACAGCACGTTAGAACACAAGTCTGGCATAAACAGAACTCTAAGAGCAAATCTGCATTCAAACACTGATTCGAAGTCTCACCTTGTGTACTTATTTTTGTCCTTAAAAGTATGTCAACCCAACTGTGAAATTAGGTGAACGTTACAGCAACATTAAGAACCGGTGCTTGTACTGGTTTAATGATCCTCAAACAGTGCTTTATAAACCAAGGTCTGCACAGCTCTAAGTTACAGGAAGTAGAGTTAGGAAAATGGTGCAGGGAGGTGGAGGAATCCTGCTCACCCCCCTTGTACTGTAAAGTCAATAAACTTTCCAGAAAGATTTTATTTGAACAAAAGAATCTCAGGTACACACTTCCTTTTATGAATATCACCATTTGAAATTATGGTCCTAAGAAAACCTATAACTGAAAGCTTCATTAACCTACCCACTGCCGCCCAGTCAATTCCAACTTAGTGACCCTATATAGGGTTTCCCAAACTATAAACTCTTTACAAGAGCAGACAGTCTCATCTTCCTCCCTTGGAGCCACAGATGGTTTGAACTGCCAACCTTGTGGCTAACAGTCCAGTGTTTTCAAATGTTCCAAAATTGGTGTGGCACTATAGGATAAGCACTAGACTGCAAGGTTGATTTGAACTCCAAGGTCAGCTGTTCAAACTCACCAGCTGCTCATCGGAAACCCTATTCAGGTATGGTGCTGTAGTATAAAGCACTGGACCACAAGGTCAGTCTGAACCACAAGGTCATGGTTCAAACTCACCAGCTGTTCCTTGGAAACCCTATACAGGGTCACAATGAGTCGGCACCAACTCGATGGCACTTAACAACCACAACATGAGTCAGAACTGACTCGATGGCACTTAACAACAACAACTAAGCTAACGAAGACAGAATAATTTAAAGTGCCAACGACCAGTAAGTGTGGAATTGTAAGCTGAGAATGTGAGTGCATTTTACCCATATTGTTGAATTAACATTAAACTGAGACCATTTCAATAGTCAACTGAGAATATAAGATAATTAAATGAGTTTTCATAAAACTTAATGTCTTTTATTCTGAAATTATATCCTTCCAGTTCTTTGTGGATTAGAAAAAAACAGACATGAAAGATCACAGAATTCACAGAATTGTATGACACCATTTACCTAAAATGTCTAAAATAGGCATCACTTTAAAGCTGAGATAATGGTAAGAGTTATCAAATCTCCTTACCTGACAAAATAAAAGATGGGCCAAGTCAATGTAGATCTCATAGAATCTGGGGGCCCCCAAACCCAGAGGCCTGGAAAGCAATAAGTTACAGTATCCAGTTGCTGAGGAACGTCAAACACAGGCAGGATCTTAGGCACCTGCTTTCACAGGTTGTACGCTGACTTTGTTCTCAGCAGAGTCAAGTAAGACTAAAGAGAAAGAGAAGCTGTAGGTGAACTCATTAGGCCGTGCCCATCAAGTGCCATAAAACTAAAGAGGATTTGGATCAAGTTTCTTCCAGGCCAAGCTTTCTGCAACATTAAAAAACACCTTGGAGTCATTCAAGGGTGACAGTCATTTCTGGGTGTGAGACAGAATGTTCTAGAATGGACCTGACCTGTCAAGTCCCCACACACATGACCATAATTAGTAATAATAATAAAGTCACCCAGACTAAGGCTATCGTGAAACAGAAATCCCAAAGACTTTGCTGAGTACCTTACTACGCCTAGCTTAACTAACACTGAATGAAGGGAAGCGGTGGGGCCACACATAAGCGGTAATTAGCAATGCTGGTGTTAGAGGGTGGGGAAGATCATCGGCACTGGGTAGGGAGGAACCTCCCTGAGATGACTCTCCATGCTACATGGCAGCTAGTGGGTACTGGCAATCTCGGCCACATGGCTGTGCACTTTCATGCATTTCCACCCTATCCCTCAGATTACCTCTGAGCTGATTCCAAGGGTAGGGTGAAGTGCATGAAGGTGCACAGCAACGTGACTGAAGGAGTCCTGGTGTGGCACTGTAGGGTCAGCCCTGGACTGCTAATCACTGGTTCAAACCCACCAATTGCTCTTTGGAAACCCTTATACCGGGTCACTGTGATTCAGAACCGACTCAACAGCACTCAAGGAAACAATGTTGCTCTGAAATACTAGAGGCATGCTATTATGTAATTGTTGCTGGTCTTTCAGTTATTTGCTAGCAGACCCACACTGGGACCCAGCTCTGTTGTCACCAAAGTTATGTTCACTATCAATGGCGTGGCTTTCCTTGTTGTTGTTAAGTGCTGTGGAGTCATAGTGACCCTGTATAGGGTTTCCGAGGAGCCACTGGTTGGTTGGAACTCACGACCTTGTGATTCATAGTCTGGTGCTGATCCTACAGCGCCACACCAGGAATCCATTGCTTAGAGCATTTAAATTATCAGAACCATTGCCTCATACTCCAAAAACACGTGGCAACATTCTGGAAGAAACTAAGATGACACCTAATCCTCATGAAGCTTAGTGTCTAGGAGTGAGATAGGATAATCAAAGGCATTTGTACAAATTATTCATAAAGAGTGAAAACATGAAAATGGAACTGACATAGGAGTCCTATCTTAGATAAAACAATGTTCACATCAGGTGATTAATAAGAACCCAAATGAAAACAGTAACCACACAATGAGGAAGCATCACGTAGGAAGCGTTTCCCTATGTGGAGGCAAGCTGTTGTTAGGCACTGTCCTGTTGGTTCCGACTCACAGTGACCCGGTGTACAAAAGAACGAAACACTGCCCGGTCCTGCGTCTTCCTCACAGTTATATCTATGTCTGAGCCATTGTTGTAGCCACGGTGTAAGTCCTTCTCAATGAGGGTCTTCCTCCTCTTTGTTGATCCTCAACTTTACCAAGGACAATGTCCTTTTCCAGAGACTGGTCCCTTCTGACAACAGGATGTAAAAGATGAAGATATGACACCCTCCCTTCTAAGGAGTCACTGGCTGTACTTCTTCCAAGGCAGATTGTTCTTCTGGCAGCTCATGGTATCTCTAACCATATTAATGCGTGTTGGTGGGTATTAACTGTATGAACAATTTCACCTGCTGTCTGGGAAGCATTACTAAGGAAAGCTGAACATACTCCTTTACTAAAGAAATTAAGATAACCTGTGTGCTCCAAATCTATACAACAAGAATAAAATAATGGGGCCTTTCCAGAAATTAACTGAACCCCTCTCCTACCTGCTTCTCTCCAATACTGTTATAGAAACAGCTGGAGTTACACACAGAAGGACCAGTCCGTCCACCAGACACCAGAAGAGTCTGGAGTCTTCATCAGCAAAATCACTACCATGATTGGCCCTGAGAGGTGGCTGAGAGCCTAGTCCTAGAATCCTCTGCTACTGTGAACATCAGCCTACTCTGTAGACATACCGTTTTTCTCAACCACACTTGGAAATAGGAATGTTACTGGAGAAAGTCTAAAGAGCAACTCAGGAGTCCTAGTGTGGCACTACAGGATAAGCACTGGACTACAGGGTCAGTTTGAACAGCAAGGTTGGCGGTTCAAACTCACCAGTTGCTCCTTGGAATTGACTCAACAGCACTTAACAACAAGAAGCAATCCTTGAATCCTTCATTTGAATGATTTGTTTTAATAATATCTTTTAAACAACCCAAGGGCCTTTCACCAGATGAGTGGATAAGTACAATGTGATAGATACATACCGAGGGAGCCCCCATGGTAGGACAAGCTACTCTGGGAGAAAAGAGGAGGCTTTCAGCTCCCAGGAAGATTTGTTGTTGTTGTTAGGTGCCATTGAGTCAGTACTGACTCATAGCAATCTTATGTACAGCAAAACGAAACACTGCCCGATCCTGGACCAACCTCACTACTGTTGCCACACTTGAGTCCATAGATGCTGCCACTTGGCTAATCCATCTCGTTGGGGGGGGGGGTCTTCCTCTTTTTCTCTGACCCTCCACCTTACCAAACATGATGCCCTTCTCCAGTGACTGGTCCCTCCTGACAATATGTCCAAAGTATGAGAGACAAAGTTTGGCCATCTTGGCCTCCAAGGAGCACTCTGGCTGCACTTCTTCCAACACAGATCTATTGGTTCTTTTGGCAGTCCATGGCACTTTCAATATTCTCCTCCAACACCATAACTCAAAAGCATCAATTCTTCTACACTCCTACTTATTCACTGTCCAGCTTTTGCATGCATATGAGGTGATTGAAAACACCATGGCTTGGGTCAGGCGCACAATAGCCCTCAAGCTGACATCTTTGCTCTTCAACACTTTAAACAGGTCTTGTGCAGGAGATTCACCTAATGCAATACATCATTTGATTCCTTGACTGCTGCTTCCGTGAGTGTTGAGAGTTGATCCAAGAAGTATGAAGTCGTTGACAACTTCAATTTTGGAAACCCTATCTAGGGGTTATCGTGAGTTGGAATTGTGACTTGACGGCTGTTGGTTTCTGTTTTGTTTTGTCTTTAGAGTCCTGGTGTAGCACTGGACGATAAGCACTGGACTGCTAATCACAAGGCTGGAGGTTCAAATCCACTAGTCGCTCCTTGGAAACCCTATACAGGGTTTTTATGAGTTGGAACCAAGTTCATGGCACTTTACTACAACAATATACACACAACAGTAACTTTAGTGGCTCAGTGCTTAAAGCATTAGGCTGCTAACCAAAAAGTCAGTGGTTTGAACGCACCAGTTACCCCGTGGGAGAAAGATGCTGCCGTCTGCTTCCCTGAAGGTTTATAATTCTGGAAAGCCTGTGGGGCAGTTCTGCCCTGTCCTATTGGGACACAAAGATATGGAATTGACTCCATGACAGGGCTCAATTGTTACAGAATGAATCTGCCAGGCTTTTCTTCTGTGGAGCCACTGAGGAGTTTCAAACCTCCAACCTTTAGGCTAGTTTGCACCCAGGCAGGGACCTGGACTTTTTATCTGTGGCAGTGAAAACAATTTGGAGACAAAGCGTGGTGACGCTTGCACAACATGATAAACACAACGAACGTCACTGAATTGCACCTATAAAAACAGTTGAAATGGCCAATCTTTTAAAAAAGATCTGAGCTGCTTTTCTTGTATAAACAGAAACCAAATTACAAGTTGCACCATTCAGACCTGAGTTTAACATCTGTCCAAAAATAAAATACATTCACAACAAGCTTGAAGAAACCGTCAAATAGCGTGAAATCAATGTACTTATTTCAGGGGGCACTTGTTCACAAAACATTTGAACACGTAAATTTAGTCATGAGAAAAACAAACAAATAAAATATCCGTGTATTCTGTTCTCCTCCAACTTGATTTTGAAATGTTCTCAACATCTCAAAGCAGCTAAAACATACACCAACTAGTACATAGAGAAATTAAGGCGTCTGTCTGCATACATCTGCTTTAACCTAAAAACAAAAGGCATAGTTTGCTCTTTCTTTGGAACAAGCAAAAAAAAAGAACAGAAGGCACAGATGGTTACAATTTTCTTTACACAAAGTACCGGGAGACTGACATTTAAACTATTTCTTCAGCAAGACATATCTGAATGGCAATTTTAGACAAAGAAAAATGTTTTTAGGCAAGTAAAAAATTAATTGGTCTACACTGATATCCTTCAGTAGTACTAGTCCATTCTGCATAGCCCATCATTAACAGGAAAAAATGTTTTCATGAAAGCTCTTTCACAATTATACTGGCTACACATATTAAACCGGAAACTCGAGATCTCAGCTTCTTAGTTATTACTATTTTTTGAATGACTTTTGAAGCAAAAATAAAGTTCTCAATTGGAAAGCTCTTGTTGCTGTTGTTAAAATGTCATGGAGTCAGTTCCTAATGAATAACAACCCTGAGCAGGGTTTCTGAGGAGCAGGCTGGTGGATTTGAACCACTGACCTTGTGGTTTGAAGCCCAGTGCTGATCTTACAGTGCCACACCAGGAGATCAAAACAAAGACCAGGGTTACTTGTCACACAGCCTGGCGGAACCTGAGCCTATGGGGCCTTGGCCACCCTTCCATTCTACAACTGAATTCACCCTGTGACTCAATTTCTAGCCAAGCAATACACAGGTATATAGGGAGACAGCAGTAATGAAGCACACACAACACAGGATGGTCACCCATTCGAGATCAAAAGGGCAGCATTTACCTACAGGCAAAAGTCACAAGGAAATTCTGGAAAAGGAGCAATACAAATAGGAGACCCAGAGAGAACGCAGGAAAGGTAATATTACATTGAACGGTCACTATCATTGAAATAACACCAAGTGTGTGGTTTGCTGAATGTAAAACTGATGATCTGCTCTGTAAACCTTCCCTCAAGAAAAAGTTATAAAGGAAAAAAAAAAGTTGTTGTAGGCAATTCGGTGTGTGTCAGAATAAAACTGGGCGGCATAGTGTTTTCAAAGCTTTTGGAAATAGATCACCAGGCATCGATGGGTGGAATCGAACCACCAACCTTTTGGCTAGTAGTTAAGGGCTTAAAAAATCACACAACCAGGGAATGCAATGAAACAGTATAGGAACTGATACGGTCATCAGCAGGAAGACATGAATGGGGCAAAGGTCCTGCAGCTTTTGCTTTGACCTACATGTCTATTGTGAGCCCTGGTGTGGTGCTGTAGGGTGAACATCAAACAGCTAACCACTCCATCAAGTTTGTAGAAGCACTTTGCCAGGCCTGTCTTCTGCAACACCTCTCGGTAGGCTTGAACTGCCAACCTTTTGGCTAGTAGTTGACACTGAACTGTTTGTGCCATGTGGTGCTGTGTGCTAATGTGCTGGACTGTAAAATTGGTTTGATCCACAAGGTAGGCAGTTCAAGCTCATGAGCCGCTCCTCAGAAACTCTATATGGGGTCGCTATGAGTTGGAACAGTCTTGATAGCACTTAACAGTAACAACAGGCACCATTTGGAGTCCTGGTGTGGCGCTGTGGGTTAATACACTGAACTATAAGATCGATTTGAACCATACAGTCAACAGTTCAAGCTCACCAGCCACTCATTGGAAACCCTATAAAGGGTCACTATGAATCGGAACTAACTTGACAGCACTTAACAACAATAACAAACACATTTAATAGTCTCGGGCTGCTAATCTCACGGTCTGCAGTTCGTAACTACCAGCTGTTCCACAGGAAAAAGGTGAGGTTTTCTGCTCCCATAAATATTTACAGCCTCGGAAACCCTGTACAGGGTCGCTATGAGTCGGAACTGACTCCATGGCACACAACAACAACAATAAAATATGCCATTGGAGTCCTGGTGTGGCACTGTGGGTTGTTAATGTGCCAGATTGCAAAGCTGTTTGAACTGCAAGGTCAGTGATTCAAGCTCACCAGCTGCTCCTTAGAAACCCTATACAGGATTGTTATGGGTTGGAACCGAGTCGACAGTACTTGACAACAACAAAATATGCCATTAAAGGTCATTTTCTTCTGAAAATTAAATCTTGTCCCTCTATTCCTTTGTTAACACATGGGGCATATAGTTCCGATCTACATTTTTTTCCACTTGTGGTATCTACTGGGAAGGGGTTATCCCATTTTTAGTATATGCTGCCATCTTGTGGGGAGTCTGTATAACTCTGTGAATCCAAAGAAACAGGCTTCATCTCACTAATCCCAGGACCTCTTGGGACATATATGTTCCGTAATTTATAGCAAAAAGAATGATAGAAAATGTGTTTCATGTCATTCATAATGCTTCCATTACTGAAACACTGTGGTCTGAACAAAAAATTTAAAGTGAAAAATCACCAGGTTTTGTAAGGGTGAATACTCCTATACTTCTAACAACATCTAAATAACCTGTAGTGGTCACCCTAACCCCTGTGTTGGAGAAGGCTTACCCATAAAAGTTAATATTCCCAACAACCCTTACCTGCCTAGGAGGAAGAGCCAGAAGTTGAATTGTCCCCCTAGGCCAACAGCATTACTATTTTCCCCAGAGAATTCAGTCACAGAATCCAATCCTGTTACTATCAATTCTATTCACGAAGACCTGCAAAAATGTCACCACAAACTGTGCTCCAAAGGGCCTCCAATGAGTGTGCAGTCTTTCAGGGCAGATCACCAGGCCTTTCTTCCAACACATCTCTGGCTTAACTCAACATTCAACTATTGGTTAGGAGCTGAGTATGCTGTTAGCACCAACTAGAGACTCCAATTTGAGACATGAGAGGCCAATCATGTCTCCTCTATGGCTACGTCACCCTGTTTGCTTCCCCTCCATCTACAACCGATCTTCTCAGTGTCAGTCCTTTCTTACGGGTGCTACCACCTCTCCTCCCAGGGTGACATCCAATCATCCCAGGGGAGACAACAGCTGGTCTATACAGTCTATTCCAGACTTCACTGTGGTTACCTCCACTGACACCAACCTCCACCACCTCCCTCCAATGAGACCAATCTCCACCACCACCTCCCTCCAATGAGACCAACCTTCACCACCTCCCTCCACTGAGACCAGCCTCCACCACCTCCCTCCACTGAGACCAACCTCCACCACTTCCCTCCACTGAGACCAACCTCCATCACCTCCTTCCACTGAGACCAACCTCCACCACCTCCCTCCACTGAGACCAACCTTCACCACCTCCCTCCAATGAGAACAACCTCCACCACCACCCCTCGGCTTAGATAAACCTCCTAGTCTCTTCCTGGCAAAATCAAGTTTGGTTGCTAACCTCAAGGTCAGCAGTCCGAAACTACCAGTCATTCTGCAGGAGAAAGATGAGGTTTTCCGCTTGTGTAAAGATTTACAGTGTCTGAAACCCTATGCAGGGTTGCTATGAGTCAGAACCGACTCCATGGCACACCACCGTCACCACCAATGATCCTAGAATCTACTCAGAACTTTGGGGCGGGGGGGGGACCGGGGACTGTACCACTTTCAGATATAAGACCATAAATAGAAATGGTGCCCCAGAGAAAGTCTATATCCACTTTTTTAAATAAACAAATAAAAGGAGAAGGGAATGATTATCCTCACTGCACTAAACTAGAATTTTGTTCTCAGGCGTACACATTAAAACGTCATTTTTCATTTTAGGAATATAAAATGTGCGACCTATGATAAGTTCTATAAAAACTGGCTCTCCATAGCTGATCAATCTCTATTTTAGTATTTTTCTTTTCTACTTAACTTTAAAAAATATTTCTTTTAAGTAAATCTCAGCATCTTTATACAATAGAATTATTATTCAGCAATAAATATTCATGAAGAATGTAACATGCTACAACGTGGATGAATCTCAAAATCATTATTCTTAGTGGACGATGCCAGATATGAAATACCACGTATTGCTGGACTCCATGTCTATAAAGTATCTGGAAATAGGAAAATCACTACACAAGCAGTTGCCTAGGGTTGGAAGGATGGGAAGCTAAGCTAGGGTGTGATGCTGAAGAGATACAGGGGTGGGGGTGGAGGGGATCATGGAAACAATTAAAAACTGCCTGTGGTTGCAGCACTCTGTGAATATATTAAAATCCACTGAATCGTACACTTTAAACGGGTGGACTCGGCTGGGCATTCTCGCAATAAAGCTGTTCATTTGGGTTTCAGACCTGGACTCAAACTTATGAAAGTTATTACCTAATCAAACCCTAGGTGTTAAAATGTGGCTGTAGTCTGTCTACTCCTTTAGCTCATAGGAACATCTGCAAACAATTTAAAATCTCCATCAAATCCAGCACAGAGCCAAGATTGGATACTTCTGAGAATGATTCTCCTCTACCGGCAGAACGGATGTTCCCTGTGGAATTGACATCATTGGAGTGCCGCTGTGGAGAACGTCCCAAACAGAGGCCATCCACCCTGTGTGCGGATCTGGGTGCTGACATCTACTATCACTGCTACTGGGACCCCTGTCACTGGAGGAAGAAGGGAGGTCCCACAAACCCTTTCCCAAGAGAGTTAAATAATTCTTTCAGGTGGAGGAACGGGAAATAAAAAATGGAATCATTTTATTTTAATGTGCAATCATCAAAGTCTAATTATAAATAGTTTTCAGACCTGGGGGAAAATACAAAAGTTGAATTATCTGCCATTTAGTGTCCCTGGCCTGCCACCAGGGGAGGGAAGGAAACGAGGCTGATTGGACAGAACTTGCCCTTTATAAAGGCATGCGGGCAGTTACTTTGGTGGCCTGACCTCTTTGGAGCCTTTGTGACCGAACCTTCCTGGAACTGGAGACAGCATATGGTCTAGCTCATTGTCACAGCAGAGACGCCCCCTCCACGCCACCCAGTTAACATCTGTCACTCGTTCCAAAAGCAGATGCATGGAGCAAGACACACTAAACTAGAGCCGGCATGAAGATGAATCCATTTCAGAACAGAAGAGCATTCCAGAAGACTAAAAAACACTTGCTGAGTTCTCAAGGGTGGGCTTCCCTATAGTCATTGTTTGGAAGACTTATGGATATGATTAATTATTTCAAAATGATTACAAGAAGTTATTGATTTCTTTAAGATCATTACAAGAACCATGTGGATCACCTAGACAGCAGCTAGATTAAAGTCTGACTTCAATGTCGGCAACAAAGTATTTGGAAGTGCTAACACAGGTCATGGGCCGAAGTTACACATATAATGCATGAACATGTCTGAAGCAGAGTCTTAATCTGGCACCCCTTTTGAGAACACGTTTTCCTGAAAATATTTATTTTAATTACCAGGATAATAAAAAACCATTATATGATACTTTGTAGTGTGGATGGACTGCAGTCGCTTGAATTTCACTAACAAGTTCACTAACACGTCTTGACACAGATACCAAGGAAAGCATGGCCATTAAAATTAGTTCTTTCTCAGAATCTGTGTGTGTGTGTGTGTGTGTGCACATATGTACGCTTTTAAAGAACCAGCCATTTGGAATCAAACTGATAACAGCAACTGAAAATATTACCCAGGAAGGCTGATGGGGACAGGGAGTGAGTTTACTTATTACGTTTATAGGGAGGGACAATTTAGGAAAGAGGATGAGACTCACTGCACACCTTAATGTGACCAATGACATTCAACTGTGCCTGCTGAAACTCTTCAATTGCTGTATGTTCTGCTGGGCATATTCTCTCAACAACAAAATCAACTTATTTTTTTAAAAAAATGAGTTGTCTCAGAATACTTTTAAAATACCAAATCATTCAAGCTAGACACATGGATGAGAAAGATGAGGCCCCGACTTCATCTGTCTTGCTTATAGTTCGAGACTCTGGTTCCGGCTAGGACTAGCGTGAGGCAAGCAGGCACCTAGGGTGCAAAATCTAAGGACGGGCTTCGTTCTCAGGGTCGTGAACACACAGCGTGGACCCTTGCAGTGCACCAACGAATGTCCAAACCTTGCACGCAGGCATCTTGCTCACGGTACCTTAGCCCTAGGCTTGGTTCTAGTTGTTCTAGGTGTCCGTCGCGTTGTACAGCAACACTATGTACAATGACTGAAACCCTGCCCGGGCCTGCACCATCCTCATGATTGCTGTGGCCACTGTGTCAATCCACCTCACTGAGGGTCTTCCTCTTTCTCGCTGACCCTCCACTTCACCAAGCATGATGCCCTTTCTCAAGGGATTGGTTCGAGTGTTTAATAAAGGGTCATGCACAATGGGATAAAACAGCGTATGAGACCTAAGTATCGAGAGCCTGGTAGTCTTAACAACAACAACTAACATAAAACCAGTGGCCCAGACTCCAATTCACAGCAAACCCGTATGAACTGGAGCAGAACTGTGCTCCACAGAGTTTACAATGGCTGGTTTTTTTCAGAAGATTGTCAGGATTTCTTCCAAGGCATCTCTGGTTGGATTCTAACCTCCAACTTTTTGGCCAGCAGCTGAACAGACGAGCCTCATTTGCCCCAGCCAGGTTCTAATTGTTGTTAAGTGCCATCAAGTTGGCTCCGACCCATAGTGACCATGTATAGGGTTTCCAAGGAGTGACTGGTGAGCTTGAACCACTGACCTTGTGGTTTGAACCGACTTTGCAGTCCAGCGCATTAACCCACAGAACCACACCAGGACTCCAGGGAGTTCCGGTTGTTGTTATGTGCCGTGGAGTTGGTTCCGACTCATAGCGACCCTGCACAGGGTTTCCAAGGCTGTAAATCTTTACGGGAGCAGAAAGCCTCATCTTTCTCCCGCGGAATGGCTGGTAGTTTCGAACTGCCGACCTTGAGGTTCACAGCCCGATTCGTAACCACTATGCTACGTAACCACTAAAGCTCCTTAGGGAGTTTTAGTAGCAGTTTCTATATATGCTTTCGTTGTGTCCTTGGAAACCCTATTGTTATTGTTGCTAAGTGCGTCGTCAAACTGGTTCCGACCCATAGCAATCTTGTATAGGGTTTCTAAGGAGCAGCTGGTGAATTGAACTGCCGACCCTGTGTGGTTCAAACCAATTTTACAGTCTAGTGCATTAACCCACAGCACCACATCAAGACTCCTGGAAGCCCTACACAGGGTGGCTATGAGTCTGAACCCACTAGATGGCATTTAACTACAACAATTGTATCTCCAGGTGTTCACACCTCACTTCAAAGATGAGTCTGTATCTCTCACAGCAAATGCTAAGTTAACAACAGAAATGCTTCCCAGTGTTAAAAATCAACCTGACGATCAGGATTTCTGCAGTATATCACACATATTTCTGAACATGCAAAAGTATGATCAACTCATCTGCAAAAATGTGAAGGGGCTTCAAAAGTTCATGGAAAAATTCCATTATCTTTCAATTCTATTTACTCCATGAACTTTTTGAAGCCCCACTTCATATCTCATGAAGAAGCAGGTCTTCCTTAGAATCTACACCTCATATGTAAGGCCTCTGTCTTGTCTGGGCTAAATACCCACTTCCAGACCCAACCACTGACAGGTGGTGTTATCCACAGTGAAGACGGCCAGCAGACGTCTTGCTCAGGATACAAAGCTGTCCAAGAATGAACGCTTTATGGCTGCAGCCGTCCAAACAAAGCTACTTGGCCTGTAAGAGTGACCATCTGTGTTTTTTAAATAACATGCTTTTGGGGGAAGACTGTGTCTCAGATACTTTCACTTAGAACATAGTTTTTTGTTGGCTTTTTATTTAAAAAGTGGAAGCACACATGGCCAGCCAAGCCCTCCAAACGCCAGCTCTCAAAGCCCCGTCTCTGGACCACTAGCATCAGCATTATCCAGGAGCTGGTGCATCATTTCAGGGGCCTAACTCACTGTTGAGTTACAGTCACGAGGCCCTTAGGGATAAAACAGTTTTATCACACAGCAGTGTTGTCATGAGTCAGCGTGGGCTCAGTAGCAACTGGTTTGAGTTTGCTGGAAAATATGAAGTCGGACAACGTAGGTTTTGCTACCCACTAATTCTTTTAAAAAAATAAACAAAATCCAGGCTGTTAAACTCTAGACTAAGCACAGTTCACCACCACTGGATTTGTTGTTTTGTTCTTTACCTAAGGAAACATCTTAAATCACAATGACAGACCTACTACAGCTATTGCTACTTCTATGACATGCTTCCACGATTACACCCTGGGATCAAGTCCAGTCCCATCCACTGTCTTCACATCCTATACCTTCATCCTTCTCGTGACCCTAAAATGCAAGCTATTGGAACAAGAATCAAGAGAATCACCCACGAAAATTGTTTTGTTTTGTTTCAAAAAGACATTTATTAAATGTTGAAAGAGTTTCTAACCAAGCTTCTCTCTCTCAAAAACAAATCCAATTAATCAAAATTACTTCATCTTGAAATGGTGAAATGGGGAGTTCTGTTAGGCTCAGGTGGCGCAGTAGTTAAAGCACTCGACTGCTAAGTGGAAGATGTAGCAGCCTGTTTATACAAAAATGACAGCTTTGGAACCCTATGGGGAGGTCTCTGTCTGTCAGTCACAGAGTCAGAGCAGACTGATAGCTGTAGGATCTGTCATTCTTTTGTGTATGTGTGTTGTTGTTGTTTTGGTGGGTACTAAAACATTGATGCGTATGAGTTACGTTGTTTGAGGAGATTATTCAAAGTACCTTGGGCTGCCAAAACAACTAAGAGATCTGTGTTGGAAGAAGTACAGCCAGAATGCTCCTTGGAAGCCAGGATAGCCAAACTTTGTCTCTCATACTTTGGACATATTATCAGGAGGGACCAGTCCCTGGAGAAGGCTGTCCTGATTGGCACAGTGGCAGCAGCAATAGGTTCAGGCGTAGTGACAATTATGGGGTTGGCTCAGGACTGGGCAGTGTTTCATTCTGCTGTGCATAGGGTTGCTATGAGTTGCTACTGACTAGACGGCACCTGACAACAACAACAAATGTCAAAATCAAGGAGTCCTGGTGTGGCTCTGTAGGATAAGCACTGGACTCCTAATCGCCAAGGCAGCAGTTTAAACCCACCAATCTTGGAAACTCTATCCAGGGTCACTGACTCAATGGTTCTTAACTACAAGTTGAGTTCGGCACTTGCTTATTACCAGCACAACCTCTCATGCTTCAGAGTCATTAGTGGGATGTTCCATGTGAGGGGGGACCCTTATCCTCTTGGGCAAGGCATTTCCCCTGACTGGGTAAACAAAATGATGAGGTTCACCAGTGAATGATGTACTAACAGGGGAGTCACAATATAGACTCTCCAAAAATATGGGTTTCCTGGGCCCACCTCCAGAAAGGCTGGGTCTCTTAGTTTGGCATAAAACCCATTGCCATGGAGTCGATTGCCTGGCAACCCCAAGTGTATCCAAGTAGACTTGTGCTCCATGGATTTTCAATGGCTGACTTTTGACAGTAGCTGTTCTGAGCCACTCTGGGTAGACTTCCAACCTTTCAGGTAACAGCTGAGCACATTCGTCACTTTACCACTTGCTGTTGCTGGCAAGTGTCATCCTGTACAATGTTCCCTAAGAGTCCTGGTGTAGCATTATAGTATACACAACATCGGCAGTTCAAACCTACCACCTTCTCCTTGGAAACCCTATACTGGGTTGCTATGAGTAGAAAATGACTTAACAGTATAAAACAACAATACCAGGGTCTGTATTAGTGGATGAGAATCTAAATAAGTCCGTTCCATGAGCCTGCTGCCCCCTCCACCCTCATTAGCCCAGAGCAGCCCCTCCCCAAGCTGCCTCCGCCAACCCCTGACTCATGCTTCAGATATACTCATGTACGGTTTCCTTGTTGTTGTTGTTGTTGTTAGGTGCCATCAAGTTGGTACTGACCCACAGTGACCTTATAACAGCAGAATGAAACACTGCCCAATCCTGGGCCAACCTCACTACTGTTGCCATGCTTGAGTTCATCGATGCTGCCACCTGGCCAATCCATCTCTCGTTGGGGGTCTTCCTCTTTTTCTCTGACCCTCCACCTTACCAAACATGATATTCTTCTCCAGCGACTGGTCCCTCCTGACAATATGTCCAAAGTATGAGAGACAAAGTTTGACCATCTTGGCCTATAAGGAGCACTCTGGCTGCACTTCTTCCAGAACGGATCTATTGGTTCTTTTGTTTCCTTAGGAACATAAATACAACCTAGTTGTTGTCTGAACTCAAAGATGCCTCCAAAAGCCCAGCTGATAAAAGGGTTTCAGGAAGTTGTTTGCCCCCTGGACTTCTTTTAATACAAAGTAGGAAAAACCTCTACAGTATCTCACAAGACTCTAGGACAAGCGTGTAAACACTGGTTTATAATCCAGACACAGAAAGTAAAGGATGGAAGAGAGCAAGAGAGATGGATCACAGTGGGCAAGATGAAAGAACAGAACATATCTTCCCCTCAGGAGGACCAGCACACACCTAGTGCCCCTTACTCACAGCACAGGACCAACCCAACATGAAGTCAATGGCAAACAAAGAGGGAGGAAGGAGAGAGAGAATTTGGATAAAAATATACAGTCAGTGGTTCTCCAATTTCAATTGGAATAAAATCATCTATGTAATGTGTTAAAAATGTGGATCACACAGGACCATCTTCCCAGAGAGCTGGGAACTTGCATATTAACAAAGACCCCGCTGCCAACTGGAGAAACACAGCAGCAGTATTTGAAATATTAGAACCCAAATGTCCCACCATAACAGAAAATCTGACCTGAGGATGGGTGGAGACAGGGAGAGACTGGAGGGGGAAGTACAATTCCTTGAAGAGGGTCTGGTGATGAAATGGCTAGGGGAAAAGGTGAGTGGGTAGATGAACAGATAGAGAGGGGCCTGGAGAGATAGGGTGATGGGTGGTGAGTAGGTATGTGGATGGGTAGAATGGATGGATGGGTGGATGAAAGGAATGGTGGGTGAATGGGTAGGTGGGATGGATTGATGGAATGAAGAACGGAAGGAAGAATGGACAGATGGATGGATGGATGGATAGAAGGGTGGATAGGTAGGTGGGATGGATGGATGGATGGAAGGATGGGTGGGTGGGTAGGTAGGTAGGTGGGATGGATGGATGGATGGAAGGATGGGTGGGTGGGT
>NW_006408796.1:2316165-2341551 GCF_000296735.1 Chrysochloris asiatica | reverse complement strand
GGGTGGGTGGGTGGGTAGGTGGGATGGATGAATGGATGGAAGGGTGAGTGAATGGGTAGGTGGGATGGATGGATGGAAGGAAGGGTTAGTGGGTGTTTGGATGGATAGATAGGTGGGTAGGTAGGTGAGATGAATCGATGGATGGAAGGATGGATGAATGGGTGAATGGAGGGACAAAATGAGTTGTACTTACAAGGACAATGTGGGCATAGGATATATTTCATAAACATTTAGGGCAGGCTGTCCAGAAAAGGAGTTATGCAAGGAAAAGCCGAAATCAAAACCACTAAGCAAGCCTGACTAAAATCAGCACTTTTAAAGTACCCCGTCCGCAAAAGTTGTGCTTTGCCCACAGACTTTAAGGCAGTATTTTCATTTAGTATTTGTTGGGTCTATGAAACTGTTCTGAACTGGCTGCTTGTTAAATACCCCCAGAAAGCTTTTTAAAGCCTACAGTGGCCTGCGTCCCAGAGGAAATGGTAACCCACGGGTCTCAGGGGCAGAGCCAGGCAGGGGCACAAGCTTCCCAGCCAGCTCCACTGTGCAGTTTGCTCAAGAACCATACTGCCTGAGGGAGCAACATACAAACAAGGTTGGGGACGCAACTATGAAACTTTTTTCCTTAGCGTGACATTTGTTGACCTCTCCATTTCCCAAAAGCATCAAACAAAAGCCAACAAAGAAGAAAAGTCACCATGAAGAAGGCAGAAGCTGGAGGGATGACATAGGAACCCCCATATCTTAAGTGTGGCACCAAGAGAAGGCAAATGTGTCATGACAGGAAGAAAGAGGAAGAGCACATGGGATCCCTGGGACGCAGGGAGAGAAAGAAACAGACATACAAAGTCACCAGGAAGGGCAGTCTCAGGGGTCTGAGGAGGCAGAGCCAGCAACATCCATCAGCATCCCCACTCGCCTCCTCTGGAGGAGGAAGGTGATGAAGGGAGAGGACGGTGAACTCTGGATCCAAGTCACCCATCACTGACCAGCTGTGGACCCTTGGAAGGATTGCTGCACCTAAACTCAACTTCCATGCCATTGTTGAAGGTCCAACCCCTAGTGACCTCATGTACTGAACGTGCTAATGTCCAAGTCCATGGGTGTGGCAGTTGTGCCAATTCATCTCACCAAGGGCTGCCAGTGCCCTCAGCAGCCTCCTCCTTCACCGAGTATGGTGTCCTCCTCCTGCCATTGGTTCATCCTTTCGCTGTCCCTAAATCAGCCAAGTTGGAGAATGTTCTACTGCGATCCACAGAGTTTACACTGGCTAATTTTCCAAAGTAGATTTCCAGATGTTTCTTCCTAGTCTTAGTTTAAAATCTCCACTGAAATCTGTCCACAGTGAGTAACTCTGCTGTAATTTCGAGCCCTAGTGGCTTAATTTCCAGCATCATAGCAACATGTAAGCCACCACAGTGTCATATGGCGGCGGCAGTGGGTTTTGTTAATGACGACTTCTGCCAGGATGAGGGACACACATGGAATGTACCAGCATGGTGACTGCATAGGTGGTGAATATTACCTTCTTCCCTTCATCCGTCCACTGCCTGACAGAGTGCTGGAAGATGAGCCCCTTGGGTTGGAAGGCACTCAAAACAGAACTGAGGTAGAGTTGCCTCTGGAAAGTAGAGTCAACCTTAATGGCATGGATAGAGCAATGCTTCGAGGAAGGGGCATGAGTCAAAATGAAAAGAATGGCAAACATCCACTCATAATTAAAATGTGGAATGTTTAAAGCATGAATTTAGAAAAATTGGGAGTTGCCAAGAATTAAATGAAGTGCATAAAAAGACCAGGAGCCTCGCTGGTGTCCTGAGGTCTGGCCACACCACAGGCTGGGCTGTGAGCCACAAATGGGCTGAGTCCCCAGCTGAGCGGACTCCCAGAAGTCAACCTAAGAGGGAGTCCATGTCTGAATCAAAAGGATTGAGAAGAAGAGGCTAATTATTAAATGGAGCCAGTGAGGAAAGAGGAGGTCAATGTTCTGGAAGATTCTCAAAGAAAGAAGTAAACAAGTAGACCAAAAAAAGAGAAAAAGCCAAAGTAGGTCATTGCCCAGGTCAGAAGCCATTTGCTATCTTCTTGCAAAAGCAATTCAATCCCACTCCACCCGTCCACCTGCTGAGAAGTCTAGGAGGGAGAGAGAGCCAGAGGGGCTGAGTTGGGGAACATTCTAAAGGAAAGGGTCACTAAAGAATCTAAAAACTGAATCCTCAATCAAGCTCACCAGACGCTCCTTGGAAACCCTATACACGGTTGCTATGGGTTGGAACCGACTGGACAGCACTCAACAACAACAATAGCATGGGCCAGCTAACTAGTCACACCCGAAACATACGTCCCAAAGGGGGTCAAAGTGGTGAAAACCTTCTACCACACGAGCAATAAGTTACTCCCAATGCAAATCCTATCGAGCTCTGGTAGTGTAGTGGTTACGAATCGGGCTGCTAACCTCAAGGTCAGCAGTTAGAAACTACCAGCTGATCTGTGGGAGAAAGATGAGGCTTTTGCTCCCATAAAGATTTACAGCATTGGAAATGTTCAGAAACCCTGTACAGGGTGATTATGAGTCGGAACCAACTCCACGGCACACCACCACCACCACCAATGCAAATCCTAAAACTCGCTCTAATGAAATGGAAAACCTCTCACCAACTTTATGTGGAAAGAGGCCCGAAGAACCAAGCAATACTGAAGAGAAACGAAGTAAGAGATCTCACATTTCCATCTCAAAACTTACAATATAACCACAGTAATCACAACCGCCTGGTACCAGTTCAATGACAGACATGCACACAGATCACTAGAACAGAACCAAGAAGCCAGAAGAAAATCCATCTATCTACAGGCAGCTGATTCGTCAGCAAAATCCATCCATCTACAGGCAGCTGATTCGTCAGCAAAATCCATCCATCTACAGGCAGCTGATTCGTCAACAAAAGGTGGAAGTCTGTTCAGTGGGGGAAGAAACATGGTGCTGGTAAAACTGGGTATTCATTTGCAGAAAAAACAAACAGGATCCACACCTCACACCATATACACAAACTAATTCAAAATGGATCAAAGCCCTAAATGTTAAGGCTAAAACTATATATATAAAGTTCCTGGAAGAAAACATAGGGATAAAACTAGGGGAACCTAATTTTTGGTAGAAACAGTATATCAAACATCACTAGAAATGTGTGAATAACAAACAACTAAATACGCAGGAACAACCAGAGACAAATCTGTTGTTGATGTTAAATGAGGCTGAGTCGGTTCTAACACGTAGCGACCCTATACAGGGTTTCGGCGAAGCGGCTGGTGGGTTTGAACCACTAAGTTTGCAGTCCAAACCCACCCTATTGTCGAGTGCTTACCCTACAGGGCCACAACAGGACTCCTAGAGAAAAGAAATTAGAAATGCATAGTTCTCAGGTTTGTGTGTCACATGACTATGTCTGGACTTATGAGAAGCAGATACACCTTCCTAAATACTTCCAAACAGATTCTATCTTTACCTCCTTTTTCTCAAATTACCCAAAGTTTGTTGCTGTCAGGTACTGTTGATTTTCCATCCTGAAGTCACAAGGTGCCAAAGTACATTCTCAGAATGGTCTGTTGTTAAGTGCCTTTGATTCGGTTCCGACTCACAGTGACCTTGAAAAGGGTTTCTGAGGAGTGGCTGGTGATTTTGAAGCACTGACCTTGCAGCTCAAACTAACCTTGTGGTCCAGTGCTGCTTATCTTACAGCACCACACCAGGACTCCAGAGGGTCAGAATCACAAGGCTTTCAGCACACAGAAACACTTTTAAGGCCAAAACCAAGATCACAAGACCTCTAACAATAAAAAACCCTCTTAGGCTATCTGGAGTCCTGGTGTGGTGTTGTAGGATAAGAAGTCGTTCAAATCCACCACCTTGGAAATCCTATACAGGGTTGCTAAGATTTGGAATCAACTCAGAAGACAATTAACAACAGGCTATCTGTCTCAGAGATGGGTATTTCCCAAGCCTTCAAACAGGTTCTGTCAGGTTCAGTCATTGGCGGATGGAGCAAAACCAAAACTGATCCAAATCTGTAAAATGTGAGTGATTCCGAACAAAAGCCAGATGGGTATAATTATGATGGGATGCCTTGCTAGAAATTTAACCTAACAGGTTAGAAAACAAGGGCAGCATCCACGCTACACAGCAACCAATTCTCTTGATTGGCTGAGTAGAAACAACAGGGCCCGCCCCTAAGATGGCGGTCCATAGGCCACTCTGGATGACTCCTACAAAAACCCAGTCTCCTCCATCAGACTCTCAAAGGGTTCACAGCGCCTCTTCCGAGTCTCCCAGTCCAGGACTTCCATTTGCAAAGTTTCCCGCCCCAGTTACTATTCCAGACCACCCAAATTTCAAAAAATCTGGGCCTATTCCAGTTTTGCTTCATCAACCATTATAGAAATGGTCCAAACCAGTTAAAAGTTCTGGTATTTCCAGTATAAAATAACCAATATGGAGTATAAGAGCTTCCCAACTCAATACTGTCATTTTTCTACAACTGCATTTTCTGATGGATTCCAAGAACAACAGATGACCCATATTAAATTTCAAAAGAAGTACAATACATCTGGTTTGTAAACAGTGTCCACCACTTAACACCAGTCCGCCGTTCTTGTCCCTGACGTTTTGGGTGGCTGTGCCCTCTTGAGACGGGCCCTTCGCCCACCCCCAGTCACAGCACCTTCCGCACAGCCCTGTGCACATCAGCTGCTGGGTCACCATCTAGGAACCATGGTGCTGTGTCTTGTGCAGCTCCTTGAAATTACATATTTATGAAAGGAAAAATGCCAACCCCATTTCCTAATGTGCTTCTGTTTTTTAAAGCAGGGCAAGCAAAAATATTTTTTTTTATAAAAAGCAAATTAAATATGAATTGTATTATTCATTCTTTTTCTCTTTCCTCCAACTCAAATTTGGGTACTTGTAGCCAAGACCAAACCATAGCCAATCCTTTAGACATCCATCAGGAAAACTCCCCAAAAGAATAAAAATGTTTCTAGCTGACCATGAGTGAACATTTTGATTGAAGATGTCAGAGAAGAATCCTGGTCAAAAAGAGGGAAATGTAAAATAGAATTTCTAATTCTCATGGATTTCAGATTTTCTGGAACCCTTGGAGGCTCAATGAATTCCTGAAATGACTTCAGTTATTAATCATTAAATCTCCAACAGACCAAACTGACGGCAGTAACTTACTTGGCAGATGAGATGAAGTTTACACTAACGGGGAACAATTTGGAAAAGAGGGGTGAATGGTTGTACAATTTGAGGAACGACATTGTCACCGAATTACATGGGTACAAATGCTGAGGTAGTGTCTGCTTTCAACAACAATAAAAAAGCTTTTTAAAAATGTCCCAGCCATAGGCAAATATCACAACAACAGAATGAAAGCTGTCAGCAGTAAGAATTCCAAAAGGCTCCCTGGTAGCACTGTGGATAAGGCATAGGACTGCTAAATGAAAGGTCGGTAGTTCAAACCATAGTTCGGGTTTTGTATATTGCATTTTGTATATTACATTCTAGAGCTTTGTGCTGCCACTCAGCTCATCGGCAAATAACTTGCATCTTGTTCAACTTGACTGCAAGTCCATGAAAAAATTCCATCTCTAAATCATGACTAAGTCATTTTGTGCACACCAAGAAGCTAAAAAGCAAAATTAACACAGAGGGTCATTACACACTCTGACAGAGTCACATGAAACTGACTGAGAGAAATGGTAACTTCAGGAGGCTGAAGTGCAACTGAATTCACAGATCAGTTTATTGGAAGCAACAGTTGCAATACATCTAAGAACTCAGACTTAACGTGGGGCCAGAAGGCAAATCATTTTTACGTTTTCTTTCCTTTGGAAAAAAAAAAAAGGTTAGACATATGCCCGAAATACCTGCAATAAAATTAAAGTATTTTCCTTCACACACAAAAATGGGGATCCACTGAAAGGGCGAGAAGGGGACGGATATACATTCTTTGAATATACATTTTTCATAAAAGGAATTCTGTCCAAGCCAGTGCCTCTGAAGGATGTGTATCTACAGACTTAGATCACGTCCTAAGGATCTCACTTCTGCATCCTGACTGTGGTCCTCAAACTCCTTTTCCCCCTCCTCTGTGCCCAGCTGCTCCCTGTGGGCCCCATGCACAGTCCAGAGGCTCTTCCCTGAGCCCTTCCTGATGAAGCCACTCTGGGGAGGGCAGGGGGCCAGTTGCTGCTCCCTGGCTTCTGTGTGGCCCCTGCAGCAGTTAAGGGGTGGGTCTGTGTTCCTTCTGTGGCTGCCTCCTCACCAGGCAGCTGTCTCCGGCCAACAGCTGGCTTTGCGTGTGGAACACGCGGCTGCTGAAAGGCAAGTGCATTCCTGGGCTCCCGGCCCTGTGTGAGCGTCGGGCGACCTTCCAGGTGAAATCTGTAACACGGCTAACACATGTAGGCCCCGCCTTTCCCCTGTGCAGTCAGATCCGCCTTCGTCCACTTTCATAGTATCTCAGAGCTCTGCATTAGAAGGCAGCAGGGCTGGCCTGCCAGAGACCCCTGGAGAAAGGGGTGAACATAAGGAGTGTAGAGGAGGGAAGAGGTCAAAAGACGGCCCACAGCTCAGGACACTCACAGGACACAAAAAGACACCAAAGGGGCAATGTGTTGAGAAAGGGAAGCAGCTGGACAGGGTGGGAGAGGGCGTGAAAAGGACAAACAATGCCATGAAGAATCAACTACCCTGAGCCCATCCGGCCCACGTTTCACACCAGTAGGCCCAGAGCATCAATCAATCCAACGTGTCCAAACCCAAGGGTCAACTTTGAAAGCATGCTGCAGAGTGAAACACATCCGGCACAAGAGGGCACACGTGTGATCCCACGTGTCTGAAACATCTAGGATAGGCAAGTGCAGAGACCAACATTGGTTTGAGTTATACTGGGGGGAGGGGTGTGTAGGACTCACTGCTTAGGGTCCACGTAGCTTCTACAAAGGGACTCACTGCTTAGGGTCCACGTAGCTTCTACAAAGGGTGGAAGGGTGACAGAAACATGTGGGAACAGGAGAGGTGTCAGCTGAACATGTGGAACATCATCTAACTGAACCATACACGGGAAGATTATTGAAATGCCAGACACCTGCTTACATACGTTATTGTTGCCAACTGCTATCAAGTCAGTTCTGACTCATAGCGACCCAGTATAGGGTTTCCGAGAAGTAGCTGGTGGGTTTGAAATGCAACCTAATGGTTTGCAGTCCCGTGCCGATCCTACAGCGCCACACCAGGTTTTAAAAAGCTTGTGAAAAAACAGAATTAAAAGAGAATGGAAGGGGAGTGATTAACTTTTCAGTCTAGGAACGGAGGTCCCTGGGACCATCAAGGGAGAAGAGCGGAGAGCGAGACTCTACCCAGAAAAGCAGTGATGCCTGAAATGGAGGCAGAGATGATGACGTGGAGAGATGGAGCAGTTGGGGACTTTACACACAGAGAGGGAGAGGGGCTGTTTGCTGACAACCAGGGGGCAGGCTTGCAGGGTGTACCCTTTGGTTGGTTGATGATGCATGGAGGGGATTGTAACCATGGCAATGAAACGATATACGATAGGATGAATGTAAAACTAATGTTTTCCCATGTAAACTCTCACATAATTCACAATAAAACATTAAAAAAAAAAAGAGAGAGAGAGAGAGAGAGAGAATGGAATTTTTCCATGAACTTTTTCAAGCCCTTGTGTATACATTTACTGCAAATCAAAAAAACAACCTAAGTAGGCCAAAATTGCCAATGGCCCAAAAGCAGACCTTGAACCCATACATGTGTGAATCTACTATAGCCAGCACACACAACAAAGGTACAAAATATTGTTTATAATAAACAACCACTGCAGATTCCAAATCACAGTCACCCTAGAGACAGAGCAGAACTGCTCCACAGGATTTCTAAGACTATAAGTCTTTATGAAAGCAGTCTCATTTTACTTCCTTGGGGCAACTTCTGGGCTTGAACCACTGACCTGGCATTTAGAAGTCCAATGCCAAGCCCACAGAGCCACCAAGTATCCTCAGGTATTACAGAATAGTCCGGGTGTGGCGCTGTGGGTTAATGAGCTAGACTGCAAAGTCAGTTTGAAATGCAAGGTTGGTGGTTCAAGCTCACCAGCTGCTCCATGGAAACCCTATACAGGGTCGCTATGGGTTGGAATTGACTTGAAGACACTTCACAACAACAACTTATTATTGGTTACCAAAAGCTAGAGGGAGAATGGAAAGGAGCTGGTCACTGTTGAGGGGCACTGAGGTTCTCACAAGAGACCACCCAGTGAATGAAATTCATGGCACTGAATTGTGCACATTGAGAATGACTGCGATGCAAGAGGGAGGTTGGAAGAGGGCAGAAGGTGGTACTGGAAGGCACAGGGAGGAACGCAAGAGTTAAAGGGAAAGAGGTAAATACTGTTCACTGATGGTACAGATTTGTAGAATGTTGGACTGATGCTCTGCTCTGCACTCTTCACTCAATTCACAATGAAAAGCTATTTTTAAAAAATGGTTCTAATGGCAAACTTTGTGATACATATGCTGCAATAAGGTTTTAAAAAGCATGAAAACAAAAAAGTTAAAGGTAGTTTTAAACGGGAGATGGAATTATAAAAAAATAAACCCTGCTTTCACATGTAGTTTGAAGTCTGATTTCCTTGGGGGTGGGGGTGGGCGGTGGGAGGGGGTTGGTACCAGGCACTCTACTGCCCTTTAAATTGATTACTAAAATGATCAGAACATCTTTTCAAACACATTCTAATTATACTTGTTGCAAATAAAAAGCAAAGGGCAGAGAGACGTGGGGAGAATTTACTTGTAGATTTAAGGCATGAAAGTCCCAAGCAGTTAATATTTCATAAGGTCTCATGCCAAGACAATGCCAACAGAAAACCAACAAGAACCACTGCATGGAGTAATCATCTCAATTTAGTTTACTGGCGTACATTCAATAACTAGGCTTCAAACAGAATTAGGTAAAGTGATTATCACTCTCAGCTATTTCAGACCAATCAAATTAGCCTCTTTCCAGGAAAAAGATTTGACAAGTTCAAATTGTCAGAGTGAAAAATTTAATTTAGAACTGGTTTAATTTGAAAGGAGATTCTATGGCCCCATAGATACAATGTTCGAAAGGCTGTTTATAGAAATTACTGGTGGGTCTCCTCAATGTGCAATGAATTCGCTTTCCATCTAACTCTTTCCCATCTTTAAACCCTCTCTGCACCTTGCAGAACACCTTTGCATTCTTTAAATCTGCTCTTTTAAAACTCCATCCACACACAGCTCGCTGTCCAAGACGATGCCACTGATTTGAAACTCTGAGGCCCAATGCCAAACTGCTGCATGCTGTATCCTCTGAGACTATGCATACGGTCCCCCAGTGTTCTCAGAAACAATGGTGCATTTCTTTTTACATCTGTGAACACTTCCCAGCGAGGATGCTTAGTTAATTTTTGTGTCAACTTGGCAAGGCTGTGATACCCAGTTGTTTGGTCCAACAGTAGTCTGGACTTGTTTCATGTGATTAAATCAACTGGTCTCCGAGAAAAGCAGATCACCTTCTGTTTTCATTATGGAGTGCTGGTGTTAACAGCGTCACCACGGTGAATGGCTTTAAGAAACAACCATTAATTCTCTCACACTGTGTTGTAGTTATTACTGTTTGGAGAAGAATACTAAAAGTGCCATGGGCTGCCAAAAGAACCAATAGATCGGTTTTGGACGAAGTGTAGCCAGAGTGCTCCTTGGTGGCCAGAATGGCCAAACTTCGTCTCTCGGACTTCAGACATATTGTCAGGAGGGACCAGTTGCTGGAGAAGGATATCATGTTTGGTAAGATGGAGGGTCAGAGAAAAAGAGGAAGACCCCCAATGACATGGATTGGCCAAGTGGCAGCATCGATGGACTCAAGCACGGCAACAGTAGTGAGGTTGGCCCAGGATCAGGCAGTGTTTCATTCTACTGTGCATAAATAAGGTCACTATGAGTTAGTACCGACTCGATGGCACCTAACAACAACCACCACCACCTCCGGTTGGTCTCAACTCACAGAAACCTTACACACCACAGAACAAGACATTGCCTGGTTCCCCACCATGCCATCTTCATAATCACTGATAAGTTTGTAACCATTGTTGCTGCCACTGTGTCAATCCATCTCCCTGAGAGTCTTCTCTTTTCAATGACCCTCTACTTTGGCAAGCACAATGTCCTTCCTTCAGGGATTGGTCCCTCTGGACAGTATGTCCAAAGTACAAAAGACAAAGTCTTGCTTATTACAAGACAGACTTATTTCCTCTTCTGGTATTCAATGGTACTTTCAATATTCTTCTCCAACACCACAATTCAAATGCAGGGATTCTTTTATGATCTTCCTTATTCATTGTCCAACTTTTACATGCATATGCGACAACTGAAAATACCATGGTCAACCCTTTCAAGAGGTCTTTGGCAGCAGATCTGCCTAATGCAGTATGGCTTTTGATTTCTTGACTGCTGCTTTCATGAGTGTTGTTTGTGGATCCAAGTAAAATGAAGTCTTGGACAACTTCACAATCTTTTCTCCATTCATCGTGATGCTATTTATTGGACCAGTTGTGAGGATGTCCATTTTTCAGTACTGAGGTGCAATCCAGACTGCAGGCTGTAGTTGTATTTGATCTTCATCAGTAGGTATTTCAAGTCCATCAACTCTTGTGTCAGTAGTGTCTAATGCATCAATCTATTCTTGAAATGCTCTCTAAATTCAGGCGGGATATTTTCAAAGTCTTATTTTGGCTCCCATGAGTTGTTTTAATTTTCTTCAGTTTCAGCCTGAACTTGCATGTGAGCAATTGATGGTCTGTTTCAGTCTGCCCCTGGCCTTGTTTTGACTGAAGATATGGAGTTTTTCACCTCATCTCTTCCCACAAATATTGTCAGCTTGATTCCATCTGGTAAGGTCCACATGTATGTTGTTGTTGCTAGGTGCCATGTAGTCGGTACCAAATCATAGTGTCCATATGCACAACAGAACAAAACACTGCCTGGTCCTGGGCCAACCTCACAATTGTTGCCACGCATGAACCCATTCATGCTGCCACGTGGCCAATCCATCTCGTTAGGGGTCTTCCTCTTTTTCTCTGACCCTCCACTTTATCAAACATGATAGCCCTCTCCAGTGACTGGTTCCTTCTGACAATATATCCAAAGCATGAGAGATGAAGTCTGGCCATCCTGGCTTCCAAGGTGCACGCTGGCTGTACTTCCAATACAGATCTGTTTGTTCTTTTAGCAGCAAATGGTACTTTCAATATTCTCCACCAACACTGTACCTCAAATGCATCAATTCTTCTACAATCTTTCTTATTCACTATCTAACTTTCTCATGTATATGAGGTTCTTGAAAATACAGGGGTTGGGTCAGGAATGCCTTAGTCCTCAAGCTGGCATCTTTTGCTCTTCACTTGAAAAAGGTCTTGTGCAGCAGACATGCCTAATGCAATATGTTGTTTGATTTCTTGCTGCTTCTTGACTTCCATGAATGTTGACAGCTACTCCAAGAAAAATGAAGTCTTTGACAACTTCAATGTTTTCTTCTATTGATAAGAATGTTATTAATTGGTCCAGTGGTGAGGATTTTTGTTTTCTTTACATTGAGATGCAATCCAGACCGAAGGCTATGGTCTTTGATCTTCATCAGTAAGTATTTTAAGTCCACATGTATAGTCCTTGTTTATGTTGTTTATTTATTGCAATAAATAAGTCCTTGGTCTTACAAAATTCTATCATGTGATTTCTAACAATAGTTCTATCACGAAAGCCATATTTTCCAACTATATATTGTTCCTCTTTGTTTACAATTTTCCCATTCCAATCACCAGTAATTATCAGTGCATCTTAATTGCATGTTTGATCAATGTCAAAGTGAAGAAGTTGGTAATAGTCTTCAATTTCATCATCTTTGGCTTTAATGGTTAGTGCATTAATTTAAATAATAGTCTTGTTAACTGGTATTCTTTGTGGTGGTGGCTATGGACTGTGGAGTCGAATCGGACTCACAGCAACCCTGCACAGGGTTTCCAAGGCTGTAAATCTTTATGGGAGCAGAATGCCTCATCTTTCTCCCACGGAACAGCTGGTAGTTTTGAACTACTGACCTTGTGGTTCACAGCCCGATTCGTAACCACTACGCTACCAGAGTTCCTTCGGTATTCCTTGTAGGCATGTGCATATTATCCTTTCACAGACAACACTGTATTTCAAGATAGATCTTGATAGGCTCTTTTTGATGAGGAATGTGAGGCCATTCCTCTTCAGTTTGTTGTTCCCAGCATAATAAATCATGTGATCGTCTCATTCGAAGTGGCCAATCCCAGTCAATTGTGTAGTGTTGTGGGTTAATGCGTCAGACAGCAAAGCCGTTTGGACTGCAAGGTTGACAGTTCAAGCTCACCAGTTGCTCCCTGGAAACCCTATATAGGGTTGCTATAGGTCAGAACCGACTCAATGGCACTTCACAACAACAACAAATGCCTCGAATATTGATCTTTACGCATACCATTTCATTTTTGACTACTTCCAATTTTCCTAGATTTATACTGTGTACATTTCATGTTCCTATTGTTATGGGTGTTTGTACTTGTTTCTCTGCATTTTGACTTGTGCCCCCACCCCTCACCCCCCCATCAGCAAACAAAGGTCCCCAGAAGCTTTGCTCCATCCACATTATTAAGGTCAACCCTTACTTCGAGGGAGCAGCTCTCCTCCAGGCTTCCCACCTGAGAGGCACATCTTCCAGCAGTGTATCAAACAATGTTCCATTGCTATTCCCTATGTTTTCAATACTACCCTTTCAGAAGTGGTCCGCCTCTCCTCCTTCCTAGTCTGTCTTAGTGTGGAAGCACCTCTGAAACCGCTCCACCATGGGTGCCCTTGCTGGTATGTAGAATACAGGTGCATAGCTTCCAGGCTCACAATACACAAGGCACCACAGTATGACAAACTGACAGACGAGTTTAGGAGGCTAGAAGTCTGAATGTACAATGTAAGCTGTGGGGGAGGGCGTGGCTTCCTCTGTCTGTCACCGCAGGAGGAAGGTCCTGTCTCCTGTCCACATTTGTGGGCCCAGCATTCCTTGGAGATCTCCATGTGTCTTGGCATCAGTGCTCCTCTGGGTCTAGGAGGCTCAGCACAGGAACCCCAGGTCCAAAGAACACACACTGCCCTTGGCTTTTCCTTCTTGGTGGCAGCAGGTGTCTCTTGGCTGGATTCTCTCTTCTTTCATCTCTGCTAAGATAAGAGATGATGCAGGCCACTGTCCAGGGAAACTCCCTTTACATCAGATTAGGAGTGCCACATGAGTAAATGTGTTCCATCCCAACCTATTCCTTACAACCCACTGGCTGATCACATCAGGGTGACCCCATTAATTAGCTGCCAAACTTCTAAGAATCATGGTCTAGTCTTTCAACCCACGGACTCCTAGTGTGGCACTACAGGATCAGCACTGGACTTCGAATGACAAGGCTGGCATTTCAAACCACATACAGGGTCGCTGTGAGTCAGAACTGACTCAAAGGCACTTAACAACAACTTAGCCCATGGTACTTCCCATCATGTGTGAGCTGAAGCCCTTAAGGACAACGTAGGAGACTCTGTATCTGAACAAGATCTCCAGGGGACGCTTATGCACATTCAATTTTGAGATGCACAACTGTAAACTGAAAGGAGTGCTGGTAGTATAGTGCGTTACAAGCTGGGCTGCTAACCGCAAGGTCAGTAGTTTGATGCTACCAGCCGCTCCTTGGAAGAAAGAGGAGACTTTCTGCTCCCATAAAGATTCATAGTCTTGGAAACTGTGAGTTGGAACCAACTCCTCAGTACCTAACCACCACCACCACCACCACCACCACCCCCACCACCACTACCACTAAACCAAAGGAAAATTACGCTCATAGTTTTTGCAAACTATTTATGGTCTCTAAGGTCATACTTGAGCCCTGGTGTGGTACTATAAAATAGGCCCTGGACTTCTAACAGCACTAACCTAAAGGTTGGCAGTTCAAACCCACCAACCACTCTGGGAAACCCTATACACGGTTGCTGAGTCGGAACTGACTCCCAGCATACAACAACAACAACAAGGTCATAATTTTGTTAACATAAAAGTTCCATTGAAATTAATTCTTTAAAGTGCAAGCAAATACCATTTGACAACTTTTACCATGAGTTACTTTCCACAGCAACTCAGATCCTGCAAAACGGCACAGCAAACTGGGTCTAAAGTAGCCAATGGCCTGAAAAGTTTCCAGGGACAGGCGTCGCAGGACAAGGCCAGGCTCTGCCTAGTCCATGACCCCAATTCCTTCCTTGAATTTAGCTTGCCCTGCCCTAGTTCCTGACCATACAGAATGGCTTTATTGACCTAAAAATGACCCGAGTTCCACCTATACATCCCTCCCCCTGGCCCTATGACAAACACTGTCTTTTATTGTCGCTATTGTTTTGTTTTCCCCAGACTGTCCTATGTTGTTGTTAAGTGTCATTGGGTCGGGTATGACTCATAGGGATCCTGTATAAGGAGTGGCTGGTGGGCTTGAACCACCCACCTTGTGGTTAGCAGTCCAGTGCTGATCCTACAATGTCGTACAAGGCCTCAGAAAGTCATCTAGTTGGAATAATACAGTATGTAGTGTTGGCAACTAACTTCTTCCTCTAAGCAAGATATATACTTAAACGGCTCATTCCTTCATGTCTAGCAGTGGCTTGATAGTTTGTTTTTTTAATTACTGAATATGCCTTTCTGTGGAAATAATATGCCTTTCTGTGGAAGGAAGCATGACAATTTGCTTACATTTTAATCACAAAGCTGATTTCTGTACCTGTGACTAAGCTTTGGCTGGTTGTGGGGCCGCGTGGCACTGTAGGATAAGCACTCGATTGCAAGGCCTGTTTGAAACACAAGGTCAGTGGATCAAACTCGCAGTCGCTCCTCGGAAGCCCTATATAGGGTTTCTATGAGACATAACCGACACTACGGCACTTAACAACATAGGACTGCACAACAGAAAGCATGAACCCTAATGCAAACAATGGACTTTAGCTGAAAAGAATACATCGTCATTGCTTCATCCATTGTAACAAATGTACCCCACCAAACTCACACACAGTGCGAGTTATTACACTCAGAGAAAGCGCGTGCAGGGCGCGTATATGATAACGCTGTATGTTCTGTTCATGTAGTCTAGAAACATACTGTAAGTGCTACAAAAATAAAGTCTGTTAATGCATTATGTCTGCAAATTGTTGTTGTTGTCAGGTGCCATCGAGTTGGAACCAACTCATAGTGACCCCATGCACAGCAGAACGAAACAATGTCCGATCCTGGGCCAACTTCACTACCGCTGCCACACTTGAGTCCATCAATGATGCCACCTGGCCAATCCATCTCGTTGGGGGTCTTCCTCTTTTTCTCTGACCCTCCATCTTGCCCAGCATGACATCCTTCTCCAGCGACTGTTCCCTCCTGACAATATGTCCAAAGTATGAGAGACGAAGCTTAGCCATCCTGGCCTCCAAGGAGCACTCTGGCTGCACTTCTTCCAAAACAGATCTATTGGTTCTTTTGGCAGTCCATGGCACTTTCAGTATTCTCCTCCAACACCACAACTCAAAGGCATGAATTCTTCTATGGTCTTCCTTATTCACCATCCAGCTTTCACATCCATATGAGGTTATTGAAAATACCATGGCTTGGGTCAGGTGCACCTTAGTCCTCAAGCTGACATCTCTGCTCCTCAGCACTTTAAAAAGTTCCTGTGCAGCAGATTTGCCTAATGCGATACGTCGTCTGATCTCTTGACTGCTACTTCTGTGAGTGTTGATAGTTGATCCAAGAAGAACGAAGTCCTTGACAACTTCAATCTTTTCTCCATTAATAAGAATATTGTTTATTGGTCCAGTGGTGAGGATTTTTGTTTTCCTGACATTGAGATGCAACCCATACCAAAGGCTGTGCTCTTTGATCTCCATCAGTAAATGTTTCAAGTCCTCTCCACTTTTAGCAAGCAAGGTTGTATCATCTGCATATCGCAGGTTGTTAATGAGTCTTCCTCCAATCCTGATGCCACATTTTTCTTCATAGAACCCAGCTTCTCGTATTATTTGCTCAGCATACAGGTTGAATAAGTATGGTGAAAGAATACAACCCTGTCTCACACCTTTCCCAATTTTAAAACATTCAGTGTTCCCATGCTCTGTTCGAACAACTGCTTCTTGGTCTAGGTACAGATTTTCAGAAGTACAGTTAAGTGTTCTGGAATACTCATACTTCTCAATGTTGTCCATAGCTTGTCATGATCCACACAATCGAAAGCCTTTGCGTAGTCAATAAAGCATAGGTAAACAATGTCTGCAAATACTTCAATAATGTCTGCAAATAGAGGGCAAAACGATTCCCATTCAAAATTGACTTGACAGTAGCTCAAAAGATGGAACAAATTTTCACAGCGAAGATCATTCCCACCCCCTCCATAAACGGAGAGGACAGGGATGGGCAACTTGAACATTGGCTTCCCAAAGTGGGGGGGCTACAGATGCAAGAAGGGACTGGCTTACAAACTTTCAAGAGGGAGCTTAGATCCAGAGGGCATGGAGGAAGGTAGAATCAACATTGAGTAGTATCCCATCTGTCTAGGCGGAGCTGGTGAAAGGAAATGCAGATAGGTCTCTTGGGAAACAATGGTGAATAACTGTTATCAGGACTGATTTTAAGGGTTGGAAATGTAAAGGTAGACATTTTGTAGCAAAGGGAGGGGAGGGATTAATTTTGCAGTCTAGGAACGGAGGTCCCTGGGACCATCAAGGGAGAAGAGCAGAGAACGGAACCCTACCCAGAGAAGCAGCAATGCCGAGATGGAGGCAGAGACAACAACGCAGAGAGATGGAGTGGCTGGGGACTTTGGATGTGGAGAGGGAGAGGGGCTGTGTGCTGACGACCGGGGGACAGGCTTGCAGGGTATACCCTGTGGTTGGTAGATGATGCATGGAGGGGATTGTAACCATGGCAAGGAAACGATATACAATGGAATCAATGTGAAGCTAATGTTCTCCCATGTAAACTCTCACATAACTCACAATAAACCATTAAAAAAAAAAAAAAAATCGGCTTGACCATTCTTTCAAGAACACAGTTTGTCAAATAAGGTACAATTTTCAAAGAGCATTTTTCCTTTTTTATGTCATATTAAATACACACAGGCTCTAAGAGGAACTGGATTCTCACCTGGGGAACATGAAAAGACAGGCAGTGTAAAGGAAAGACAGAGAACATTGGCCAGCCCCGCACATGAGCACCAACATGTAAGCAGCCCACTCACATTACTGTTCCTAGAGGCACAGTAGGCAGGTGTTTAGCTAATAATCAAAAGGCTGGCCGTTCAAACATATCAGCAGCTCCACAGAAGAAGGACGAGGCAGTCTGCTACTGAAAGATCTACAGCCTCGGAAGCCCTAAGGGGTAGTTCTACTTTGTCCTGTAAATGTGTTATGAGTCGGAATCCACTGGACAGCAATAGGGTTTATGCTGAGAGAGCAGAACACAATGACAACAATGCAAACAAGTGGACCGTCCACGCTGGGCAATCTTGACAACAAAGGAGACAGTTGGCTTAGAAGTATCAGAAACCAACCTTGAAGTTTTTGTGTTGGCTACAACAAAGAAGACACTGAGACCACACCCTAAGCCGGCACCCGTGCACTTCTTACTCCTTACAGCTGAACACGCGGCTCTGTCTGAGGGGAGGGCCATCGGGTAACATTAAAATCGGTGACCTTTCCAAACTGGAGACGCACATCTCCTCTCCCACTTGTTAGCTATCCTCTGAACCCAAAATCCAGTCAGGGAGCCAACTCTGAAGAGACGCACTCTTCTCAGTGATAGGGATTTTCACACATTTAGAGTCGAGAGGAGCAGAGCTCCCACCGACAGAAGGCAAGAGAAACCGGTGTGACTTCACAAGGTGGACAGGAAGCAGGTTGTCTACTCAGTCTCATTCTTCCGTATTCAGCAAACTCTTTCTTACGCTACTTCCTCATAGGCCAGGCAATATTTTGAATACTCTTTGGAAGATTAAGAATTTAACAAGGATATATAAATACATAAATGTTTTGATGATCTTTTATTGTCTGTTTTCCACGTTCAGGGATTCATTATACTGAGTATACCTTTCAAAACATAATCTACAGCTTTATCAAGCCTTGCAGTTATAAATTTTGAGTCAACATATTAAGAAGTTATTGCTTATGAGGGTACAATATTGCTAATGAATGTTCTGCTCTGCGACACTAATGCTGATGTAAAATTCTAGGTCTATCCAAAAGAAACGGTCCATGAATTTATTATTCAGATATCCTAAGTCAATCTTTTATGTACTACATGAATTTTTAAAAAGGCAAGTAGTTGTGAACTCAGAGGCCCTGCATGGCACACATGGTAATGTGCTTGGCTGCCACTCAGAAGGCTGGAGGTTCCGCCCAGAAGTACCTCAGAAAAAAGACCTGGCAAACTCCTCCCGAAAAAGCAGGAAGTGAAAACCTCATGGCGCACAGTGCTACTCTGACACAGAGTCTGAGTCTACTCCACCCACAGCTCGTTTTCTTACTAGTGAAATCAATGAGCAAGTATCCACATATTTGAATTGCTCGCCAATGGCTCATACTTTATATGAGGGTGTTTCTGAAAATTCATGGGAAAATGGAATTAAAAGATGATGGAACTTTCCCCACAAACATTCTCAAGTGCCCCTGTATTTCTTCAGTTCCTCGGGAAAGATAAAAGAAGGCAGAATGGACAACCGCTCTTCTCTCCCGACTGGCTGGGAGTTTCCTGTATTCCATCTGGGAGAATGTCGTTACATATTGTCTCTCTCTCTCTCTCTTTCTCGCTGTCTCTCTCTCTCACACACATAGGGCTCATGTCAGACATTCCTGTTGGGATTTTGCTTCAGCGCTGAGAAAACCTGAATAGAACATGAGGGAGGAGGCAGCATGCTCCACGGAAGCACAGCGTGGCCATCACAAAGCTGTGGTGACCTGTTCTCACCTGACCATAATCCGTCCGGAAGACGACCACACCCTCCGCGCAGGAATTTACAGTACTTGGAAAATGCTGGTCGTTCTCTCGTAACCAGACCCGCGTGCCCTGTGAAGAAAACACACAACAATTGAACTCTGAGATGGAGACTGTAGCAAAATACCACCCTTCAAATCACCACAAGAACTACATTCCTTCAGAAAGCAGCCTCCTCACCATTCCCTGAAATCCAGGTGTGAATGACGGTGAATCCTGCCAACCAGCGGGCTAAGGTCCCTGGTTAAAGCACAGGAAAGAGACGTGGCTGTCTGTTTTTGTAGATCTGCGATCTCGGGAACGCTATGCAGCAGTTCTAGCCTGTTCCGTGGCATCACTGTGAGGTGGAATTGACTGGGCTACAGTGGGGGCTTGCTTTTTGTTTTATTGCTCTCGTGCACAGATTGGACAGGTGGTGGTGGCTTGGTGGTAGATTCTCATCCTCTGTGAAGGAGACCAAGGTTTGATTCCTGGCCAATTCACCTTAGGTAGAGCCACCAGCCATCTGTCTAGTTGAGGTTTGTGCATTGACATGATGCTGAATAGGTTTCAGCTGAGCTTCCAGACCATGAAAGACTAGAAAGAAAGGCCTGGTGAGCTACTTACAAAAATTAGTCAGTGGAGACCCTGTGGACCAGAATAGTCCTGAATCATGGCGACCCTACCTGTACAGGGTTTTCAAGGAAACGCTGCTGAGTCTGAACCGCCGATCTCACAGTTCAACCCGACCTTTCGGTCCAGTGCTTTATCCCACAGCAGCACACCAGGACACTCCACAACACACCAGAAAGCACTAAGTTTCAGCTGTATTGTTGTTAAGAGCCTTTGGGTCGTTTCCGTATCATAGCAACTCTGCATAGGGTTTCGGAGGCTTTAAAATATCTTTGTGGGAGCAGAAAGCCTCGTCTTTCTCTTGTAGAGTGGACAGCGGGCTCAGACCATGGACCTTGTGATTCACAGTCCAGTGATCCTATGGAACCACTACCATGTTCCTTAGTTTCAGTTTCTGATGATGGAAATTTATCAACAGACATTGGTAATGGATGAACAACAGGATTAATGAAACTGGGTTTCTGAATCGTACATGTGGAAAATGTTTCACCAGCAAATTACCATGTGATCTTCCCTTTTACAAATCTCTCTCTCTCAACAGAGTTCACCTTCAGTGAGCAGTTTTCACTTGCTCTCTCATGTTCCTGGGAGGGAACATCTGAGAAGGTACACAAGGAAATACCCCTGCGTCAGGAACTAAGATGTGGACTATCACGGGTGTTCGTGGGGATCTCCAGCGGGTCCATCTGAGCCCGGGTGATCTTATCTGGGGAAAGTTGAATCCTGGGGCCCTGGGAGGAGGGGGACCCAGAAAAGGGACCATAAACTCTCAGGTTCTAGCAGCCTTGCTGAGAAGACAAGGTGATCAGAGGTCCAGGAAGAAAGGGGGTGCTGGTTTCTGTTCTCCTCTTGACCAGCTCACATTCACGAACGATCCAACACCCTCGTGTTACAGACCCATGGACACACCCTGCCATCAGAATGTTGTTGAAGTTAAGTGCCTTCGAGTCGATTCCAACTCATAGAGACCCTGTATGAGGTTTCCAAAGAACGGCGGATGGTGTCAACCACCCACCTAGCAGTTAGCAGTCCGGCACCTACCCTATATGCCACAACCAGGAGTCCTGCACCAGATTATGGGAACTTAAAAATGTTTACTTATAGTTCTCCAACTCTCTCCCTACCCCTGCCAAAAGATGGTGAAATCCTCCCCAGTAAAGGTGGAAAACAGAACACACACACAAAATGAGTATGAAGTGCTCCTATAAAATTCCAGAGGCCTACTTTATTTAAAGAAGTCGGTCACATAATGCCGCCTGGCATTGGGGTATATGACATTAGAAACACAGGGGAAGAGGTAACATTTACAAGCGTCGGTCCTCCTCTCTCTATTAACCACAGCTGCGTCAGACACCCTCTAAGACTGTGGTCTCAAAAATCATTACATACCCAAACCAAAGTATTCGTGATTCTCCAAAAAAAACAAAAAACAAAACAAAAAAAAAAACCTGAGTGTTGGAAGTCCTTTTTCTTCTTTTTATTATATAGTATAGTTATACATCAGACTGCAACAGTTGAACGACACAAATGGAGAAGCCATAGTAGAGAACTTTCTACTCATTAGGACAGAGGGTGAGGAGGCTGCCAGGTGGCGCAAATGGTTAAGAACTTGACTGTGAACTAAAAGGTTGGTGGTTGGAGCTCACTCAGCGGTGCCTCAGAAGAGAGGCCTGGCAACCAACTTCTCGAAGGTCACAGCCTTGAAAAACCCATGGGATCATTCTGCTCTGCAAACGTGGGGTCACAAGTCTGAATCGACTTGGTGCAGCTAACAACAACAAAGCATGAAACCGTAAATCCCAGAATCATGAGTCAAACATCTCTTTTGCTACAACGAACAAGAGCAGCTAGTTTGTCTTTATCAAGAAGGATTTTATGTATGCACTTCAGAAAATATTAAAACTGTCCTGTAGGAGTCGAATTAAGATTTTATTCCGACGCTTTGACAAATTAAAACACACGGTTTAGCCAGGATTAACACAATACATACCCACGACTTCCAGAGGTCACTGAAAAAGGCTTCTCACTAGAGGTTTCTTATAGCTGTTTTTATCTTCTCCTTTAAAGTACTAAAAAGGTTTTGTTGACTCAGCCCTTCATGATCAAACACAACAATTCAGCTTCCTTGGTCCAAAGGGCTTTTTCAACAGGTGTGAAGAGCTGCTAATAAGCAAGTTTTACAAAATCCTGCCCAGTTTTCAAATCTCCAGCCCCCTGACCAGGTCCCCTAGATCTACAATTAAATTGCAGTCTTCCACAGGTAGGAAGACAAATGCTTCTAAAACAGTGCCTTGATTCTTTGAAGAAGCTATTGTTGTTGTTAGCTGTCATGAGTTCCGACTCTAGTAAACCTACACACAACAGGAGACACTGCATGGTTCCCTGTCATTCTCACAACTGTTGTTACGCTTGAGGCTACTGTGCCAATCCATCTCGCTGGGGTCTTTCTCTTTTTCACTCACCCTCCATTTCATCAAGCATAATGCCCTTCTCCAAGGACTGGCCCCTCCTGACCACATGTCTGAAATACGAGAGATGAAGTCTTGCCATCATGGCTTCTAAGGAGCATTCTGGCTATACCTCTTCTAATTCTAACACTGACCTGTTTGCTATTCTGGTAATCCAAGATACTTTCAATATTCTTCTCCAACACCATAATTCAAATGCATTAATTCTACAGTTTTCCTTATTTATCTGAAGAACTACAGACTGACAATTTTCACAGATTCAGAACTGCAAAGTCAAACCACAGAAATGGAGATTTCCCCCCCCCGCCCAGATTTTCCTTGGTGATTTCTTCCAGTCCCAAAACATTCTACCTACTTTCAATTAGAATAGAACACATTTACCCAGGTCCAAAAGAAGACGGGACCATCCACAAGCATGTGAAAATGAAACCACTATCATAGGTTATCTACCAGACCATCCAGGAGTGAGTGGGGAAGAAAAACTGCCCACCACTGTAGCCTGTCATGGTTAAAGAAGGCTGGGAATTAAATGCATAATATAGGCGACCTAACATATGGAAACCTGGTGTGGCGCTGTGGGTTAATGCGCCAGACTGCAAAGCCGTTTGGACTGCAAGGTCGGCGGTTCAAGCTCACCAGCTGCTCCTCGAAAACCCTATACAGGGTCACTATGGGTCGGAACTAACTCAACAGCACTTAACGACAACATACGGAAAAAGCTCACAATCTGAGTTTTTAAAATGCCTTCATAAGCAGGTGGAGCAGATTGATCAACACACACATTTTATTAAAACCTGGACGGGCTTTTCTCTTAATCTCTGAGACAGATATGTGCGCATTAAAATTTAACAGCTAAAATTTTTTCTGCACATAATCATCAGTAACTTACACACATATAATAGGAACCACTTGCATATATATACATATATATATTTGCATTTCCTTTAATCTTCAGAGTAAGCCCCTAAGTTAGAGCCGTAACAGGACCCCTTCAAGAGTGAGGTTCATAAAGGTTCCATTGTCTGTTGCCAAAAAAAAAAATGATTTCCTGGCTCGAATCAAAAAGACTGATTAAAGCACACGTTGCTGAGGAGGAAGAAAAACCGGAACTGTCAGACGCCGTTGCTGGTGAGACTGCAAAAGCGTCCTTGTTGGCAAACAGCTTGGCGGTTTCCTAAAAAGCTACACATGATCATACCGTGGAGTTCCTGGGTGGTACAAATGCCTAAGTCACTCTGACTACTAACCCCAAGATTTGTGGTTTCTGGTCTACACAGAGGTGCCTCAGAAGAAATGCCTGGCGATAAACTTCCGGAAAATCAGCTGTGAAAACACAGTTCTCTTTGGACCCAACGCGGTAGCATGCTAGGAGTCAGAATCCACTCAAAACATGAAAACCCAAACCAATCCCACTGAGTGGATTCCGAATCCGAGGGTTCCCTAAGCCATAAATGTTTACGGAAGCCGGCGATCACATCTTCCTTCCTCCTGAGGAGTAACTACTTTGAAAGTGCCTAGCCACTTTACTTCCTAATTAGATTTAATCTGCGTGTTTCATCTTCACCTACAGAGTATTTATGATTTACAAAGGTTTGAAAACTAGGGAAGAGATCCTAATAGTCAATAATTTGTTTTCAGGTTAGTACCACATTTTAAAACAAAATGTACATTGTAATTCTAACTGCACCATCATGTATAATTCCAAAGACTGTTTTCAATCTACGTTTCTTCATAACAGTAAGGCCCAGCCTTTTTCCAACAAGTATCTACACAAAAGCTAAAAAGCCTGTCTATTGTGTGCTTTCTGACTAATTGAATCTTTTAGGAATTCCTTCCCAACCAAGGGTGACTGCATGTGTGTGTGGAGGGAGAAAGTAAGAAATCGGAAGAAAAAAGCAAGAAATATGAAAGGAACTCGAGTTCCAAGATCCTGGGTGTAAAAGTCGCAGTTCCTCTCTCTGTCTTTGCAAGGTATACGTGAGTACACACATGTGCATATAGAGGTGTGTCTGTAGGCACAGGTATACATGTCTGTGTGTGCTGTACATATACTCACATATATACCCAAACACACAGAGACACAGTCACAGACACCGCCCACACATAACCAAATGTCTCACAAGATTGGTTCACTGGGCTTGATGGTTTACGAGCATAGTCTCGTGGGCTAACTCAGCCAACTGGTGCAGCACAGATTTTATGAACCACATCCTAGTTTGTGGAGTCATCTCTGGAATCTTGAAAGCATGCAAATGGGCATCCTTGGAAACCCAATACAAGGTCGCTAAGAGTTGGAACCAACTCGATAGCATTTAACATCAACAACAACAAAGACGTATTGGTTTCTATGTGTCTAAAGCAAAGAGGGAGTCCTGGTGTAGCGCTGTGGGCTAATGCGTCAGACTGCAAAGTCATTTGAATTGCAAGGTCAGTGGTTCAAGCTCACCAGCTGCTCCTTGGAAACCCTATACAGGGTCGCTAGGGGTCGGAATCAACTTGATGGCACTTAACAACAACAGAGAAAAAAGAGAAAGGAACTGACTCGAAGAAAAAACTAGTCCACAAGACAAATTGCCTACACTAACCAGGGTTTCACTACACAAAGACCAGGAGAACTAAATGGTACCCAGGAACCAGGACTGACTGTTCTGACCAGAGACACAATAAATGGTCCTGGATAGGAGGGAGAAAAATGTACAAAACTGACATTCTTACCAAAAACAAAAAACAAAAGGTCAGACTTACTGGACTGGCAGAGACTAGAGGAAGCCCCTTTAAACTTTCAACAAACCATGTTGTTTGTTGTTGTTAAGTACCATTGAGTCTGTTCTGACCCATAGCGACCCTGTATAGGGTTTCCAAGGAGCAGCTGGTGAGCTTGAACTGCCAACCTTGTGGTTCCAACCGACTTTACAGGCCAGCGCATTAAGTCACAGTGCCATCTGGAGGTTAACGTTTAACTAAATAACAGATTGGCCCATAAAAGAAACAACAGTACCTATGAATAGTTTGTTGGGATTTTTTTTTTTTAATCAAAAAAGAAAAGAAAACAAAAACACTTATACAAAAGTAAATCATCAACATTTAACCTGGAGTAAAGTTGAGGAAGCGGGGTGGGGAGCAGGAAGGAGAGGGAAGCTAGACTAATGGAAG
>NW_006408796.1:2288621-2314907 GCF_000296735.1 Chrysochloris asiatica | reverse complement strand
CTGTCCACCATGGGTGACCCTGCTGGTTATTTAAAATACCATGGTGGCATAGCCCTCAGAATCACAGCATTTCAAACCACCACAGCACGACAGACAGACGAGTGGCAGTTGCATGGTTGCTGTTAAATAGGAATCTCCTATTAAGAAAGGGTTAAATTGGAAATCTAATTTGCTGTGTAAACTATCACCAAAAACTAAAAAAATTAAAAAGAACAGCCACATCCATTCATTATCTGTTTTGCTGGAAGGCAGTGATACCGTTGAAATAGAAAGTTTGTAGGTCCAGCGGCCTGAAAAACTTACCTTCTGGCTCTCACATACACCATTTGCTGATTCCTGCTTTCAGGTAAGAAGATTTCAACCTTCTGTTGCCTCTTGTTTTTAAAACATAAAAACTATTATGTATCTCTTCTGTAAAAACGGATTTATTTCCTGAATTCTGACACTCCCCTCTACCTTAAAAAAAAAAAAGATGAAGTTGAAAAATAAAGTAGGTAACAAAGCCTAGAACGAGATGATGGGTGGAATTTGGAAACAGCAGGCTGTGTGGCGGGTTTTAATTGTAGATTCACAACAAAGAGAGCATCCTGAGCCACCTACTCAACTCGGCCTGGCGCCCACTGCTCTCCCATAACTACTCATTTGGCCTGTGTTCAGTGCCACCTTCATGACAAAGTCACAATTTGTGTCTGAAATGTGACCTGTTGAAGCGTCAGAGGTCCAACAATGTTCTAATTGGTAAGATTAAAGGTATAATGTAGCTGACTTCAGGTAGTCCCCTGGGTTACAAGCCCACATAAAGCCTATAATATTAAATACTACATAACAGTGGAATCTGAGGTACATAAAAATAAGTGAGTGTTACTTTGTGGCTTGTACCAAAACATTATTATTGTGTTATATCAAAGGCAGAGCCCTGGTAGTGTAATGGATTATGAGCTGGGCCGCTGACCAAAAGGTCAGCAGTTCGAATCTACCAGTCGTTCTGTTGGGGAGAAACGAGGTTTTCAACTCCCTTAAAGATTTGTTGTTGTTGTTATGTGCCATGGAGTCAGTTCCGACTCATAGCGATCCTGTACAGGTTTACAGCCTCAGAAAACCTATACAGGGTGTCACTATGGGTACGAATCGACTCCATGGGCACTTAACAACAACTACAAATATCAGATATTTTAGTGTATCTGATAGTATTTCTTAAATATTTTTATGCAGAGAAATGAACACTATAAACTATATGCTAAAACAAACATTGGACTAGCTGGACCTAACTGTTCCAACTTGAGCACAAATTTGACTTAAATTTGGGAACAGAACTCGTTCGTAAACATGGGAACTGTCTGTATATTACTATTGTAAGTTCATTATATCTAAACAACAACAACAACAACAACAAAAACAAACAACCCAAAGGCGTTAGATTGGATTATGACCCACAGAGATCCTACAGGGCATAGTAGAACTGGGCTATACACAATCTTTGTTTTTCTGTTTTGGGAGCGGAAAGGATAGCTCTAGACTGCAAAGTTGGCTTGAACCACCACAAGGTCGGCTGTTCAAACCCACCAGTGGCTCCTTGGAAACATTATACAGGGCTAGGTATGAATCAGAACCAACTCGACAGCACTTAACAACAACAACAATCTATGGGTCCTGGTGTGGCTCTGTAGGATAAGCACTGGGCTGCTAACCACAAGGCTAGCGGTTCAAACTCACCAGCTGCTCCTTGGAAACCCCATACAGTGTTGCTTTACGGCAGCGCCAACACAGCAGCACTTGACAACATACTGTTTACAGCAGCCGACTCACACACCTTCTTCCTGTGGAGCAGCTCGTGGGTTCAAACCACTGACGTGCTTCGGCTGGTTAGTCACCAAGTGCTTAACCACTGCATCACCAGGACTCCTCTAGTGAGACTGATAACAAGACAGTTCTCCTTGGTTTTGTCTGCAGCAGGCTGACGTAGAAGGCTCAGGAACAGCAGGTCTTTGTTTTGGGGATACTGAATTCCAGAGAACATGTGGACAGTACATCATAGTTATTGTTAGGTCAGCCCTTAACTCATGGTCATCTTATGGCAGCAGAACAAAACCATGCCGAGCCCTGTGCCATTGGTTTGGTTCCAGTCACTGTGATCCACAGAGTTTTCACTAGCTGATTTTCATAAGGAGATCACCAAGTCTTTCTTCCTAGTCTATCTTAGTCTGCAATCTCTGCTAAAACCAAGTCCATATCATAACCACACACCATCCCCTACAGACAGCCAGATGGTAACTATGTCTGAGGAGCACTGGCTGGGAACTGAACCCGCGAGTCCCATATGGAAGGTGAAAATTCGACCACAGAACCATCTCGGCCCTCGTTGGTGTTGGAGTAGAGCTGATTTTCACACTCAGCAGAGTTAGGCACACCTCGTTTTATTGTGTTTTGCAGAGTGTGTTTTTGACAAATTGAAGGTTTGTGGCCATTTGTGAAGCCAATCTATCAGTGCCATTTTCCCAACAGCGTGTGCTCAGCTCACTTGGGGTCTCTTTGTCACATTTTGGTTACTCTCACAAGATTTCAAAAACGTCCAGCATGCTATTGCAACATTTCTTAGACGACAATGTAGTGTAAACCTTAGATGCACTTGTTAAATGCCGTCAAGTCGGTTCCGACGCAGCGACCCTGTATAGTGTTTCCAGTGTGGGGAATGAGTGTCTTTTCTGCAAATTCACGGCAATCCTGTTTATTGTATTTGAATGACCTTTCTTTTTCATTTTTACTACTTCCTGAAGTGAGTAGGAACTTTCTAACTTTCTTAAGCTCCCCTAGCAATTTGGAGTAGGTAACCAAGTAAGGACAAGACTGTGAACCTTAGCAATCTGATTGAGCCAACCGGGTGAGGCCAAGATTGTACGGTCAAAGCCCTAGTCAGTAGGGTGAGACACAGCCTTAAGACTCGTGTCAGGGATAGAAACCAGAACGGACTGCCCACCTGGTGTGCTCGCTGGCCTGTTCCTGTATAGCTAACGTGCCCCCTTCTGCAGAAGTAAAATTTGCCTTGCTGAGGTAATTTAGTCTTACTGAGCGTTTTTTTACGTGACATCAAGGTTCATGTCTCACACAAGGAGCGGCTGCTGGGTTTGAACCATGGACCTTGCGGTTAGCAGTCCACCGTTTGGAAACAAAAATATTTGTCTGCTAGCTTTATTGCAATGGTCACTTTATTGCAGTGGTCTGGAACTGAACTCATAGTATTTCCAAGGTCTGTGCTATTTTTCTAATTCTTAATCCACCTTAAAGGACGTACACAATTCTAATGTTGGACTAGATTCGTCTCTGTTAGGAGGTTGGGGGGCTGTGCTAGTTGAGAACCACGGAAAGGTCACAGTAAAGGAATTCTCAAAACGTCACTGCCAGTAACATCATTCGCTGAGAGCAAACTCGGTTGTTAAAGTTCTATGAACTTCAATAACATCACAAAACAGGATTGGTGAGGAGGTAGATCTTACTCCATTAACAGCACAACTGGGTGCACATGAACGGAGGAAAGCAGGAAGGACAAATATAAAGGTGGAGGGAACAGTCCTATTCGGTCTCAGGTGCTATTTTAACCACCGACACAAAGCTTGTCAGCAGCATGGTGCTATGCAGAAGAAGGCATCATTCCACGTATAAGAAGGAGCTTGACACATCAGCACTGGATGTAACTGACCAGATTTCAGAATTCAAGTGGAGAGCATGGAACCTCGGACTTCTCCCTTGGGGACCTGGCCACCCCTTATCGGGGTCCTGGAAACCAATACAGACGAGGATGGAGTGTCCCAGGGCAGTGGGTGGTCTCTTCAAGCAGCTCTCACCAGGCAGGGCACAGATGGCCCAGGACAGCCAAGTCTTGTGACTTGAGGGTTAGAACTGAGGCTGGCAATCACTGCTGAACAAATGAGTCAGGCTCCAGGGCAGAAAGCAGAGACTCAAACCGTAGCCGCTCGTGGATGCCAGCTCTGAGTGGAACATGCGCGGTGTGGGCTCGGGTCTCAGAGGACATAAAGCTCAACCAGGTGACATGAAGCCAAAGCTCTGGCAGCCACCACAACTATTAGGAGGTAAAGTAACAGGGTGGTGCTGTAGAAAGAACCTTTTTTTTTTAGTTCTATGGAGTATAGCCTGTAATGTTGGAAACCTCGTGTGGGGGCCTCAAGTTTGTACCATTTGGCTACTGGTTATGGAGCTAAGACAAGCATTTGTTTCTGTACAAGCAAGCCCAAGAACAACCATCCTATACTCATCAGAGCTGATGCCACCAGTAAAATCCTAGGGCAACTGTGTTCTGACATTTTGTTCTAGAACTAAGACTAATTTCTCCCAAAGATGATTCCAGAAACATAGGGACGCCTCCTAGACTCACCCACAGAAATCTTTACTGGTATTGCTGAAATACTATATACATTTTTAGATGAAAACCAAAGGAAATGATGTCAGTTTGTGCACCTGATTGAAGCCATGGTATTTTCAATAACCTCATTTGCATGTGAAAGCTAGAACTTTGTTCTGTTTCTGGAGGAGAATCGTAAAAGCACTGTGAACTGCCAGAAGAACAAACAAATCTGTGTTGGAAGAAGTACAGCCATCATGCTCCTTAGAAGCCAGGATGTCCAGACTTCATCTCTTATACTCCGGATATATATCAGGAGGGACCAGTCCCTGGAGAAGGACACTACGCTTGGTAAAGAAGGGTTGGCAATAAAAGAGGAAATCCTCCAATGAGATGGACTGGCACAGTGTCTGTCAGCATGGCGTAGGACCGGACAGCGTTTCGTTCCGTTGTATACTGGATGCTATGAGGTGGTACTGACTAAATGGCACCCTAACAACAACAATGAAAATGGTAATGTTATCTTTCTATGACACTAGCTTTCAGCTCCACCACACATCAGGGTGCCCTTCTGTGGTAGCTTGTGTGTTGTTGTGACGATGCTGAAAGCTAGGTCACCAGAGTGACCCATGGCGGACAGGCTTCAGTGGTGCTTCCAGACCCCGATAAGGAAGAAAGAGTTGGAGTTCAAAGATTAGCCAACAAATACCTTCTGAATCAGAACAGAATATTACCTGCAATCGAACAAGAAGGTGAGCCCCCAGGGCTGGAGGGCACTCAGAATATGTAGCAGTAGCAACAATGAACTCAGTCAGTTACCAAGGACCATGAAGACAGCCCAGGACCAAGCCACGCCTCCTTCTGTTGTGCGAGGAAGTCACCAATGGATCAAGCCAACTCCATAGGAACTAGCAGTGTAACAACAATGTGTGTGTCTATACACGGGGGGTTTCAACACGCCTGCAGGAAAATTTAATAAACAGATAAAGGAATTTTCCCACCTTCCTTTGTATGTACAGGTATATATGTACATACATGGGCACAAACACACATATACACAGACACATATATGGAGCTCTGGTAGCCTAGTGGGTATGAGTTGGGCTTCTAATCTTAAGGTCAGCAGTTCAAAACTACCAGCCGTTCTGCAGGAGAATGATAAGGCTGTCTGCTACTGTAAAGATTTACAGCCTCGGAAACCCTACACAGAGTCACTATGAGTAGGAACCACCTCCACAGCACTTAACCATCACCATCATATATATAGATTCACATCTATATAGCTATACACACACACACACATATATACATGGTGGTGGTGTTGTTATGTGCTGTGGAGTCGGTTCTGACTCACAGCGACCCTGAACAAGGTTTCCGAGGCTGTACGTCTTTATGGGAGCAGAAAGCCTCATCTTTCTCCCGTGGAAAAGCTGGTAGTTTCGAACTGCTGACCATGAGATTAGCAGCCCGATTCATAATCAGTACACGCTACCAGAGCTCCATATATATATACACACACATATGAGTCCTGGTGTGGCGCTATGGGTTAATGCACCAAACTGCAAAGTAGTTTGAACTGCAAGGTTAGCGGTTCAAGCTCACCAGCTGCTCCTCAGAAACCCTATACAGGGTCACTATGGGTCGGAGTCGACTCAATGGCACTTAACAACATATATATGTATTGTTGATGTTGTTAGATGTTGTCAAGTGGACTCCAATTCATGGAAACCCCAAATGCAAAGAGTCAATCCAGCCCACTAGATTTAAAAGGAACAGAGAATCTCAGGACCATCAAGAAAAGAGCATGAGTGGACCCTGGGAAACCTACCTAGAAAAGCAAAAGCAGCTGCAGCCTTTTAGGCCCATGGACTGAGTAAAGCTGAGTGCCTGAGGGTAGGAAACTGGCTTGCAGAATGTGCCCGCTGGACATTCACAGTCCACCTAAAGAAGCTTTGTAAGAGTTGCCCAAGCAGGGCAGAGGCCACAGGCTGAGAGGCTGAAGACAAGAGTGAGGTGTGCCTGCAGTCTGGCAGACAAGAGGTGTTGCTGGCTGGAGAACTACTGCATCCTGAGTTGGGTTTTGATTCTGAATTGCCCCCTTTTCATTTCCTTAATAAATCCCATAGTTAATTATGAGTATTGTTCTGAGCTGTGTGTGGCCATTGCAGTGGATTCTCGAACCCAGATGTGAAGCAGAGAGTGCTGTAGGAGGGTTGGTTGGTGTCCGAATAGGGTAAGGAAGGTTGGGTGGAGGCATGTCTGACCTCCACTTCACAGGAATCTAGTTCCCATTCCCCTTGTGAAGTCAGGGGGAGTGAAACATGGCCCCCATACCGTTTTTGAATTGTGTAACTACTATCAGTTACTAGGAAAAGCAGATTCCAGGCAGAAGGAAATGGGAGAGCAATACGAATGAAGAGCAAGCAGGAATGAGAAACAGAAAACAGAAAATATATCCATGACCAATAATAAATTACCCAATGTTTAGTGTTTTCCGTTATATACTGTTTACTGAACAATGTTCAATATTTCCCAGGTCAAGATACAAAGACTTCTTAGCATACCACACTCCCAAAGAAAAAACAAAATCCAAATAAACTAAGCTAAATGTCAAGATGCCTAAATAATCCACAGGACTCTCTGAAGAGTCTTAGTCCTGCAATTGTTGGGTTCCAGTGTATCAATCCCAACATCTTCAAATTCTGCCCAAGTATTTACTATGCACTGATTTTTCTTATCTTCTTCATAATTCCTTAAAACAGCTTTTTAATTACTCTTTTAAACTATGTTGTTGTTGTTAAGTGCTGTCGAGTCAATTCCGACCCATAGCGACCCTGTATAGGGTTTCCAAGGAGCAGCTGGTGAGCTTGAACCACTGACAATGCAGTTCAAACAACCTTGCGGTCCAATGCGTATCCTACAGAACCACACCAGGACTATAGCAACAAGAAATAAGCTCCCACCCAGATAATTTACTACTGAAAATAATGAGGCATCTCTAAGTTGCTCGATCACATATATTTTAAGAATATTACAATCCAAGGAAAAAAATCAAATGATTCTGAGTTAGCCAACCATTACACAGCTAAGACGTGTTTAAAAGAACCAATTAAAATTCACTCAGCCATGTGTAAATCTGTGCATTCATAAATTCATGGTTATGTTATGGCTTGAATTGTGTCTCACCCCCTCCAAACATGTACTTCAATCTCAACACCTGTACCTGAGAGATGCAACCTATATGCAAAGAAGTTTTTCTTTATGCTAATTCTATTAAGGTGGGTTCTAAGCCTTATTACTTCTGAGTTTAAAAAAGCAGATCAGACATGGAGGCATGCTCCCACCCCACGAGGACTGTCTACACAACAAGGAACCCAGAGTGCTGGGGACTACATACTAGTATGAGATTCACATGGCTGGGAACCTGATTTGGACTTTTAGCCCATAGAACTGTAAGAAAATAAATCTCTGTTCTTTAAACTTCAGGCATTTTTTTTGTTATAGCCACACTAGGAAAAGTAAGGCATCCATCCACCCACCCACCCATCCACCTATTCATCCATCTACCCACCCATAAACCTACCCATCCATTCATCCACCCATCCATCCATAAATCTACCTATCCATGCATCCACCCATCTACTCATCCATCCATAAATCTACCCCTCCACCCATCCACCCATGCGTTCATCCATCCATCCGTAAATCCAGCCATCCATAAATCTACCATCCATCCACTCATCCGTCCTTCCACAAGACACTCTCCACAGTATGCATCCTCTCAACAAACACCTTCTGAGCCCTATTATGTACCAGGCAGAGTCAACAGTGCACATATAAAATAGTACCTACTCTAAAGAGCTTACAACATATTAGGGGCAAACTACACTTCTTTTAGTACTTTCCTTTTCTAGGGTCTTTGTTTCTCAGGGAATGATCATGTTAATTTACAGAGAGGACAACCAACACAACAGTGATAAGTGAGCAAGCGTGAGAAGGACACACAGATTTCATCAAATACATAAACACCTCCAGGTCTAACAATTTCAAAACACTAGTGGATAAGCTAAGAAACACAAGACAACAGAACTAGTTTTAGAACCATCTTTCTTTTAATGGAAGTAGTGGAGTCCTGGTGTGGCCCTGGGGGTTAATGCGCCAGACTGCAGAGTTGCTTGAACTGCAAGGTCGGCGGGTCAAGCTCACCAGCTGCTCCTTGGAAACCCTATACAGGTCACTATGGGTCGGAATTAACTCAACAGCACTTAACAACAACAACAGTAGGAGATATAGAACACACAGGAAAAAAAAAGGAAGTCATTCGCAAGATGTTTGCACTCTGCATGGAAGGGGATACTGGATTATCAGTCACCTCTTATTTCTGAGTTTACTTTCTGGTCCTTTCTTATTCTTGACAAGAATATTTAAAAACTACAAATAACTGAAAATGGATAAAATTATCTCACTGAAATTTTGGCTATGTCCTCCTGCCTGTTTCTTTTTAGAAAGAATATAGGAGTCTGTGGTTACTGAACAAAAATACATGACCCAAGGACACAGTAGTAAGTGTTGATGTTGTTGTTATATGCCGTGGAGTTGGTTCTGACTCATAGCGACCCTGTACAGGGTTTCCGAGGCTGTAAATCATTACGGGAGCAGAAAGCCTCATCCTTCTCCGCGGAACAGCTGGTAGTTTCGAACTGCTGACCCTGAGGTTAGCAGTCTGATACATAACCACTACGCTACGAGAGCTCCTTACAGTAGTAAACAGACATACTTCAAACCAGTATTTCTCACAGCTGTTGGTATTAGGTGAGTCGGTTCAGATTTATAGTGGCCCTATGCAATGGACTCAAGCGTGGCAACAGTGGTGAGGTTGGCCCAGGATCGGGCAGTGTTTCGTTCTGCTGTGCATAAGGTCACTGTGGGTTAGTACCGACTCGATGGCACCTAACAACAACAACAACATGCACAACCTAATGAAATACTGGTTGGTCCTGTGCCATGCCCACAATCATTGCTACATTTAAGCCCACTAGTGCTGCCACTGTGCCAATCCATCTTTCTTGGGGGGTCTTCCTTTTTCACTACAGTTACATGCACACTAATTCCTCTGCAGAACTGCCATACACTTCAAAAACGGCTCACGTTTCCCATGAAATCATACTTGATGAATTAAAATCTGTTTAAGATTAAGAAATAATCTACTCCAATTTTTTTTTTTTTAAGGTAATTGTGTTGGAGAGAACAGGGAGAAATTGGAACCCTCCTCCCATTGCTAGTCGGAATGTAAAATGTGCAGTTGCTATGGGTAAGAGTTTGGCAGTTCCTTAAAAGGTTAAACATAAAGTTACTTTATGACCCAGCACTTCCAGTCCTAAATGAAATGAAACTCTACGTCCACACAGAAGCATGCCCGCAAATGTGTATACCAGTTCCCAGCTAGCCGACTCTCAACTCAAGGGCGATCCCACGTATGTCACAGGGTTTTCAGTGGCTAAAGGTTTGTAAGTTATCACCGGGCCTTCCTTCTGAGGCAACTCAGTGAGGACTTGAACCTCCAACCTTCCAGTGAGCAGTGAGCACCCAACTGGGATAACCATTCACTTCCCCCGGGGATTCCGTTTTCATCAAGTATAACCCACCTAAAACCACTGTCCTATGTATCAGAGGGTTTCCAAGACTATAAATCTTTACGGAAGAGTTTGCCTCATGTTTCTCCCACAGAGCGGATGGTGGGTTCAAACCGCTGACCTTTCAGTTAGTGGCCCACCATGCTTCCTTTTCATCATCTATCGATGGAAGAGGATAAGAGTACTGTGGAATTAAACAGACTACCAAGGAAGGTGAGTGAGGAATCAAGACCAGGTGCCGTGTCAGAACCCCAAGCACAAAGCTTCACAACCAAGCTGCTTTCTTGCAGCCCAATGGAAGTAACGTTTGTTTAAGCAAATCACTTAAACTCGATGCCACAAACGCTGGGAGGAAGATGGGAAGGTAGCTGGCCTCACAAGAGCTGGACAGACTCAGACAAAAGGCCCAATTTTCTGCAAATTAGCCAAGTGCCAGCGTGGGCTCAGACACATTGTAAATTGGCTTTGGGCCTCTATTTAATCACCGTCCACAAACTGTAACAGCTCCACAGACTGAAACAATGAAAGCATTTACCTCGGTCCTGTCCAGGAAAAAAGTCTGACTCCAAGTTCTAGAAAGCACCAACCTACACAAACTGCCTTCCCCTCACCCAACAATCACTTTATTTTACAGTACAATACACTTTTTTTCTAATTACATTCTAAAATAAACCAACACGGCTGCCAAGTCATTTTACAGTATATGATGATTTTCATTCCTTGTCAGTTTCAAAGACCCTTGAGGACTCAAACTTGAGACGTCCTCAAGCTCTCCTTTGGTAGGAAAACTTCATGTGTGAAAAGAAGAAGGCCGCGAGCTGGGATGCTAGGGGACTGGGCACAAAAGCCATCTAGATGTGTCCTGTCCTGGAGCTGGTAACACAAGGCTCCCCATTGTGACCTGGAGCGAACAGGTAATTTCCTCCCCCTGCCAACCCCCCTCTCCCCAAAGCCCTACCACCAATGCCAAGCCCCTGTGGAACAATGTGGTCCTGGGCCCTGGCCCCCTTTCCAGATCCCAGGAAGCCTCGCCCTAGTGGTAAGAACAAGAGGTTTAACCCAGCAAAGGGAGCTGCTTTCCCACAGAGGAAGTGGGTAACAAATAGCACATGGAAGAAAGGCCTGGCAACCTGCTTCTGCTGAACAGCTGCCACACCATTCTATTCATTTTGTGCCTGCATCTGTGTGTGTGATGTTTGAAGGACCCTGAGTAACTTCACTGCCTTGCACTTTATGATGTATGTCAACAAACTTACTAGGACAAATACTGGCATTCGCGGTGGATGGGGTTACCCCCCGCTCTCACTGCCATGCAGACCCCCTCTTCCCAAACCACTGCTGGCACAATTTAACCTTCACACTCCCCTCTCAGTATAAAGCAGCAAGCGTGGCAGAAGCGTACAGTGAACTGACTTGTGTGCAGCTCACTACATAACCTGACTGCAGGTTACAGCCTGTACCCGCTCGATGTTTAACACTCCTGATCTTGTGTCTTCTCTCGAAAAAATGGAGCCCTTCAGACTTCACGAGACAGATCAAGCTGCTGGCTCAGCTGCCCCCAAACACAACACCCAAAGCCGAGTCGAGTCCATTTTCAGTGATCTCTCATGGGAGGGAAAAAGGAACGCTCGTCTCTAGCTTTGCCAGAAAATCAGACATCCCTGAGGCTTTCGAACATCAGTGGCACCAGGGACCAAGGCCAGACTTGCACAATTGGAATCACAGGGGCTGGGTCTTCGGTGGCCCAACTAGGATGTTGGGGTGCAGTTGGGTTCCCAGCAGAATGAGACCAGGCTCTAATAAAATAAACGAGGGGGCTCCTCCCTTCCCTCCACCTGCAAATGGTCCAATTCAGTAATTCTTGGAGCTGCTCATGTGTCACTTTTAGAAAAACAAGTGGTCCTCCCTTCAAAGCAGACAAGGGCTTAAAATGAGAACCTCATGTGAAAACCACCAGTCTACAGAGCTGCCCCAAACAGGGAAAACAGTCGCTCCAAACTAAGCCAAAAATGAAAAAGGAAAGAAACTACAGGAATGACATAAATATTCAGTCCACAAAATGACATGCATTGCTCCTGAGTAATTTACTATTGCTGTCTCTTTTGGTTCACCAGCTGGTATACACGCCTGCAGTTTTGATTTATTCTTCCAATAATTACTGCTCACTGCCATCCAAGAATTTCTTTTGAAATGACTTTGTTGAAGGCTAGTCATTGGAATAATTATTTGAAAGATTCTTATACCAAACTGAGTCCTGGTGTGGTGCTATGTGATAAATACTGGGCTACTAACCACAAAGTCAGTGGTTCAAACCCACCAGCCACTCCACAGAAACCCTATGAGTCCACAGAAATCCTTTGAGTCTGAACCGACCGGATAGCACTTAATGACACCACCAACCTGCAGGGATCGTTGTAGTTCTGATAAGCACTGGACTACAAAGATTTCCAGCCTTAGAAACACCTATGGTTGGTGGTGGTTGTCTGCTGTGGAGTCAGTTCCGACTCATAGCGACCCTGTACAGGGTTTCCGAGGCTGTCAGTCTTTATAGGAGCAGAAAGCCTCATCTTTCTCCCGCGGAACAGCTGGTAGTTTCGAACTGCTGACGTTGAGGTTCGAAGCCCAAATTCATAACCACTATGCTACCAGTTATTATGAGTCGGACCCATTCAGCAGCACTTAACTGACATCAAACAGCACCTACATCAAATCACACTTGCAAAACAACACCTAAAATTTACTCTTTGTAAGGCAATGTCCTTCATTAGCACTGAAGTGCATTATTTGAGGACGTGGGCAACATCGTTACAGATACCTAAGCACACACAAAAGAACAAGGAACTGCCCAGTGCTGCACCATCTTCGCAGGAGTTATCTGTTAGCCCCTAATTGCTGCCACTGTGCCAATCCATCTCATTGGGGTTGTCTTCTTTTTCACCTGCCCTCCACTTTACCAAGTATGATGTCCTTCAGCAGGGACTGGTCCCTCCTGATAATATGTCTAAAGTATAAGACATGAAGTCTGGCCATCCTGGCTTCTAAGGAGCATCTGGCTGTGCTTCTTGCAACACAGATCTGATAGTTCTTTTGGCAGCCCATGGAACTGTCGATATTCTCCTCCAACACCATAACTCAAGTGCATCAATTCTTCTATTGTCTTCCTTAGTCACTGTCCAACTCACATGCATATGAGGTTACTGAAAATACCATGGCTTGGGTCAGGCGCACCATAGTCCTTAAACTGACATCTTTGCTCGTCAACTCTTTTAAAGAGGTCTTGTGCAGCAGATTTGCCTAATGCAGTATGTTTGATTTCCTGACTGCTGCTTCCATGAGTGTTGATTGTGAATCCAAGCAAAATGAAGTCTTAGACAACTTCAATCTTTTCTCCACTTATCGTGCTATGTATTGGTCCAGTGGTGAGGATTTTTGTTTTCTTTACACTGAGGTGCAACCCATACTGAAGGCTGTGGACTTTGACCTTCCTAAGAAAGAATTTTAAGTCCTCTCTGCTTTCAGCAAGCAAAGTGGTATCATCTGCATATCGCAGGTTGTTAATGAGTCTTCCTCCATTGTATTCCTAGGTCAATGCCAAAAAAACTTGAAAAAGCAGACTCAAATAGACACTCTTCACAATAGCCAAAAGGTGGGAACACCTCAATGCCCATCCACAGATGGAGAGAAGATGGTGTGGGGCACAGCTGCACTCTGACACACAGGGGGTCACCATGAGTCACATGATAATGGCTCTTCAAATGGCAAGACCCTCCCTTCCATACTTTAGCCAGTGCCTGTTGACTTATAACGGCTCTTTGTGTGTCAGAGCACAACTGTGCTCCACAGGATTTTTCAGGGCTGGAGTTTTAAGAAGCACATCACCAAGCAGATCTCTCTTGTGAGACACCTCTGGGTGGATTCTCACTGCCGGCCCTTCTCCTTAGCCATTTGCATTAGTAAAGGCTTCAACAGAATGCTCTCTCTCGCCACCAGGGAAGCCTGCTGCTGAACACAATCCTTTCTTTGCTCCCTGCACAAATGCCACAGAGATGGCCACAACTGGCCATCCCGAGAAAACAACCTCCATGCATCGTCATCGCCTGGATTTACAGGTTAGAGCCCTTGGCTTTTCCAGGAGACATGGGGTTGTTGGAGACAAGGTCTACCATCCGTTTAAAAGGGCAGCGTCTGACCCACAGTAAAGAGTAAGAGACCCATCAAGAGGTTGTTTGAAACTCATCTTTCATTAGTATTCAACTGGCCCCATGCTATGGCCATGTGGAGAGTGTTACTAAAACTTGGCAGGCCCCCTTATCTCAAGAACTCCTTGACCTCTCTTTGTCCAATGTAGGAGCTGACCTCCCAGTAAGCGTGCAGCCCCTGTGTCATCAATCACGGGATGCAGATAAGCAGGATTCTTCTTCAGAGTGCTGCTCGTTGAGCAAGAAACTGAAGCGAAACCTGGAAAGACGTGCAGCAGTTGTCTTGGGGTTCCCAGCAGCAGGAGCTACCGCCAGCCGCTCGCAGGACTGCACGTGTTTCAACTTTCTGGAGCTCCATGCTCACTGGTCATCAAGACTCTTCTGAAATGTCAGGTAAATGACAATCAGGCTGGCATTGTCCAACAGAAAAAACACAGTCACAAAGGCAAGCCACAGACATGATTTTACATTTCCTAGGTGTGGCACTGTGGGTTAATGCGTCAGACTGCAAATGGAACTGCAAGGTTGGAGGTTCAGGCTCACTATGGATTGGCACCAACTCGATGGCACTTAACACCAACAGCTACCCACCTGGCCTCCTGGTGTGGTGCTGTAGGATCAGCACTGGACTTTGAACCACAAGGCTGACAGTTCAAACCCACCTGCTGCTCCTCGGAAACCCTATATACAGAGTTGCTACGAAGACCTGAGGTGGTACCACCGGATAAGCACTTGACCTCAAGGTCGGGCTGAACTGCCAAGTCGACAGTTCAAACTCACCAGACGCTTCTCGGAAACGTTATACAGGGTTGATATGAGTCGAAACCAACTGGCTGGATGTCGCTTAACAATAAAAACAACAACAATAACCCATCAACAACGGTGCAAATTATTATAGCACTTAGTGGCAACCTGGAAGGCTGGAGGTTTCGAGGTGCTTCCAAAGAAAGACCTGGAGACCTAGTTTTGAAAACCCAGTCACTGAAAACTCTCTGTAACAGTTGTACTCTGACCTACGTGGACTCACCATGAGTTACATACAGTTAACTCAACGACACTCTGGTTTGGTTTTAAAAAAGTGCCACTTCAGTGACATGGAGTCAATTCCAAAGCCTACGGACCTGACTGGGGCAGCACAGATCTGGTCTACAGGGTTTCTGAGGCTGTCAAACTGCCAAAAAGCAAAATGCCTTAGCTTTCTCCTGTGGAGCGGCTGTGACGGTTGAACCAACAACCTTTTGGCTAACAGCCCAATGCTTTATCCACTGCACCACCAGTGTTCCACTTTAAAATGTGGAAACTGTCTAAATTAATTTAAGTATCATTCGACTGAATGCATTCAACATGGTATCACTTAAACCATGCAATCAGTGTGAAAACTCTACTAAGGTAATTTGCATTCTTTTGGGCCACTGTTGTGGTTGTTAAGTGCTGTGGAGTTGGTCCTGATTCATAGGGACCCTGTATAAGGTTTCCAAAGAGCAACTGGTGGGTTTGAACTGCTGACCTAAAGTCCAGTGCTTATTCTACAGTACTATACCAAGTCTCAGACCCTCAAAGTCCAGTGTGTATTTTACACTCACTGTCTACCTCCATGCGGAACTGCCAAGTGCCGAATACCCACATGGAGCTAGTGGCTAAAATCCTGCAAAGCACCATTCTACACTCACAAATCTAAAGGCATAATTTCGTGAGCAAGGGTGTGTGCGAAGAGAGAGATGCAATGAGCTCTTTCTACTTGTATCTTTTAAGAACACATGTACAAAATTCTCCAACAACAACCGACTAAAGTACATGTAAATGACGCATTGTTTTACCTGCCCCTTCCTAAACTACCTTAGCCCAACATTCACCTGGGAGGTAAGCAGACCAGTCTGATATACCAATATATGAGTAGATAAAACCAAAAGCCACCAAGTAGATTACAACCATAATGTTCCTGTACAGGGTTTCCAAAACTAAATCTTTACAAAAGCAGATAGTCTCTTCTTTCTACCATAGGACAGCTGGTGGGTTTGAACTGCAAATCTTGTAGTTAGCGGCCCAAGGCCAAGAGCCATGGGGACTCCATGATAAATGAGTATGATAAAAGAGAATTGCTCCAAGTATGTAAATTCTCCATGTCCAATGTATGAGGTGATTCAAACAGCTGATAAATGCTTTAGTGCATCATTTAGGCTGTGAGTGGTTTTCATGTTGTTGTTTTGGTCTTCTTCACCAAAGAGAAACATGTTTACTGCAATACAAAATGCACTTATTTCAACAGCAATGTTTTCTAGAGTCTTTAAAGTCTTAAATGCCCACGTCAGCTCACGATCTGAGTCATCGGAGGTTCAGCGTTAAAGACAATCCAGTCATACCCCGAACAGTAGAAAATATGTGCTGTGACCCCCAAACCACCCCCTGCTCCTAACCATGCCCAAATATTGTAAATGTGACGACAGATGTGGGGAACGAGTCTGGCAGGCTTAACAACAGTTGTCTACACCAACCACGTTTTAAATCCACATTTTCATGAAATATAGGCCAGAAAACTGCCACAAGCAACAGAAAAAGTCACCATACGGGGACTTGAGTACAGCAAGCTGGGAAGAGGGTCTGTCTCCTGAAAAACCTGTAAGACATCCCCCCTCAGCAGGCAGGGAGGTGAGCAGCTCTAGAGACAAACAAATTAGCTTTTCAAATTAACTGCTCCATCGGGGACAAATGGGCCAGCCAGGCCATCTGTTCTCACCAGCTTCTCAAATCTAATCCCTCCTCCTCCTTTCCCCCCTTCAATCGACATGACACCTCACAAAGGTGGCCCTTCCACATCCTCATCCTTCTGACCACTCATACCCCAACCACTCTCCAGACAGGTCCCTCCCCAGGGCTCTTTTCAGTTGCCCAGGACTAGCTGGTCCCTGCTCCTGTCTGCACTAAGCTGACACCCACTCCCCCTGCCAAGTATCTGCCAGGACTGTGGGGGAATTCTCCTTATCCACGGTCATTATGCACTATCCAGTCCTCGAGAATCCCAAATTAGCAGACACTGGACCAGTCTTGTTTGACTTCAGTGTTTTTAAACAACCAAAGGGCACATGCCTTGGTCATGTCTTCAGAAGCCCTGGTGCAGCGGGGATTAAGTGCCTGGGTAACCAAAAGGTTGTGGGTTCAAACCCACCAGTGTGGGAGAAAGATGAGGCTGTATACGTCCGTGAAGAGTACACACAGCCTTGGGAAGGCCCTGGGGCAGCTCTCCTCTGTCCTACATGGCCGCTCTGGGTAGAATCAACTGGCCTGTAGTAGGTTCGGTGGGTTCGCTGCAGGGAGCAGTCAGGGGCTGTTTACCTTGGAAGCCAAGGTTCCCGATGTGCTCACTGCCCTACCTCTCTGTGCCACCTTCAGACAGACGAAAGAGCAGTCACCAGGAATTCCCCCCAGCAACCTCAGATCCTAGCAGGTTCAGGAGCCAGACCATCAGGAGAATTTTCCACATGCATGAGTTTGTTTTAAGTGATTTGTTTTTTAAAAAAATGGGTTTTTTGAAACATTGTTTGCTTTGTCAGTCAGGGTGAAAGGAGGCAAGAGTATTTTCCAGAACTCTGACCCAGCCTTCTACTTCTGTCATGCATCCCAAGATGTGTGCTTCACCAGATAGTGAATTCCTCTTACCTAGAGAACCTCCACCAAAAAATCCCCAATGCATTCATTCATTCTACAAATATTTACTTAGCCCTACAAATTTTTACTTAGTTTAGAAGGATATGGACTTCAGAGTCCAGCAGCCCTGAGCTGTGATCCTGGCTGCGTGAGTTTGAAGAGATGAGTGCTGACCAGAGATGCAAGCAGAGATGAGGACATGGAGAGAGGGCGCAGCTGAGGACTCCAGACTCATGGAAAGAGAAAGGCTGTGTGCTGGCGGCCAGGAGGCAGGCTTGTAGAATGTGCCCTTTTGTTGTTTAAATGATGATATATTCCTGAGTATTTTTGTGTTGTTATTGTTAGGTGCCATCGAGTCTGTACTGACTCATAGTGTCCCTATGCACAACAGAACGAAACACTGCCCGATCCTGGGCCAACCTCACAATTGTTGCCATGCTTAAGCCCATTGATGCTGCCACTTAGCCAATCCAGCTCGCTGGGGGTCGTCCTCTTTTTCTCTGACCCTGCACCTTACCAAACATGATATTCTCCAGCGACTGGATCCACCTGACAGTATGTCCAAAGTATGAGAGACAAATTTTGGCCATCCTGGCCTCCAAGGAGCACACTGGCTGCACTTTTTCCAACACAGATCTGTTGGTTCTTTTGGCAGCCCATGGAACTTTCAACATTCTCCAACACCATAACTCAAAAGCATCAATTCTTCTATAGTCTTCCTTATTCACTGTCCAGCTTTCGCATGCGTATGAGGTTATTGAAACCACCATGGCTTGGGTCAGGTGCACCTTAGTCCTCAAGCTGACATCTTTGCTCTTCAACACTTTAAAAAGGTCTTGTGCAGCAAATTTTCCTAATTCAATACGTCATTTGGTCTCTTGACTGCTGTTTCCATGAGTGTTGATAGTTGATCCAAGAAGAATTTTTGTGGCACATACCCCCAAAGACACCCACAAAACTCACCGACAAAAAACAGGGAAGAGAAGCACACGCTGTTGAATGATGACACATGGAGGAGATTGTAATCCCTGAAATGAAACGATGAGTGTAGAACCGATGTTCTCCCCTGTAAACTATCGCTCAGTTCACAATATAAGAAACAAAAACAGGAGTGCTGACAGTGGACAGTCTTCCCACGTGCCAAGCACTACTTCACATCCATTCATTTATGACTCTAGAAGTGAGTAGTAAGCCCACTGCAGTGGAGCTGGCTCTGAGCCACAGAACCCCTATAAGGACAGAGTAGAACTGTGCATCCACAAGGTTTCCAAGGCTGTGATCGTTACAGATTCAGATTGCTGATTCTTTCTCCCATGGAGTGCAGTGGGTTCGAACCACCCATCTTTTCAGTTCACAGCCAAGCATTCAACTACTGTGCCACCATACTGTGCCACCAGGACTCCCTCTGAGTCAGTAACAATGCCCCCATTTTACAGATGTGGAAAGTGAAGTACAGAGCAGTTAAAGAACTTGCCCAAGATCTCAAGAGCTACAGGTGGTGGAACTGGTTTATTTTTTTCTTTCATTCTTTTTTAAACAGCTTTCATGGCGTATAATTTACATACCATGAAATTATTTGAACCTAGGCAAGTCTGTCCTTGCAGCTTCTCAAACAAAGCTTCGAGAGCCAGAGTTTCCTATTTTACAAGTCGCAGATGAGAAGCCCTCAACAGCACAACTAAGTGATGTAGCAAGGGGGCTTCCAAAAGGTTGTGGAAAAACGAAATGAAAAGATAATGGAATTTTCCCACAAACTTTCTGTAGCCGCTTGTATATGATAATGAACATAAGTAAAACAACCAATCCCAGTACTGAGCATGTTGTTGTTAAGTGCTGTCGAGTTGGTTCTGACTCAGTGACCCTGTTTCCGAAGAGTGACTAGTAATTTTGAACTGCCGACCTTGCAGCCCAGTGCATTATCCTGCAGTGGTATGGAAATGAATAAAACCTTGTCTGCTCTCAAACATGTAAGTCTAATCTAAAACAAAGCTAGGACATACTGGCAATTAAAAAAAAACAAAAAACACCCAGTTGCCTTCACATTGATTCTGAAACACTGACACCCCATGTTGTCAGAGGAGAACTATGCTCCATAAGGTTTTCAGGGGCCGATTTTCTGGAATATAGCCAGGCCTTTCTCCTGAGATGCCCTACCTGGACTAGAACCTCCAGTTTCCCAATTCGTGGTCCAGTTCATTAACTGTCGGCACCACTCCAAGTAGAGATGATGGCCAGGGTAAAAAGAGGAGAGAGAGAACATACACAAGAAATGCAGATAACGCCCAAAGGGGAACAGTGCGCTTAAATTGGAACGAGGGCCTCCATTCCTTGGGCAGAAGTATTTGAATGAGAAGCTGGTGGTGAGAATGCAAATTTTAATATCCTGCTAAGGAGCTCTGGTAGCGTAGTGGTTACAAATTGGGCTGCAAGCCTTAAGGTCAGCAGTTCGAAACTACCAGCTGCTCCGTGGGAGAAAGATGAGGCGTTCTGCTCCGGTAAAGATTTATAGCCTCGGAAACTCTGTACAAGGTCGCTATGGGTCGGAACCGACTCGACGGCACTTAACAACAACAACATCACTTAAAACCCTAGCAACATCAAGATAACCCTGGGCCTCTCATAGCAAGACGACGGTCCTGTAGACTTAACACACAGGACAAATGCACCAAATCACGCTTTCTGTGGTTGTTGTTAAGTGCAGTCAAGTTGGTCCCAATTCATAGGCGACCTTGTATAGAGTTTCTGGGGAGCGGCTGGTGAGCTTGAACTGCTGACCTTGTGGTTCAAACTGACCTTGCAGTCCCGCACATTAACAGGAATGCCACATCAGGAGTCCTAAATCCGCCTTTCTGAAGCTGGGTGTGAGCCTTGGAAGTTAATCTACACACCCCTGACTTCGAAACCCACAGAACCCAAGGACTCCAAGAACACATTTGCTCCATTGTAGACTCAACCCCATACAGTCTAGTTTCCTGCTGCAAAGCTTCCTGCTGTCTGATGAGGGTACTCTTCTGCCTTCCAAAATCGAACCAAACCCACTCACGGAGCTGACCCTGGCTTCTCACAGCCCTGCTTAGCAATTCCGAGACTGTCAATCTTTACGGGAACATGAAGCTCATCTTTCTCCTGCAAGGTGGCTGGTGTGCTTGAACCGGTGCCTAACCCTCAACACCAGCAGAGTTCCCTTACTGACCTTGAAACCCTTTTTCCTGAATTGTCACTGTTGTCTGAGGCCACCCTGGGAACCAGAGACCCACAGTTCTCAATGCCACAGGCGGCAGGAGGGCGGCTGAGGAGAAGCAGCAACAAATGAAAATTCTCCTGGCTCAAGGGCAGCTCTGGGCTCTCCCATGCACCAGTGCTGTCTCCTGAATCTCCTCTGGCTGCAGGAACTGCCTCCACAGGTTGACAAGTACTGCCAAATGAGAACGTGCAACCCTACTGTAGGGTCTGCCAGAGGACAAGAGGGTGCACCCCCTTCCCCATTCACATGTGTTTACGGCTCTCAGGAGCCCAAGGACATCAAGTGATCTTTGTATCTTTGTAAGAGTAAAAACTCTGCTATTAGAAGAACTGAGAAATGTAACTCCCGATTGATTTGCTAGCCCAAGCCACCAGGGCCTTCGTATGCACATATGTGCACATGCACACACACTGGCAATGTATGCATCAAGGATAGGCGTTGTGAAGACTAAAGAGAAACTTGTTAACCAAGGGATCTCCCAGCAGAGAAAACAATGCCACAATTATGAAACCAATTTTCTGGTAAAGCGGAAAGCAAGAAAGGAAGAAGAGCAATCATAAATAATGCTGGGTGGTTTCAAAGCCATCCTCAACAGCACTCTCTGTCAGAGCGACGGAGCGCTAACAGTTCACACACACAACTCGAATCCATCAACAATGCCACTAAGCACTCTTCTCAAAGAATGTCTGCTGTTCCGGGCATCGAGCTTCCACCAGATTTCTGGAGCTTCTCTGGTGGGTACCAGGAGGAGGGTCCAGGATGGTCCTTGCCTCCACTCCTCCAAATACACACTGGAATGAGGAGTCAACAGGACGGGGATGTTGTGGGTGGTGGTGATGGTGTGCCATGGAGTCAGTTCCCATTCACAGCGAGCGACCCAGTCTGGGGTTTCCAAGGCTGTGAATCTTCATTGGAGCAGAAAGATGAGTCTTTCTCCAGTGGCTGATAGTTTCGAATTGTTGACCTTGAGGTTAGCAGCCCAGCTCATAACCTCTATGTGGTGGCAAGGGACCTTTAGTCAGGAAGGGTCTCCGGCACTTTCTCAACAGTAGGCTGTTGGCATTCTGGGCGAGGTTATTCTTTGTTGGGAGGGTCCAGGGGTTGGCCTGTGCACTGTAGGGTATCAGGGTCAGTAGCAACACATCCTCAAGTTGTGACAATTCAAACTGTCTACAGACACAACCAAGCATCCCCGGACAGTAACACCTTTCCCACTGGTCTGAATAAGAGAGGATTCCCTGACTGGCCCAGACAGTTAAGCACTTCATCATGAACCACAAGGTTGGTTGTTTAAATACATTCAAGCACACCCAGAGGGGCCTGGGATGAATGGACTGGCCACTGAAAACCCTGCGGAATGCAGTTCTACTGTGACACACATAACTTGGAATCGACTCGACAGCAACTTTTTTTGAAGGGAAGGAAAACTGCTTCAGTGTCCGGTGACATCCCAGGGAAGGGTACTTTTAAATCAGTAACTCCCAAAGGTTGGCTGTCAGAAGTCAGTATGGCCCAAATGCACCTCAGCATCAATAGCCAGCGTTGCTTGTCAACATTGAACAAATCAGGACAGCTCACAGAAAGCGGGATTTCTGGCCTCTCTTGAGAACCTGGGAGATGAGACAACAATAGGTGCTCACCCTCCCAGGTCTGAGTAACAGTGATTGATCACAGTCCCCAACCACCAGTCCCTCTTGCTCACGACGGACCCACTCCACTTGTTTCTCAATAAAACAAAAAGACCTTCACTGCAGTCGAGTAAATTCTGACTCCCATCACCCCTACAGCACAATAGAACATCCCTGCAGTGTTGCAAAGCTGTAACTCTTTACGGGAACAGACAGCCACAGCTTTGTGTCATGGAGTGTCTGGTGGGTTCAAACCACTGACCAAATGGGTAGCTGCTGAGTGCTTGAACACTGCACCACCAGAGTACAACAGAAATTTTACAGAGGGTGCAGCTTGGGGTAGAAGGCCTCCAACTCCAAGTGTCAGTGTGTGGGTTAATTCACCAACTTGTCATACGGTGCTCCTAATGATACTTGGCGCTAATCAAAAGGAAAATGAGGATTCGAGCCAGTCTTGGACATAACTTACTGAATCATACCTCAAATTTAACCAAATGGCAGAATAAAACACTAAAAATAAAGATCTCTGTTCTAACCACCCAAGTGAGTGTCTATTTATAGCTGCCAGGAGTTACGGTTTCCCTGCTCCACACCACTCACACAGACACACTCTCACACACTCACACACATGCCCCCCCAACCCCCCCCCCCCCCCCTGCCACGTTCCCGCCTCAGTATTGAATTTCAGCCTCCAGCAAGTCAGACTTTCCCCGTTCGTTTCATTTGGGATGATTTCTGAGCTTCCTGGACACCGGCCAACTGAACAACAGAACGCAAGGAAATTGTTTGTTCCTTGAAAAAAAAAAGGAAAAAAAAAAAAAAGATTTCTTTTCCCTTTGGTTTTAATAAAGTTCACCAAAACCAGATCCTACTTTTCTTGCAGCAGAATTCCATCCTTTTGTGATGGATCAAATAAAGACCCGTGGCTGTCAACTCCATTCTACCTCATGGCCACCCCGTGTGTGACGGAGAGTTGAAGTGCTCCACAGGGTTTTCTGAGCTGTCTTTTTAATGGGGCAGACTGTCAAGTCGTCATCCCGAGGAGGTGCCACTGGAAGACTTAGGACTGCCAATCTTTAGGTACAGGGAGTGCAAACTCTTCATGTCATTTGTGATCTATAACCCACTGACCAACAGTGACCCTACAGGGCCAAGAACTATTCCATGGGGTTTCCTAGGCTGCAGCCTTTACAAAAGCACACACTGCCTCACTGTTCTCCCCTGCAGTGATTGGTGGACTGCAACCACTGAGCTTTCAAATACCTGCCCAATGCTTAACTCCCTGTGCCACCAGAACTCCTTTGTGACTGAAGGCTGCTGACTTTGAGTGTCATTAGGGTTTCTGAGGAGCAGCTGGTGAGCTTGAACAGCTGACCTGGAGGTTTCAGTCCAGTCCAGCGCATTAACCCACAGCGCCATACCAGGATTCCTTGTGATTGATAGCTCAACAAAAATAATAGAAATACAGCCGTAATAAGTAAAAATAATGAAACAAATCATTCTTAAAATTCAGAATTTACTGTTGCTAAAAACTCAACCAATAAAAAAGTTCCAGCTGGCTTACAAGTTTTCAAGAAGGGGTTTTGGGTTTAGTTTCAGAATGTGTGGGGAGAAGGTAGAATCCCCACTGAATGGTTTTCACCTTGTCTACAAGGAGCTCTAAGGCGCTCCGGTAGCGTAGTGGTTACGAATCAGGCTGCGAACCACAAGGTCAGCAGTTTGAAACTACCAGCTGTTCCCCGTAAAGATTTACAGCCTCGGAAACCCTGTACAGGGTCGCTATGAGTCGGAACCAACTACATGGCACATAACAACAACAACAACAACAGATGGGTCTGGTGAAAAGACATGGAGCTCTTCTGATTCAATAATGAGTAACTGTTATGACTAATTGCGAAGGTCACAACTATAAAGATAGAAGTTTTATAACAAAAAGCAGGGAGTTGTTAATCTCACATTCCAAGAACAGAGGACCCTAGGACCAACAAGGGAGAAGAGCATAAGTGGAATGTGGGCCCCTATTTAGAGAAGCAGTAACACCAGAGATGGAGGCAGAGATGATGACATGGAGAGAGAGAGAGCAGCTGAGGACTCTAGACTCATGGAAAGAGAAAGGCTGTGTGCTGGTGGCCAGGAGGTAGGCTTGCAGAATGCGTCCTTTGGTTGTTTAAATCATTACATATTTCTGAGTGTTTTTGTATACATCACAAAAATACACACAAAAACAGAGGAATAGAAGCAAATACTGTTAAATGATGATGCATGGAGGAGATTGTAATCATTGCAATGAAACAAGATACAATAGGATGAGTGCAAAACCAATGTTCTCTCACGTAAACTATCACTCAATTCACAATAAATGCTTTAAAAAAAGGCTTTGTATTGTCATAAAGCACAGGTTAACATCTTTTTAAAAAAACTGTACCAGCTGCTATAAAATTCTCTTAAAACTCTAGTCAATGAATTCTCTAGTTCTGAATCTTGAGGACACTCAACTCTTCTTTGTTGAGCAGTAAAGTGGGCTGGTTCTTACTGGGTAACTCTGCAAGGGATCCAGGCCCGCTTCATCTGACTTGCTTAGGAACACTTTTCCATTTCTACATTCCATTTCTACATGGGAGACTCCAGACAGATGGCTAATTCCCCACACCAGCGAACTTCCTTCTTGTATCCAGTTCTGTGAGTGCACATGCTTTTCTAGAAAGTGCCATCTGCCGAGCTGACGCTCCGGCTGAAGAAGGATGATGACAGGATCTGTCTTCACTAAGACCCAGGGCAGAAGAGGGGAGGGGCCCAGGCTGTCATGAAAGGAACTCCCGCCCTGGGCAGTGACAGGTGAGCAATGTGGAGCTGGGGGCGTGACCAGGTGACCACAAGGTCTAGAGTCAGAGCAACAGACAATGACACATGTAGGGTCTCATATAAAGGTCAGATAAGACTCCCAGAGCACCCAGCCCACCACCATGGACTCAATTCCAAGTCATAGGGACTCTATAGTAGAACGGCTCCATAGGGTTTCCGAGACTGTAAATCTTTACAGGAGCAGATGGCCTCATCTTTCTCCCATGGAGCGACTGGTGGGTTTGAACCGGTAACCTTTGGGTTCACAGCTGAGCACCACCAGGGCTCCTTGGCTATCGTGGAATGGGGGCAGCAAAAGAGCAAACCAGTAATCTCTGTAAGCATCTCTTCACTAAGACCAGTGATGACCAAACTGATTCTATGAGGCCATCTACATTATGTGGCGCTACAGGATCAGCACTAGACTGCTAACCAAAAGGTCAGTGGTTCAAACCCACCAATCGGTCCTCGAAAACCCTATGAAGGGTTGCTATGCAACGAAGGTGAATTTGATAGCACTTAACAACAACAACTCCGTTGTGTGCCGTCAAGTCGGTTCCGAGTCATAGTGATCCCTGTATACAGTTTCCAGGAATGGCTGGTGGGTTTGAACTGCTGATTCTGCAATTCACAAAGTAAGCAATGCAGTGCTTACCCTGCAGCGAGTTACTTTTTTAAAATTCTGAGTTGCTACACTAGATGTCCACCACTCATCTGTCTGTTTGTCATACTGTGGTGGCTTGCG
>NW_006408796.1:2285438-2286398 GCF_000296735.1 Chrysochloris asiatica | reverse complement strand
CATACTAGAAACCAGAAGAGTGGTGGAATAACATCAAGAAAAGATTGTTAAGGAGACAAGAAAGAAAGAAAAGACCAAACTGGATGTCAGAAGAGACTCTAAAAACTTGCTCTTCAGTATAGAACTGCTAAGGCAAATGGAAGAAATGCGGAGGAGGTACAAGAGCTGAACAGAAAATTTCAAAAGGCAGCTCGAGAAGACAAAGTGAAATATTACAACAAAATGTACAAAGAATCGGAGTTAGGAAACCAAAAGTGAAGAACACACTCAGCATTTCTCAATCTGCGGGAACTGAAGAAGAAATTCAAGCTTCGACTTGCAATATGGAAGGGTTCTATTGGGAAAACACTGAATGATGCAGAAAGCATCAAAAGAAGATGAAAGGAATATACAGTTACTGTACTAAAAATAAATGGTCAGTGTTCAACCATTTCAAGAGGTAGCATATGATCAAGAGCCAATGATCCTGTAGGAAGAAGTCCAAGGTGCACTGAAGGAATTGACAAAGAACAAGGCTCTGTGAATTGATGGAATAAAACTTGAAATCTTTCAACAAACTAATGCGGCGCTGGGGCACTCACTTATTTAGGCCAAAGAAATTTGGAGGCCAACTGTCTGGCAAACTGACAGGAAGAGATCTATATTTGTGTCCATTCCAAAGAGAGATGGCCCAATGGAATATGGAAACCATCGGACAATATCATTAATATCCCATGCAAAAGATGTTTACTTGTGCTTTATTGACTATGCAAAGGCTTTCAGTGGTGCGGACAAGCTATGGACAACATTGCAGATAATGAGTATTTCATAACACCTAACTGTGCTCATGAGGAACTTGTACGAAGACCAAGAGGCAGTTGTTTGAACAGAACAAGGGAACACTGAATGGTTTAAAATTAGGAAAGGTGTGTGCCAGGGTTGTATAATATCACCATACTTATTCAGCCTGTATGCTGAGCA
>NW_006408796.1:2278816-2283189 GCF_000296735.1 Chrysochloris asiatica | reverse complement strand
AATCCTGGTGTGACGCTGTGGGTTAATGCGCCAGACTGCAAAGCCGTTTGAACTGCAAGGTTGGCGGTTCAAGTTCACCAGCTGCTCCTCGGAAATCCTATACAGGGTCGCTGCGGGTCGGAATTGACTCGACAACGGCACTTAACAACAAGTTGGAATCCTGGTGTGGCACTGTGGGTTAATGCGCTAGACTGCCAAGCTGTTTGAACTACAAAGTCGATTATTCAAGCTTACCAGTCACTCCTTGGAAACTCTATACAGGGTCGCTATGGGTCAGACCAACTCAATGGTACTTAACAACAACAAAGTTGCTAGATGCTTGCTTTCCCTACAGACTTCATCTGAGAGCATTTCACATTTCAGACCACCTTTGAATTAATTCCACCAGCTCTGGTTTCAAAGGAGCAGCCATCTCTGATGGCACAGAGAGAACGCACCATTCCAGAGTCTTAGCATCAGTTGGTGTTAACGGAAAGGTGGGACTGTTTGGTCCCCATGAGTATGTTGAATCGTAGCCTTTGGATGGGAACTCCTTACCGCCTTCTCCAGCCCTGACTTTCATCAAAGACTATCTTCAGGGAGGGCTGGCTAATGCTCAACAAATTACCCACTTTAAATTAGTTTTGTCTCAGCCTACAGTATCTTTGTTCTAACAAATCAACTCCCTCATTGAAAGTCTCCAGGAGTCTTTTTATGTAAATTACTTCCGGGCAACAAGCAAAACAAAGCCAACATCCACTTGCATCCAGGAAGCTGTCTCATTGAGCTACTTCCACGTCAACAAACAAGGCCAGCGGAGGGAAATCAGATTCAATTCCAGCAGTTCCTTTTCCTCCCCTCCTTCTGAAACTAGGGGAGGCAGATGAGAAGAGACAGAAGAGCCTCTTCCTAAACCACAGATTCAACCCGGGGACCTTTAAGACCAGCAGGAGTCCAGGTGGCACTGAGGGTTAAGCGCTGGGCTGCTAACTGAAAGGTCAGCTGTTTGAACCCACCAGCTGCTCCACAAGAGAAGCCGAGGTTCATCAGATTCCATACAGATTTCCAGTCTTGGACTCCCTGTGAAGTTCTAGACTGTCTTACAGGGTCCCTAGGGACTCGAGGATAGTGGTGTTGGTTTGATTTTTTAAGACCAACTTGACTTCTTTACTTCCTACTTGAAAGCTTGCTAAGAACTCTCCGGGTGTGAACTTCGGAGTATTCCTCCATTTCTTTCCAGAAAGAAAGGTGGCAGATGTAATTATCAAAATGGGAGACGTGGAAAAGCAGAGGAGACATGGAGCTTGTTCCTCAGGGGCACCGCCCGTGAGTCATGGTCACAGGCACCACCCGGTGTTAGGTCCATCAGTACAATAACCTACTAACATGAAGAGTCTGGAGCATGGGGGCAGACCACTAATGTTGGCTCCTTTCGGCTCAGAAACATCCGCATCATTCTTCCGGGGCTATTATTGAACCAGACTTGGCTCTCCTCTATGGCTTTGCTCCTCACAATATGTGGAAGCGCACAGCTAAAAAAAAAGAAAGAAAAAGAACCACAGCCTTCAGGTCTGTTCTGTCTCACAGTGACCCCATGTGACAGAGCAGGGATGTAATCGCTACAGAAGTTCACCAGGCCTTTCTTCTGAAGCCCCACTGAGTGGGTTTGAACTGCCAAATCTAGGTTAGTAGTTGAGCGCAAACCTTTTTTTTTGTGTGCCACCCAGGAACCTATAGTGATAAAAGCCTACACAATATAGCTTTCTATCCCAAAAATTCACGAATGCCACAGAAACCAATTTTGGGATAAATATAATGGAGTCCTGGTGTGGCACTTTGGGTTAATGCTCCAGACTGCAAAGCTGTTTGAACTGCAAGGTCAGCGGTTCAAGCTCACCAGCTGCTCCTTAGAAACCCTATACAGGGTCGCTATGGTTCAGACCCGACTTGACAGCAGTTAACAACAACAGCAAAAAATAATGAAATTATTAAAATAAATAAAAATCCACTGAATGTATCATTTACACACACACAAATGGAACCTCAGGACATTTCTTTAACAGTAATAACTTTACTTAGAAAGCACAGAAAAATATAGTGACAAAGTACAAAAGAGTAGAATCTTTTAGATCCAAGTCACTCTTCTACGTCACGGTTTCTCAACCTTAGCAACAGGGACATTGTGGACCAGATCTATCTTTGGGGTAAGAGGGGATGGAGGAGGAAGTGGCTCTGTTGTGCATTATTCTAGGATGTTTAGCAGCATCCCTGATCTCCACCCAACTTGAACCCATCAATTATGATAACAAAAAATGTCTCCAGACACTGCCCAGGGTCCCCCGGAAAGCATATTTGCCCTCCATAATTCTCTATAAAACATAACTCTAACTCCATTCCTAACGCTTCACCTACCCCTAGTACTATCCAGAACACACACTTTAGGACACAAAACAGATCTGTCTGGCATGTTCATTTCCTTTCAAATCTCAAAAGCTGTTTTCCTGGTGGTCTACCCATGAAAACTAATTAGCAGCCTCCAAGTGTCCCCACCTGAACTGAATGACAGCTTGGGAAAGTTGACTTATGGGTAATTCACTGACCCTGAGTCCATTTCCCATTCACCACGAGTGAATGAAGCAGCACTTTTCCTCAATCTCTGGTGAAGAAGATACAAACAGTCCAAATGCCTGAATAGAGACCGTTTATGTCACATCCGGCTCATATAAGGGGCAAGGAGCCTATCAGCTCGGCAGACCACAAAAGAAATTCACAAACTGTGCACAGATTCCAAAGCAAGCACTTTCTGTTACCAACACAGGAATAGAGTTTACCAAATGCAGTAGAAGAAACAGGCAAAAACCAATAAAAATGATTGAGGAAATTAAGCATGACTTTTGCATTTGCTAAGGGGAGCGTCCGGAAAGCTTACTACAAAATTTGTTGAAGCTATTCTTTGTATTTTGTCCCCACACATAAATCCTATGATGCAGGCCCCTCAGGATGGGGAAATAACTTAGGAAAAGAATGAGCATTTAACTACTGTGGTTGCTACAGAAACATCCCAAGATACACATTTTTGCTTTGTTTGATTATAGGCACAGTTCTAGTGTTCGAGTCGCTGGCAGAAATGTGTAATTCTTGGGTTTGTACCATATGAGTTAAGCTTGGACTCTTACATTCCTGAACATTTCCACACAGATTCTATCTTTACTTCCTGTTCTTACAAACGACCAAAAATGTGTTGTTATTAGGTATGAGTTGATTCCAACTCATAGCACCACTATACACAACAGAATACAAACACTGCCCCGGTACTGTGCCATCCCCACAGTGTATTCCATATTTAAGCCGCATTGTTACTGCCACTGGGTCAATCCACCTCGTTGGGGGTCTTCCTCTTTTTCTCCAACCTTCCACTTTACCCAGCATGATGTCCTTCTCCAAGGAGTTCCTCTTGATAACATTTCAAAAGTATGAGAGATTACGTCTCATTATCCTTGCTTCTAAAAGAGCATTCTGGATGTACTTCTTTCCCAGAAAGATTTGTTCATTCTTCTGGCGGTCCATGGTACATTCAAAGCGCTCTGGTAGTGTAGTGGTTACAAATCGGACCGCTAACCTCAAGGTTGGCAATTCAAAACTACCAGCTGTTCTGTGGGAGACAGATGAGGCTTTCTGCTCCTGTAAAGATTTACAGGTTCGGAAACCCTGTGCAGGGTCACTATTAGTCAGAACCGAGTCCATGGTACTTAACAACAGCATGGTATATTGAATATTCTTTGTCAACACCATATTTTGAAGGTGCCAATTCTTCTTGGTCTTCCTTATTCACTGTCTAGTCTTCCCATGCCAATGTTTTCCCATACTGTGTTGGAAGACGAGCCCCCAGGTTGGAAGGCACTCAGAACCACAGTGGCTTGGAGCAGACTAACAATGGTGAAGCCTGAGCAGGACCAGGCAGGGTTTCTCTCTGTCGTTCATGAGTCAGAGCCAACTAGACAACACCTAACAACGTGGTTGTGCCCATTCCAAAGAGAGGACACCCAACGGAATGAGGAAATCATCAGACAATGACTTTGATATCCCATGCGAGTCAAGTTTTACTAAAGGCAATACAGAAATAGCTGCAAGCATACATTGACAGAGAGGTTCAAGAGGTTCAAGCCGGAGTCAGAAGAGACCATGGAACAAGGGATATCACTGCTGATGTCCGATGGATCTTGGTTGAAAGCAGAGAATATCAGAAAGATATTTACCTATGCTTTATTGACTACGCAAAGGCTTTTAATTGTGTGGATCATGACAAGCTCTGGACAACATTGTGAAGTATCAGTATTCCTGAACACTTAATTGTGCTCATGAGGAATCTGTACCTGGACCAACAGGCAGTTGTT
>NW_006408796.1:2275895-2277779 GCF_000296735.1 Chrysochloris asiatica | reverse complement strand
ATCCTGGTTCCATTTCTCCCTAACTGTGTGAATGTGGGCAAATTATTTAACTTGTGTAAGTCCTGGTGTGGTGTTGTGGGTTAATACTCCAGATTGCAAAGCTGTGTGAACTGCATGGCTGGCAGTTCAAGCTCACCAGCTGTTCCTCAGAAACTCTGTACAGCGTCACTATGGGTCGGAACCAACTCGACAGCACTTAACAACAACAAGTCTTTATATCCCTTCCTATGGACAGTGAAGATGAAAACAGTACTGACTACTGACTACTACTATGGAAATTTAATGAATTACCTCACATAAAAAAACCCATATATTCCCAGTATACATTAAGTGTTCAATGACTCTCCATGACTTGAAAAATCAGATCAAAGTCAATACAAATGGCATGAAGGCCTTAGGAATATTACCATGGCTAAGTCAATGGCAGAATTCCATCAACTTACATGGTTACCATCCCACAGTATGCTCAACCCCGAGGAGGTGATGCATTTGAGTTACGGAGAATATTCAAAGTACCATGGACTGCCAGAAGAACAAACCAATCTGTGTTGGAAGAATTACAGCTAGAATACTCCTTAGAAGCCAGGATGCCCAGACTTCATCTCTCATACTTCAGACATATTATCGGGAGGGACCGGTCCCTAGAGAAGGACATCATGCTTGGTAAAGTGGAAGGTCAGCGAAAAAGAGGAAGACTCCCCACCCCCCAATGAGAAGGATTGGCACAGTGGCAGCAGTAGCAATGGGCTCAAGCGTAGATTGTGAGGTTGGTCCAGGACAGAGCAGGGTTTCATTCTGTTGTGCATAGGGTCACTATGAGTGGGTACTGACTCAACAGCACCTAACAACAAACAATAACAATATACTAAAGTCTGAGTCTATATATCCTACATGCTTATTTTGATACAACACTGCTATAAAAATAAAATTTTATTACCTAAAAGAAAAAAAAAAGTCTTTTGTCCTAAACTGGGTTATGATAACAAAAGTTTATACCATCATTTAAAACATGCTTCCAGAACTCTGCTTCCCTTGAGAGACTACTACTCACTCCACAAACCATTTCATAATAATACTCAAGAAGCCTTCAATGGGCCTTTCATTCCTGTGGGGATATCCTATTCTATTGTTCCTATACACACTTCCAGGGATTTGGTGTCGATGGAAGAGCCTACAAGGACTGTCAGACTCTAAAGTGCCTAACAACCTATGTTCTCTTTCTGACCCCATCACTTGAAGGAGACATCTCGAGTAAACCCACCTCAATGATATCCCTGCTAGGACCCTAGGAATCCATTAGGGTTCGTTAAGAGGCCCCTGAACTCCTTGATGGAGAGTTCCCCATTTCAAGTGCAAATTCTCTTTGTCCGCACAGAAGCCATACAAGAGGAAGGTCTATTATACAGTGGCTGAACTGAAACAAGTTTAATTTCTCATTGTTACTCTTAGGATTTTTCGACTCAAAGTTGAACTTTTCAAGGTAAAATACAAAAACCAGCTACAGCGCTCAAATCAATTCTGATCAGAACAACCCCTACTGGACGGAGTACACCTGCTCCCTAGGGTTCTTGAGATTGTAACCATAAAGGTTGAACAGCCCCACAGACTGTAGGTCTAAAAGGAACCTGTGAAAGTCCAAAAAGCTCACAGGTGCCTGAGATCGAAGGGGCTTGGGTGGCACAGTTAATTTTACACACAAAAAATGTACATTATATGGTTTTCTCCATCCAAGCAGCCCCCTCCCTTCCTGCCCACTTTTCATTAGCGCAGCATCCCTCATGCATTGTAAGTGTGGGTGAGTCAGTTACACAGGTTCATTATTTGCAAAGGAATGCGGTGGCTCCATACAATAAGCACTGGGCTGAACCACAAGGTCAACAGTTC
>NW_006408796.1:2264939-2275375 GCF_000296735.1 Chrysochloris asiatica | reverse complement strand
GCCCGATTCGTAACCACTACGCTAGAAAGAATTGTTTGTTTTGGTTGTTAAGTGCCATCGACTCAGTTTCAACTCACAGGGACTACACCAGTCTTTGTTGTTGTTGCTAAGAGTAGCTGACTTCGTTCCGACTCATAACGACCCTGTGTAGGGTTCCCAAGGAGCAGCTGGTGAATTTGAACTGCCGTCGACCTTGTGATTCAAACAGACCTTGTGGCTGAGTGCTTATCCTGCACTGCCAAGTCTTTAGACATGCCAAGACTTTCATTTACCTGCACTGGGGTTTTGGTTTTGTGTCTGAGAACAGTGACCACGCCCATCTACGCAGGTCAAGAGTTGGGTTGGCCAGTCTCAACCTGCGAGCTCTAATGTTCAACTTTCAACTCCCGCATTTCCCTGGGGTGTATCACGAGAAGAAGAAAATGTGGGCAGAAGGAAGCAATGACAAGGGTACACAAGGTAAATAGCATATCTGTGTCTTCAACTAGCTCCAAACACTTTCAATCAGAGTGGGGGAGGGGAGGGAGATTTCCTGAGGCAATAATCACCCTGAGAGACAAACACACACACACACACACACACACACATCTTCAATCCCTTCCATTAGAACCACCACCACAGAATAACTGTGTTCACCCCAGGGTTAGCTCCCAGGGTGAAGCTGAGCAAAGGAATGAGAATTAAAGGAACAATCCATAGGAACCACTCCTAACACGGATGGCCTTTGGCTCCCCAAGAGGATAAAGCAGCCCCGGCGTGTGTTTGGGATTTAATCAACAGCAGCCCCCCAGCTGGAATTCTCTAGGGGCTGGATATGAACTGACAGCCCAGCTTCCCTCTGTCCCAGCTCACGTGAGCGGAAACATAAATGTAATCTGATGCACTAACATTTCTAATCAAAACAACTGCCATCCAGTGCACTCGGCCTCAAGGCGACCCTGTGTGTGTGTCAGAGGAGCGCAGTGCTCCATGGGGTTTTCAATGGCTGCTTTAGGGGATGGCGACTACCAGGTTTCTTCGGAGGTACTTCTGGGAGGATGCAAATCTCCAAACTTTCATTTAATGACAAGCATGTTGCGGTAATGCAGGAGAATGCGCTGGACCACAAGGTCAGTTTGAACCGCAAAGTAGGTGGTTTGAACCCACTGGCCATTACTCAGAAACCCTATACATGGTTGTATGAGTCAGGATCAACTAGACAACACTTGGACAACAATGTTAACAACAATGTTAACCAAAAGCACCAAGCAAGGGCTAAGAGTCTAGTAAGAAGTTAACAAAATCCCTACCACCCTAAATACAAGGTGGCTTCACAAAGTTCGTGGAAAAATTCCCGTCCTCTTTTCATTTTCCCAGGAACTTTTTGAAGCCCCCTGTGACACAAGGACAGGAAATCTCAGAGAGGCCTTCTGCAAGCGGCACTAAATACCTTTCCTGCAACGTTTGCTGCCAAGAATCTAAGTAAAAATGTGCAAACCTTGAGACAAACATCTACATTCCTGGAAACAATTGTCCTTATAAAATCATCAGAGGAACATGCCAGGATCTAGGGAGAGGGACGCTCATGTGCCATGTTCTATACGTGTAAACAAATGGAAACAACCGAGAACAGTCAGATTAAAGATGATACGTCTCCATGAAGAAATCCATGCAATGATCTACAATGCAGTTACAAATCAGGCTGCTAACCTCAAGGTCGGTAGTTCGAAACTACCAGCTGTTCCGTGGGAGAAAGATGCGACTTTCTGCTCCCATAAAGATTTGCCTCGGAAACCCAGTGCAGGATCACTATGAGTCGGAACCCACTCCACGTACTTAACAACAACAACAAGCAGGATTTACCCCTGGTTCTTCAGATGAGGAAACTAGAACCGCTGCCCCTGGGCAGTGTCCACATGTCACAAAGACAAAAAGTAAGTAAATAAACAGAAGCTCTTCCAATAAGCAGCAAATCATGGTCTTCCATGGAAAATAATATTATGAATTTTGAATTGACACTATCTACCGATACGGGGTATGAACTATTGCTTGTTGTTAAGTGCCGCCGAGTCAGTTCCAAGCCATAGCAGCAACCCTGTGTAGGGTTTCCGAGGAGCAGCTATTGCTTACTACTACTAAAATTAGCAAACGCTTCTCCAACCCCCAAACAAATCTAATTTGACCATTTTACTCTAAGACTCCTGGTGTGGTGCTGTAGGATCCACACTGGACAGCAAACCACAAGGTCAGCAGTTCAAACCCATCAGCTGCTCCCTGGAAACTCTATACAGTGTCGCTGTGAGTCGGAACTGACTTGAAGGCACTTAACAACAACAACTTAACATTTTCTTTTGAATTTAGGAAAAATGGGTTTTCTCCATCAATATGGCACTACCTGTGAAAGAAGCAACAAAAGTGTTATTCTGACCATATCAAAAAGTCAGAGGAGGAAGGAAAAGTGTTATTCTGACCATATCAAAAAGTCAGAGGAGGAAGGAAAAGCAATAGCCTGAATCGGAAGGAAACGATTAACACATACGCACGCTTCCAAAGGTCTGTGAAAAAAATCCCATTATCTTTAACTTCATTTTTCCTTGAACTTTTCGAAACTCCCTCATACAATAATCTGAAAACGTGCTTTAATAGATTATTTCCTGTCCAACATGCACTGGGGTAGGAGAAAGATGAAGCTGTCTGCTCCCATAAAGACTTACAGCCTCAGAAATCCTATGGAGACAGTCTGTCCTGTCTTGTCGCCAAGCCAACGGCAGTGAATAGATTATCAGGGCACATAGTCTCAAATGAAAACAGATTTCTAAGGAATGAACCAGTATACTTTTGTTTTCTTCATAATATGTTGTTGGTGTTATGTGCCGTGGAGTCAGTTCCAACCCATAGCAACCCTGTACAGGGTTTCCGAGGCTGTAAATCTTTACATGAGCAGAAAGCCTCATCTTTCTCCCGTGGAACAGCTGGTAGTTTCGAACCGCTGACTGTGAGGTTAGCGGCCTAATTCATAACCACTAAGCTACCAGAGCTCCTCTTCATAATATACCCAGCATTAAAAAATGTGACGAACATTGTAACACCTCTCTGCTTCCAGGGGAGTCGACGCCACACTGGACAGAGCAGAACTGCCTCAGAGGGTTAAGCGTTTCCAAGAAGACTGCCACAGCCTTCTCTAGTGGAGCAGCTGGGAGATTCGAACCACTGACCCTTTCAATTAGCAGACAAGCACTTAACCACTGCAGCATCAGGCCCCCTTTTGATGAATCTACATACTGCTTTAAGAAATGTGAAAGAAAAATCACAGTAAAACAGTAATCTATATTCTGAAGTTAAAATATTTTCTGGTACTTCCAGGAATACTGATAATTTACCAAAGCCCCATTCAGTTTCTAATCTAAATACTGCTTTATGAATTTTGTTGAAATGCCAATTAAATACAGTTGTGCTCAGCAAAGCAGACCTTCGCCAAACTACACTTAATATAAAAGCAATGAAAGAACCATAAGGATTTGAAAAGGGCATTCTACTTCAGCATGACAGTACAACAGAAATTTAGTGTGAACATTTTCAATTATCACCATATAATTAGTGCTGTCTCTGAAATAAAGAGGAAAAAAACCCTCCTAGATTTATGGAGAGTATATTATAGAGCATATGTCTTTATTACTCACGCAAACATCACTGGTCCATCAGCCAAACACTCTGACAGATACAACTCTAATTAAATCCATTCATCTTTGATATTTTGCTGACTTTCTACAATGAAAATCATAGCTTTAAACACATTTTTGGCTTGTGTCCTAATGATGGTATATTTGCCAGTGTAGGAAGACAGAATACAATTAACTACCAGTGGATAAGAATGGTTTCTTGCTGTTGTTCTAAGAGTGACAGTCAGTTTTGATTCCTAACAACCCTATGAACATCCTCACTATTGTTACATTGGAGTCCACTGTGGCAATCGAACTCGTCTAGGGTCTTCCTCTTTTTCACTTACCCTCAACTTTACCAAACATGATGTCTTTTTCTAGGGAATGGTCTCTCCTAACATGTCCAATGAACGAGACTCGAAGTCTCACGGTCATTGCTTCTAAGGAGTACTCTAGCTGTACTTGTTCCAACATAGACTTGTTTGTTCTACTTGGCAGTCCATGGCATTTTCAATATTCTCCTCCATCACCATAGCTCAAATGAATCAATTCTTCTACGGTCTTCCTTATTCACTGTCCAGCTTTCACATGCATATGAGATTATTGAAAATACCATGGCTTGGGTCAGGCTCATCTTAGTCCTCAAGCTGACATCTTTGCTCGTCAACATTTGCCTAACACAATACAATGATTTCTTGACTGCTGCTTCCATGAGTATTGATGGTTGATCTGAGTAAAATAAAGTCCTGTACAACTTCAATCTTTTCTCCATTTATATGGATGTTGTTTATTAGTCCAGTGGTGAGGATTTTTGCTTTCTTTACATTGAGCTGCAATCCAGATAGTGCCAAATAGGAACTATAAATAATCATCCTTACTCCAAAGTGTGGCGCTGTGGGTTAATGCGCTGGATTGCAGGGTTAGTTTGAACCGAAAAGTCAGCGGTTCAACCTCACCAGCCACTCCTTGGAAACCCTATACAGGGTAGCTATGGGTCAGAACCGACTCAATGGCACTTAACAATAACAACAACACTCCAAATTATACTGGTGTGTCACTGGGTAAGATAAGCATTGAACTACAGGCCGGCATCTTAAGCCCACCAACTGTTCCTCAGAAACCCTGTACAGGTTCGCTAGGAGTTAGAACCAACTTGATGGTCCTTAACAACAACAACACTCCAAAGTGTAAAACTTCAACCTTACATTTCTTTTTTTAGCATAAATTTCCTGCTTCATTTTCATTGCACTATTGAAAATGAGTCTACACAAAGGGAATGTCCATCCCTCAGGGCAACTACTGGGGTGTGGGCGGAAGTGGAGCTATTCTGAGATACACATCTCCCATCTGTTACTCCTCTTTCTCTGGCTGCATTTCAACCAGAAAGGGGACAGGTGTCTGCGTTCTTCGCCACAAGAACCCCAACACCTTTTGCTATATATAGCTGTCAGGGTCAGATGATACGATGTGATGTGACTTGAGATACTGGATTTAAATTGTGGACTCAAGTTTCTTACTTGAAGCTTGGCGGACACCCTTTCCAAATAGTTCTTAGCGAGGCAGTGAAATGTTTTATTCCGGGAATGCTCTCTGAAAAAGATTGCCAATGGCTGTCAAAGATCACCCAGTGAGTTAACAAATCAAATAACTGGCATGAGGAACCGAGACAGAATCTTTTATCAAGAATAGGTTCCCTCAGAAACCCTCAAAGATGAATAGTCCAATAACTGAGGGTTAGGATTTGGTGGGAGCGGGATTGCTATGGTTATTGTTGTTAGGGGCCATCGAGTTGGTGCCGACTCATAGCGACCCTATGCACAACAGAACGAAACACTGCCCAGTCCTGACCAACCTCACAATTGTTGCCATGTCTGAGCCCACTGATGCTGCTACTTTGCCAATCCATCTTGCTGTGGGGGGGGGGGGGGTCTTCCTCTTTTTCTCTGACCCTCCACCTTACCAAACATGATATCATTCTCCAGCGACTGGTCCCTCCTGACAATACCTCCGAAGTATAAGAGACGAAGCAATCTTTTTCTTTAAAAGCCATATAGTATTGAATGTGTGTTTAGAACAAATAAGTTATCCTGTTAAAGATATGCACAGGAATGCTTTCTGAGTCACAGAAATAGGCTAAGTTCTAACATTTCATACTTGATTATTTGTAACTCCTCTCTGTGGGAAGACCCACCGTGTGGATGGAGAAACCACTGGGACTAGCATTCAGGTACTGAATTTCCCAGTTTGAGAGCGCATGTGCACACTTAGGGTAAATTCAGGTTAATCACCCTCCAGGGGTGATTACTGTTAGAACAGAACATTATTTGAGTGGTTTATAATGTTGAACTTTTTTATTTGTGAGTATTTCAGTAAAATTTGTGTTGATTGTTGGTATTATTGTTTGTCTACTGAAGCACTTTAATAAACAGGAAATGGACTGGGGGGGGTGGAAATCACTGTCACCAAGCTCCTTGCAGTTACAGTAACTAACCACCATTTATTATTCCTCACCTACTCCATGACTAAGAACGCTGGTAGTGTAGTGGATTTCGCGCTGGGATGCTAACCGCAGGTCAGCAGCTCAATTCTACCAGTTGTTCAATTGTTCCTCCAGAGAAAGATGATGTTTTCTGCTCCCGTAAGGATTTACAAACCCAGAAACTCTATACAGGGTCGCTCGGAATTAAAAATGACTCAGTGGTACACAACCACCACCAGCACTACACCAAGACTGTTGTTGCTGTTAGGTGCCATTGAGTCGGTACCAAGTCATAGTGACCCTATGAACAACAGGACAAACACAGCCCGGTCCTGCACCAACCTCACATCGTTGCTACATTTGAGCCCATGACTGCTGACATTGTACCAATCCTCTTTTTCTCCAACCCTCCATTTTACCAAACATGATATCCTTCTCCAGGTACTGGTCCCTCCTGACAACATGTGGAAGTATGACAGACGAAGTCTGGCCACCCTGGCCTCCAGGGAGCTTTCTGGCTGTACTTCTTCCAAAGGATGGTTTGTTTGGGTTTTTTTTTTTGGCAATCCATGTACTTTTAATATTCTCCTCCAACACCATAACTCAAATGCATCAATTCTACTACACGACTAGATGGCATTTAACAACAATTATATGCCTAAAGAGCTCTGGTGGTCTCGTGGGTTACCACAACAAGGTTAGCAGTTCGGAATTACCAGCTGCTTCGCAGGAGAAAGATGAGGCTTTCTGTTCCCCTAAAAATGTACAGTCTCAGAAACCTTATACAGGGTCGCTATGCATTGGAACTGACTCAATAGCCCACAACCACCACCATTACGCATGTGCTCCAGGTACTTTGTAAACCTTCTAATTCTCCTAACAATCACGCAAGGTAGATAGCATGCCTGTTTGCTGACCCAGGGAGATCAGACAAGTGACTGAGATTACAGGGGTGGAGAGGGTAGAGCTGGGCTTCAAAAGGCCAGGGCTTTCCTCTGCCTACCAGCGGGCACTTTGCACTGCACCATAAACCATTCAGACATGGGGAGAAAACTGCAAACTTAATACAGACTTTACAGGCTACTCATCCTTGAATGCTCCTCACCAATAAGAGCATTAAAACGTTTAATACCAGTCAGGTGATGCAAATAGTTAAGTGCATGACTACTAGTCGCCAACAGGTTAGTGGTTCAAACCCACCAGAAGGCACCTTGGAAGACAGGTCCGGTGATGCGTCTACAAGGTCACAATCTTAAAAGCCCTGTGTATCAAAAAGGGGTGAGTAGTTAATCTTACAGTCCAGAAACAGAGGACCCGAAGACCATTAAGGGAGAAGAGCACGAGCAGAATGTGGGACCCTATCCAGAGAAGCAGCGGTACCAGAGATGGAGGCAGAGATGGGGACATGGAGAGAGAGAGCAGCTGAGGCCCTAGACTCATGGAAAGAGAAAGACTGAGTGCTGGCGGCCAGGAGGCAGGTTTGCAGAATGTGCCCTTTGGTTGTTTAAATGGATATATATTCCTGAGTTTTTTTGAGTACATCTCCCCCCAGAAAACACACAAAAACCCAGAGGGAATAGAACAGCAAATAATGTTGAATGATGATGGACGGAGGGGATTGTAATCATTTCAATGAAACGAAGTACGATAGGATGAGTGTAAAACCAATATTCTCCCAAGTAAACGATCACTCAATTCACAATTAAAGCTTTTTTGAAAAACCCTGGTGTAACACAGTTTCTACTCTGACTCACATGGGGTCACCATAAGTCAGAATTGACTCAATTGACTCAGTGACAACTAACACCACTGTAAACTCAAGTGCACATCCCTCCATAAATGCTGAAATCCAACTGGATGCAAATAATGGGGGGTGGGGGGTGGGAGGACATGTGCACCAGTCACAACAGCAGGCTCCAGGGTCCTTCCTTAGTGGCGATTAAAGGGCCTGAAAAGGTAAATACTTACCCACCACCCTAGGTAGCATAGGGGTTACGAATCGGGCTGCTAACCTCAAGGTCAGCAATTCGAAACTACCCACTGTTCCGCGGGAGAAAGATGAGGCTTTCTGCTCCCGTAATGATTTACAGCCTCGGATACCCTGTACAGGGTCGCTATGGGTTGGAACCGACTCCACGGCACATAACAACCACCACCCTAGGTAAACAGGTGGGCTGGTTTGTGCTTGATTTTGTGAGAACTGAGAAAGTCCTGGTGTGGTGTTGCAGGATAAGCACTAGACTGCTAACCAGAACGTCGGCGGTTCAAACCTACCAGCTGCTCCTCTGAAACCCTACACAGGGTCGCTATGAGTCAGAACTGACTCAACATCAGTGAATTTGGGGTGAGTTAAAAAAGGGAGAAAGGAGTCCCTGGTGGCACTGTGGGTAAAAGCTACGCTGCTGACTTACAAGGTCAGCAGTTCGAATCCACCAGCCTCTCTGCAAGAAGACAACATGGCAGTCTTCTTCCATACAAGATGCACAGCCTTGAAAACCCTAGAGGGCAGTTCTGCCCTGTCCTTCAAGGTCACTATGAATCAGAATCAGTGGGTTAAGAAAGTACAGAAAGAATGCTACATAATATGAGGGATGGGGTCCTCCCTGCCCACCCTGCTCAGGGATACACTGACTCCCTGCTAGCAACAACTGCCCTACATCGCCAGGGCAGAAAACGAGACCTCAGCACCAGAAATCCTCACAAACCGAGTGGCAAAAGCAGGACACTCAAGGGGAAGGGGCCCCAGCTTGCGTCCAGATGCGATTTGGGTTGTCTAAGAAGCTGCATTCACAATTTGGAGGTACAAAGAAGTTTGCAACTCTTCCTTTTCACATGTGCAGAGATACTGTGGGGAAGAGGGGAAGGAAACGCTGTCAAAAATAACAATGTCTCCAATTACTTTGAAGGATTGCTGGTAGCACAGTGGATTGGTTCCTTGGATGCAAGGTCAGTAGTTCAAATCTACCAGACACTCTGCGGGGGCAGGGGTGGTGGTGGTGGTGGTTAAGAGGCTTTCTTCTGCTCCTATAAAGATTTACAGTCTCGGACACCCTATACAGGGCCACCAAGAGTAGGAACCAACTTGACAGCACATACTTTTTAGCCAAGAAACGTTCCCAAACAAAAACTACACTAACAAAAAGGGAACATATATTAGGCCCTGGGACTAGACTGCAAACTAAAGAAGCTATTTAAACGTAAGAGAACAACCAAAAACCAAGGGTCCCATCTCAAGTGGAAAAGAGGTGGGTGTTTCCATAAGTTTCCTTACCACTGGGTTTGTTGCAGCAGAGTGAACCCGGCTGTCAGAAAGATACAACTGGAATTGTTTCCATGAGCAATTCACTCCTTAAGACATGAATACCTGCTTTGTCTGTTTGCAACTAATGGAGTCCTGGTGTGGTGCTACAGGATAAACTTGGGACCCCAAGGTCAGTTTGAACCACAAGGTCAGCAGTTCAAACGCACCAGCTGCTCCTCAGAAAACTTATACAGCAAGAGTGGAGGATATCTGGCTTGTGTGTTGTTGTTATTAAGTGCTTTTCCATTGGTTCTGACTGATAGCGACCCTGGATAGGGTTTCTGAGGCACGGCTGGTGAGCTCAAACCACCAGCCTTGTGGTTCAAACAGACTTTGCAGCCCAGCGCATTAACCCACAGTGCCACTCCAGGACTCCATGGGCTGTGTAAGGCCCTCGACATCATTTGGTCTGGCTCTGCCAAGGCAATCACAGTTGTAGCCACCATATTGTCGAGTTAGTTCTGACTCACAGGAATCCTGTATAGCTGGTGAGTTTGAACTGCCGACCCTGAGTTCACATGTTTATCCTATGATGCCATACCAATACTTGTTCTTGTTGTTGTGAAGTGCCGTCAAGCTGGTTCCAGCCCCATAGCAACCCTGCATACGGTTTCCTAGGAGCAGCTGGTGAGCTTGAACCACCGACCTCATAGTTCAAACACTTTGCAGTCTGGCGCATTAACCCACAGAGCCACACCAGGACTCCAGAGGGGTGAGTTAATTCAATGTTTGACCAAATACAGCAGACTAATTTTTAAGCAGCGAATTTTGTAATGTTCAACAAATGTTGTTATAAATTTTGGCAGAAAAAAGGCTCACCAGACGCTCCTCAGAAACCCTAAACAGGGTCGGTATGGGTCGGACAACTCAACGGCACTTAAGAACAATAGCAACATATTTGCAAATGAGAACATCATACTTGTGAACATTTTATGTATTTATTCTGAAAACCATTTTTTGTACATTTCCTTAACAATAATCTTCAAAAAGATCTTTGGGAACAAAAAAAAAAAAAAAA
>NW_006408796.1:2253771-2264839 GCF_000296735.1 Chrysochloris asiatica | reverse complement strand
AAAAAAAAAAAAAAAAAACAAAACAAAAGATCTTCTGCCTGAATAGTCATTACGCCATTGTTGTTGTTGTTACTCTATATGCGGTTTCCAAGGAGCAGCTGGTGAGCTTGAACCGCTGACTTTGCGGTTCAAACCAACTTTGCAGTCCAGAACACTAACCCGGAGCACCACACCAGGATTCCTCAGTATGCCATGGTGGTGGTGGTGGTTGTGTGCTATGGAGACAGTGCCGACTCATAGTGACCCTGTATAGGGTTTCCAAAGCTGTAAATGTTTACACAAGAGCAGAAAGCCTCATCTTTCTCCTATGGAACTGCTGGTAGTTTTGAACGGCTGACCTTGAAGCTAGCAGCCCGACCACTAAAATACAAGAAAGAAAAGTCAAGTTCATTTACTACTCAACTACTCACTGGCTAGCTGCTACCTTGTAGGCACTGCACTTAACCCCAGGATATGGCAACAATCGTCAGCTTCCAAACAGCAACAACACAACTTGTAACTGCCTGAACCTTTGCTGGTGGCCTTTTTTTTTTTTTTTTAATTGCTTCTGCTTACAGGTCTACCTAAACTTAATTTCTGCCTGAAGTAAATGGTTTAACAGCATTGCTAAAATGCTGGGGGCGAAGAAATAGAACACACATCACTAATTCTAGAGAAGCTATAAAAATCTCATGGAGGCCATGAGGAACCTGAAACTCAACAGGGGAGTTTGGCTTGCTTGGTTTCTCTAATCCTGGAATAGGACATGTGAGACTTAGAGCTGTCAGCTGATGGGCAAGGAGGTCCCTGGTCCTACCTAAGCCGGCCAGCATAGACAAGCAGAAGGCTCCTCCTGTCACCCGCACAGAAATTCACAGACGAGGCGTAATGGGTCTGGCCTTGTGCTCCTCAACTGAGACTGATTTGTCATGCCCCCCGCCCCAGGACATTTGGTAATATCTACAGATATTTTTGGTGTTACAACTTGGGCGGATGTCGCTGGCATCTAGTGGGTAGGAGTCAAGGATGCTGCTAAATATTCTACAACAAGCCAAAAAAAAAACAACAAAAAACCATTGCTATGGAGTTTGACTCACAGTGACACTGTAGGATACAGTATAACTACTCCATAGGGTTTCCACGGCCTCATCTTTATTCCGCAGCACAGCTGACGAGTTCAAAATGCTGACCTAGTGGTTAGCAACCCAGCGCTTAACACACAGCATCACCAGGGCTGCTCCTTTATCCACAAGTCATCCCTACATAATGAGGACCCCACACCTCCAGCGTCAAAATGCCAGTGGTGTGGCGTTTGAGAAACCCTGGTTTAGTTCAACACAGCCACACAAGTGCCAGCCGTTTCCGTAGTATCTGGCCATTCACAAATGAGGCTAACACACGCAACAACTCATTTCGTTTATTCTTGTTTGTTGTTATTATTTACCATCAAGGAGCTCTGGTAGTGTAGTGGTTACCAGTCAGGCTGCTAATTTCACGATCAGATGAGGCTTTCTGCTCCTGTAAATATTTACAGTCTTGGAAACCCTATGTTGTTGTTGTTGTTGTTGTTAAGTGCCGTGGAGTCGGTTCCGACTCATAGCAGCCCTGCACAGGGTGTCTGAGGCTGTAAATCTTTACGGGAGCAGAAAGCCTCATCTTTCTCCCACAGAACAGCTGGTAGTTTCGAACTGCTGACCTTGAGGTTAACAACAGGGTCGCTATAAATGGGATCAGAACTGACTCCGTGGCACATAACAACCATCATCATTTACCTTCAAACTGTTGTCCAACAAGCAACAAGCTGCCATTAGGACATCACAGTGCAGAAAGTTGCCAAGGAACAGCAGAGTACCACTTAGCATCACTGACAATGCAGCTGTCCTTGGAAATCCACCAGAGCCCCTGGCCCCTGGGCAGTTAACCAAAAACTTGGAGGTTTCAGTCTACCCATGGGAACCACGGAAGCACTGCCTGGTGATCTACTTCTAAAGAAAAAAAAAAAAAAAGCCCAGCCACTGAAAACCCTATGGGCAGTTTTCTAATCTAGCATTCACAAGGGGTCACACCATGAACCAAAATCGAGTGCATGGCCACTGGTTTTCTGGTGTGAGAATACACCATTTCCACATTTACTCTTTCCACTCGCCAAGAGCAGAACGTTATTTTCAGTAGACGATCTTACAAACGATGTGCTGCTAGAAAACATTTTAAAAAGATGTTTCAATAGTATGTTCAATATTAGGAGTGTTTCTCAGAATCTGAATTGCCCTGTTTCCCATCCCAAAGTGATTACCGTTAGGGTTGAAATGTTTGTGGCTGATGAGAAATGAAGCTTGTCATACAAATACATCGCAAGATTAAACGTTTAGCTTGAAAAAAAGGAAAACTTCCCAGAAATACCAAAGCCCCAGCAGTGGAAGGGAGCAAGGGAAGCTCTGGATTTTATACCAAGCTCATCAACTTTGGGCAAGTGGCTTCACATATCTCTGGGTTAAGTTCTTTATCAATCAAATTTGGGGAAAGGGCTCAATGATGTCTAAAGGCAAACTTAATATACTGTGAATCACTGAAATAAAATCCGACATCCACACCTCTTCCCACTAAGCCAAGGTATAGCATTAAGACAGACAAGAAGTCAAAAGTCCAAAAGGAGAATGGGAGGTGAGGCCTTGCTATCTGTGGCTGTTGTCCTGAAGTACACTCCATTTACACTAGGGGGCAGAATTAGTCCCAAGGGGAGGCCAGCAACCCCTGTATACAAGGGCAGGCTGCTGGGGGACTGGGGCACCCCCAAAACTGAATACCAAATGTGATGATTTCATCAGAGTTTCTAGGTGATCTGGAACACACACACACACAAAGTTAAGAAGTAACTGACCTACAGGCAGAACCTTGAACCCACTGGACAGCACTTACACGGCAGAATCTTACTTTTGTTACAGATAAAAGTAATTAAAAACAGAGGTCCCTCTGGTCCTTTGTCACTGGACAACCTAAAACCCTTGCAAAAAGTTTGGGTCCCTTCTTAAAGACATGAAAGCAAAGGTCTATGGATTTGAAAATATTAATTATATATATTTCATTATGTTAAAAAATGTGCATTGATGAACAACTAATTTCTTATGGCCTGCCTTTCATCATGCAAGTAATCACATCTGAGACCTGCTGAATATTACTACAGCCCAAGAAAATATTGATCACTTTGGCCATGATAAATAGTTGTCTGTGAAGACAATTAGGGGAGGCATCCATAAAGCAGAATGATTTGAAATATTATATCCAACTCAGACAAAACACATTCGTCAGCTATCTCAAGGCACAAGCCACTTTATGTGCTGGGCAGTTCCAAGATAGTCCAGGCTTCACAAACACCCCTTAGCTTTCACTAAAAAAAAAATCACATCAGTCTCCCTGCATCCACGTCAACCCAGTGTTTCAGCCACTTCAAACCCCAAACTTAAACAGAATTAAATAAACACAACCAAGAAAGGAGAGACCGCCAAGAAACCACAGGAACTTTCAATCCCAGGGGGAACAACTTTCAATTTTCAGCCACCTTTAAAAGAACGCTGGTGTTCTGTCCTCAAGTTTTAAGACTCAATGATAAAAGGGCATTACGTTTAATCTTTAGAAATATCCAATTAGTTGCATAGCTATGAATATACTAAAACACACTGAAGTGTACACTTTAAAAAGGTAAATTGCACGGTATGTGAATTCTATCTTAATAAAGCTGGGTTTTTGTTTTTTTTTTTTTTTTAAGTATGTGAGGGGACCCAGTTTGCCCTCGATGACTTATCTTTACATGTGAATTTAAAATCTGCCAAGAACGGACAGAGCAAACACACGACCCTTTGATCCCGTCTTCTGGAATAAACGGGCGCCCTCAAAGAGTCAAGGCTGGTGCGCACCAGAACCAAGGCTCCAAAGGTCCGGCGGGCAGCGGGAGCAGTGAAGGACTGACTTTGCCTCCCCAGGAAGGATCTGCAGTGTGCATCCCGCGCACAAGAAGTCGACGCACGTTTTGCAAAGGAAATGCCAGAGCAGAACTTGTTTGGAGCGAAGCACGTCCCGGGTAAACGTAAGACCCGGGCGCTGTGTGGGTGCATCGCCGCGCGGGGCCCGCAGGGACCCCGGTGAGACGATCGCCACTCTGGTGAAACACCTTCGCGGGAGTGCAGGACAGAACGAAACCTGCCCCCGCTGACTCATCCCGAGACGCCCAGGAAGTCGCGCCCTCTCGGGTTTGGGGAAAGGTGCCTGGTGAGCCCGGGTGCAGGTCCCTCCCGCCGGGGCGCCAGGGCGCCAGGGTCCGAGTGGGGAGACCGGGGATCCGCGCCCCGATGCCCGGCGCGCACGGCGCCGCTACCGCGCGCGGGCGCAGCACTCACCTCGGGGAAGAAGTTGTCCATTGTTCCCGGAGTCCCCAACTTGCCGGCGTCCGGCTCCAGGTCGCGGAAGTCTGCCCGCAGCGGGTCCCGGACACCATGTGTCACGGCGCGGCTCCCAGCACCTCTCGCCCGCGGACCGGCCCCGCTGCCATCGCTCGAGTTCTTCTCGGCCGCCTCACCTTTTGTTTGCCCACCCCAAGTCCCCAATTCCTTCGTCCCAGCGCAGCCTTTGTCTCGTTTTCCTCCACTTTCCTCACTTCGGGGCGCAGCGCTCGCGAGCGGACAACAGCTGGTGGCACATTCCTTCCCGGGGCCCCGGACCGCGTCAAGGGCAGCGCGCCGCGCCCCTCCCTCTGCTCCGGACAGGACGCACGGCGCCAACAGGGACAGCCGGCTACAAAGTGAGCCCCGATCGTCCCGGCGCGAGCGCGACTGAGGAAAGTACTGCTGCTCCTGGCTCACGGCTCACGCCCGCACCGCAACTAGCCGACCGGCGCGCACGCCCCGCCCCGCTCGTCCGACCCCGCCCTTCGTCCGGCCCCGCCCCTCCAGGAGTCGAACTTGCTCAGTCCGGCCCCTTGTGCCAGCTCCGCCCCTCCAGGAGTTGAGCTCCTGATCTCCCGATCCCGCCCCTCATGAGGCCCCGCCTCTCCAGGAGTCGAACTCCCGCTCGCGCAGTCCGGCCCCGCGTGCCAGCTCCGCCCCTGCAGGAGTTGAGCTCTTGATCTCCCAATTCCGCCCCTCATGAGGCCGCGCCCCTCCAGGACCTGTGCTCCCTCTCTCCCAGTCCCGCCCCTCTTGTCGGCCACGCCCCTCCAGGAGCCAAACTCCGGCTCGCTCAGACCGACCCCGCGTGCCAGCCCTGCCCCTCCAGGAGCTGAGCTCCTGATCTCCCGATCCCGCCTCTAGTTCCGACCCCGCCCCTAGTGCAAGCCCCGCCCCTCGCCGGGCCTCGCCCCTGCAAGACCTGAGCTCCCGCTCTCCCGGTCCCGCCCCTCGTGTTCACCACACCCCCTTCCCGGCCACGCCCCTCCTGAATCAGAGTTCTGGTGAGCGAGGCCCTCAAGCCATGCCCTGCCCAAGATCCCAGCCAGAAAGTCTGTCTCCGCTCCACCCAGTGAGTCCTGCCTACCCAACCTCGCCCAGGAGCCCCGCCCCTCCAGGAGCCCAGCCCTCCGCTAACTCCCGGTCCGGCCAAGCCGGGCCAGCGAGCCCACCTTCCCTGCGCCCAATGCGCCCGCAGGTTCCTCTCCTCTCCTAGGCATTCGGGGAGAGGGGCTCTCCCTCTGTGACAGTCTCAACAGTGGCTTGCAGAGCGGGGGACTGCGGGGTCCCTCTGTGCCTTTCATCTTTAGTAGACCCTGGAGGGGCACAGCGCGGATCTCATTAATGCAGCTCGGCCGATGAGCGACCCCGGGAAGGAAGCGCGGTCCGCTGCGTGGCCCCCGCTACTGGCCAGATCAAAGGGAGAGCCAGCATAATCTGAATTTCTGGAAGCTGCCAGCCCTTGTTGAGTTTCCCTCCTGCAGTCAGGTTAAAAGGCGTTTTCATAACAGCGGGGGAATGTACTTTTGTCAACTGGAAAGGGACGGGGCCAATTGAATCCTTAAAAAAAATCTCCAAAAATGTGATACTTTCCGGGGCATTAAAGAAACCATGGGCACATGGGAAGAGACACTGGGGAACTGAAACCTTAAGGAACTTCGTCCTGGCTTCCTCTTGGGGCAATTCCTCAACCTTTCACTTGCACAGGTACTAACTTCCGTGTTGAAATGCAGAGTGAAAGGTAATGAATAGGACGAGGCCTGAGAATCTGGATTTCTAATACGCTCCAAGTATGGTTGTGGCTGCAGACCCCACCTAGGGGTAGCAAGGCCTGGCCCGGTGCTGGTCTACAAACCGTTTGGCGCCGGTTTGTAACAAGTCGAGTAGATAAATTAACAGTGGAGGTTTGGAAACTTTTAATTCAGAAATGCCGCCACTTCTAGCACGACATCAGTGGAATTTGAACCTAGTATAAAGCAGTTTGGGTGCTGTAAACCTCGCGGAGTGAGTCACGTCTGGCACAAACAGCATTCTGCTTTTGGTACCTGGCGGATTGAAAATAAACACGGGTGATTCTCCACCGCAGATCGTTTGAGACACAGTTGAGCGAATGTGCTGTGGTGCTGTAGTACAAACATTTGAAAACAAGGTCGATTTTGAACTACACAATTGGTGGATCATACTCACCATTTGCTCTTCTGCAACCTTGTACAGAGTCACCATGAGTCAGGACTGACTCGATCTACACTTAACAACAACAACCACATTCTTCCATTTTGGACTCCTGGTGTGACCCTGTAAGATCAGCACTGGACTGCGAATGACAGGTGGGCGGTTCAAACTCACCAGCTGCTCCTTGGAAATCCTATACAGGGTCTCTATGAGTCAAAACTGACTTGACAGTATTTAACAACAACATTCTTCCTCTTTGAGTCTTGGTGCAGCACTGGAGGATAAGCACAGGACTGCCAACTCCAAGGTTGTTCAAATCCAACAGTCACTCCTCGTAAACTCTGTGCAGGGTGGCTATGAGTCTGAATAACATTTATCTTTTGGGTAGTGTGGTGGCTCTAAAGGGTAAGCACTGGACTGTGAACTACAAGGTCAGCAATTCAAACCTACAAGCTGCTTCTCTGGAGAAAGATGAGGATTTCTGCTCCTGTAAAGATTTACAGTTTGAGAGACCCTATATGGTTGCTATGAATCAGAGCCAACCTTGGCTGGACATCCAAGCATTAGGGCTTAAGGATCCCTGGTGGTGTGGTGGGTTACAAGTTGGGCTGCTAACAGAAAGATGAGTAATTATAATTCTCCAGCTATTCTTCAGGAGAAAGATGAGGCTTTCTACTCTCATAAAGATTTACAGCCTCAGAAACCTTATACAGGGTGAATAGGACTTGTCAGCACACATCCAGTCAGCCAGTTTGGAGACTTATTTCTAAAACGATTGAAGAATCTATATCACATTGTTGTTGTTAAGTGCTGTCAAATTAGTTCTGACTCATAGTGACTCTGAATAGGGTTTCCAAAGAGTGGCTGGTGAGCTTGAATGGCCAACCTCGCGGTTCAAACCGACTTTGCAGTCCAGCGGATTAACCTGTAGCGCCACACCAGGACTCCAATATCGCTTTGTAATGGTCCTTTTCCTGGTGTCCTAACCATTGAGGGAGTGAGTGACTATGTGTTGTAAGCAGTTAACATGCTCAGCTGCCAACAGATAAGTTGGAGATTCAAGGCCCATTCAGAAGTACCTTGGAAGAAAGGCCTGGTACTCTACTGGGAAAATCAGGCATTGGAAACCCTATGGAGCACAGTTCTACACTGACACACATAGGGTGACCTTGAGTCAAAAGTGATGTGACAGCAACTGGTGTTTTGGTTGTGGGTTTGTTGTTTTTTTTTTAAAAAAAAAACCATTTAGAGTTTGAAGAGTACACGTTCCTTGAAGGAGGAACATTTGTGCCCTCAGTGTTTGTCTCAGAGTGCCTAATCCTCCTTCTGTAACCTTTCAATGAACAATCCAGTATACTTGGAATTATTCCAGAGCAGTTCTTCAGTCAGAATCCTATCATTATTCCCACCTTACTTCCCTTAGAAAAGCATCAAGGTATAAATTATTTAATGGCATGATCACCCTATGTTATTGTCCCATTTCACAGATTGACACTCTTAAAGGCTCTGCCCCAGTAAAGATGTGCCCAGGGTGGCAAGGAAAATGAAGATGGAGTCAAGATACAGACCGACAACCCCAGGCATCAACCAAAATGCCAAGTAAGGCAATAATTCCTACTGCTACTTGTATTCAGATACTAGAGCACAATGATTTACAGTCATTACTAGGATAATCTGAAGGAGCTCTGGTAGCGTAGTGGTTACGAATCGGGCTGCGAACCTTAAGGTCAGCAGTTCGAAACTACCAGCCGCTCCGCGGGAGAAAGATGAGGCTTTCTACTCCCGTAAAGATTTACACCCTCGGAAACCCTGTACAGGGTCGCTATGGGTCGGACCCGACTCGATGGCACTTAACAACAACAACAACAACAACAACTAGGATAATCTGCAGGGAGCATCTCTGCCAGCTGAAGGGGATTAAGGAGGGACGTTGCTCACCTTGGTTTCCAGCATAGGCTTTGCCATACAAATATTGTGCAGCTTTGCCCATTGTCATTTCAAAAGTCACTTCCCAGACTCTTAAGAAAATATGGTTAATAATTACCCTCATATTGCCTAACATGCAATGCGTAAAGATAGAATTTTAATGAATCATTCCATTCTTTTAAAGATTTTAAAGATATCAAATGCATCTGTATTTGACACACTGTTGTCGCTACTTGACAAGGATTTCATTTTACTTGGAGCCACAATCAACAACCCTGGAATTAACAATTAAGAAATCAAATGATGTATGGTGATGGTGCTGGTGATGATGGTGGTGTGCCACCAAGTCGGTTCCAACTCACAGTGACTCTGTATAGCGTTTCAGAGGCTATACATCTTTACAGGAGCAGAAAGCCCCATCTTTTCCCCCGCAGAGTAACTGATAGAGCTGAATTGCTGACTTTCCAGTTAGCAGCCCAGCTGATAACCCACTATGCTACCAGGGATCCTTAAAATCTGCTGCTAAAGACCTATTATCAGTTTAAGGACAAAGGTGCCCCTGACCCAAGCCATGGTATTTTCAATCATTTCATATGCATGTGAAAGAAAGTTGGATAATGAATAAGGTAGACAGTAGAAGAATCAATGCATTTGAGTTATGGTGATGGAAAATAAAATCACATTGATTAACGGTAGGGTTACATAGCCAATTATTGGAATTGATGTCAATATCACTTGATATTGTACATTAGTAAAATGTTTAATTGGCCAAGGTTGTGTGATGACAAAAAATAAATCAAATGTTGTGTTATATCAGACAAATCTGCTGCAAAGGACCTCATAAAAGTGTTTAAAAACAAAAGATGTCGCTTAGAGAAATAACGTGTGCCTCACCTAAGTCTCATTTTAAATTGCCTCTGGTAGCGTAGTGGTTATGAGTTAGGCTGTTTACCTCAAGGTCAGCGGTTCAAAACTATACCATAGGAGAAAGATGAGGCTTTCTGCTCCTGTAAAGGATTACAGTCTCAGAAACCCTATGCAGGGTCTCTGTGAGTCGGAACGGACTCCACGGCACACCACCACCACCAATATGCACTGGAGTCCTGGTGTGGCACTGTGGGATTATGCACTGGACCGCAAGGTCAGTTTGAACCAAAAGATCTGCGGATCAAATTCACGAACCTCTCCTTGGAAACCTATACAGGGGACACTATGAGTCGGAAGTGACTCAGTGGCACTAAACAACAGCAACAATATGCCCTACAAAACTGGAAAACAAATAAGGAAGACCAAAGTAAAAGTGATGCCTTTAAATTAGGATGTGGGTGAAGAATCTTAATTATACCATGGACTGCCTAAAGAACAAACAAATCTGTTTTGGAAGATGTACAATCAGAATGCCCTTTAGGAGGGATAATGGCAACACTTTGTCTCATGTGCTTTGGACCTGTTAACAAGAGGGACCAATCCCTGAAGAGGACATCAAACTTGGTAAAGTGGAAGGTCAGCGAAGAAGAGGAAGACCTTCAGAGAGATGGATTTACACAGTGGCTCTAACAGTGGACTCTAACGTAGGAATAATTGTGAGGAGGATGTAGGACCAGGAGATATCTCCTCTTGTGTATATAGGGTCACTCCACAATGTCAGCAGTTCAAACCCACCAGCCACTCCTTGGAAGCCCTATTCAGGGTCACTCTGAGTCAGAACCGATCCGACAGCACACAAAAACAACTGTGATGGAGAAGACTTGACACCTCCTACAAGAAGACCTCCACCACTCATCTGTCAGCTTGTCATACTGTGGTGGCTTGTGAGATGCTGTGATTCTGGAAGCTACGCCACCGGTATTGTAAATACCAGCAGGGTCACCCATGGTGGACAGGTTTCAGATGAGCTTCCAGAAAAAAACAGACTAGGAAGAAGGAGTGACGAACTACTTCCGAATCTTTAGTCACTGAAAACCTTATGAATAGCAGAGAAACACTGTCAGATATAGTGATGGAAAATGAGCCCCTCAGGTTGGAAGGCACTCAAAATGTGACTGGGGAAGAGCTGCCTCCTCTAAGTAGAGTTGACCTTGATGACGCAAATGGAATAAAGCTCATGGGAGAAAAGCCCGTGGGACCTTCATTTGCTGATGGGGCACAAATCAAAATGAAGAGAAACAGCTGTAAACATCCAATGAAAATCAGAACATGTAATGTACGAAGTATGAATCTGGGGAAATTGGAAGTTGTCAAAAATGAAATGGAATGCATCAACATCAATATCTTAGGCATTAGTGAGCTGAAATGGACTGGTATTGGCCATTTTGAATCTGACAACCACATGGTTTACTATGTCGGGAATGACAAATTGAAGAGGAATGGTGTTGCATTTATTGTCAAAAAGAACATAAACCAGATCAGTCATGAGGTACAACGCTGTCTGTGATAGGATAATATCCATACAACTATAGGGAAGCCCAGTTAATACCACTATTATTCAAATTTATGCACCAACCACTAAAGCCAGTGAGGATGAAATAGAAGAATTCTACTAACTTCTTCAATCT
>NW_006408796.1:2228510-2251691 GCF_000296735.1 Chrysochloris asiatica | reverse complement strand
AGTCAGAGTGCTCCTTGGAAGCCAGTATGTCAAGACTTTTGTCTCTCATACTTCTGACATATTGTCAGGATAGACCAGTCGCTGGAGACAGATACCATGTTTGGTAAAGTGGAGGGTCAGAGAAAAAGAGGAAGACCCCCAACAAGATGGTTTGGCACAGTAGCAGTAGCAATGGGCTTAGGTGTACCAACAGTTGTGAGGTTGGCCCAGGACCAGGCAGTGTTTCATCCTGTTGTGCATAGTGTCACTATGAGTCTGTACCGACTCGATGGCACCTAACAACAACAACTTCACGTTTACAAGGGCTTTTTAAAAAATTGGGTGGAGAAAGGAAGCATTCTAAGTCAACAGATTCCTAAGAATATTCACTCTTGCTAGCATTTTAAAGGAGTCTGATGTGGTGCTATAAGATAAACACTAAACTGCTAACTGCCACTTTCTGGGCACTTAAGTACAACATGTTAAAGATTTGAAATGCTTTCTTTTAAAGAGCTGGTGGCCCTGAAGGATAAGGTCTGGACTATTAACCACAAGGTTTGCAGTTCAAACCCACCAGTCCCTCCTCTGAAGAAAAATCAAGCTTTCTGCCCTCTACAGATTCACAGTCTTGGAAACACTACACTGGGTCGCTGCTAGTACTAGGAAATCAACTCAGTGCACTGGATTATGTGGGTGGGTGGGTGGGGGACAGTATGACTCACTTCTGTTACTGTGAAGCGCCTTAGAGTTCTGACTCACTGTGACCCTGTGTAGGGTTCCCAAGGAGCAGCTGGTGAGTTTGACCAACTCACCTTGAAATTAGAAGTCCAGTGCTTATCCTACAGCACCACACCGGATCCTATTAGACAAGACAATTAACGCTGAAACAATTAATCTGCCTTTTGTAAAGTGACAATTACAGGCCCCAAAATATTTTTGCCAGATTGAACACAGTCTTCTGAGTCAAAGTTCCTTCTCAACCATCATATTTATTTCTCAAAAACACCATGCCAGCCGAGTGTGTTATTTTCTAAACAAAACTTGAAAAGAACCTTTCAAATTTCCTTTTATTTAACAGCATAGATTAATCAACACTTGATGAAAAGTTATTTCAATATAGATTGGACCCCACTTAAGTGAGAGGTACGTTTGTATAGAAGGAGACCTAGTGGCACTGCAGTTAAAGTACTCTACTGCTAACCAAAAGTCTGTGGTTTGAACCCACCAGCCACTTCTTAGGAGAAAGATTTGGCAATCTACTTGGGTAAAGATTGTTGTTATGTGCTTTCAAGTCAGTTCTGACTCATATTGACCCTGTATAGCATTTCCAAGCAGCAGCTGGTGGGTTTGAACCACTGACGTTTTGGTTAGCAGTCCAGTGTTTATCCTACAGCACCATACCAAGACTGCTGGTAAAGACTGCCTTGACAACCCTGTGAGGCACTTTACTCTTTCCAGTAGAATCCCTATGAGTTGTTAATGGTATTGAAATCCACCCAGCAGTTGCTGTTGTTAAGTGCTGGTGAGTCGGTTCCGACACATAGCCACCCTAATTCAGCAGTAGTGGGTATGAATCACAATTGACTCAACAAGTGGACTTGGTTTGCTTTTGGGTGATACAACGGGCTAAGCTCTGCTGCTAACGGAAAAGTCAGTGGTTCAAACCCACCTAGCAGTTCCTGTGGAGAAAATCTGGCTATCTGCTTCTGAAAAGATTGTTGTTTTTAGGTGCCACAGGTCCGACTCATAGCAACCTTATCTAGGATTTGCAAGACTTTAAATTTTTGTGGTAGCAGAAAGCCTCAACTTTCTCCTGTGGAAGAACTGGTGGGCTCAAACTACCGGCATGGTTTCCAGTCCAGTGTAACCACTTAGTACAGCCAAGAAAATGCTACCAGGTAATTGTACACTGTCATGTGGGGTTTCTGTGAGTAAAACTGGACTAGGGGATAAACAGCAACAATAATATATTATATATGTGTTGTTATTAAATGCCATCAAATCGATTCTGACTCATCGTGACCCTGTGCATAGGGTTTCCGAGAAGCAGCTGGTGAGTTTGAACCACCGACTTTCTGACTCAAACCTCCCTTGCAGTCCAGTGTATTAACCCACAGCGCCACCCCAGGACTCCATATTTTATATGTGGTAGTGGTTACCTGCAGAGTGTGTCCTCTTTCTCCAAGGAGTGGTAGCAATCCAACCCTTGTCCCAATATGCTACCAAGGCTCCTATTATATATGTTGTTGTTGTTGTTAAGTGCCATCGAGTCGGTTCCGACCCATAGCGACCCTGTACAGGGTTTCTGAGGGTGTAAATCTTTACGGGAGTAGAAAGTCTCATCTTTCTCCCGCGGAGCGGCTGGTAATTTCGAACCGCTGACCTTAAGGTTCGCAGCCCGATATGTAAGTAAGTGCAACCTTAGTCAGTTCTCTTACAGATGTTTATGTTTACTTTAAAGGGGTCCTCTTCATTTCCTTTGTGATTTCAAATTAAATACCTTTGTTGTTGCGGCTGTTATTTCTTATCTTGATGTGCACTCATGTAAGAGTCTTTTCCATTATCTGTGTTTTTACTAACTACTCACCTCTTAATTGCTCCAGACAGATGAATGTGTTAATTACTAGTTGCAGAAAGGGAACTTTGTGGAAGGCACTTTCACACAAATTAGAAGTTAATGACTGACACAATCTTAAAATCCTGTTTTTCATGTTTAGCTAAACAGAAGTTTATCCTGAAGCTTCCACTCAGAGTTTTGAAAGTTTACAAAGTCAAACGTTTTCACCTTCTGAGCAAAGATAAATGAAGAGAATTCCTTTAATGTTCTTTTCAGTTTTAATGAGATGTTCCTTTTACTTCTCAGAGCACTTTTTAATTGAAAACTCTCTCAAGGGATTATTTTGTTCTTTCCATATAAAACTAAACACAATTGTGAATAATTTCCATAGGAAGAATGAAATTTGGGGAGAAAACACCTGAGCTATTTCACATTGTCATGGGCTGAAACAACTGCAGAGGAGTAGACAATAAAGCAGGGAAACAACAGTCAAAGTACTGATGGTGCAGCAGTCATTTTCCCACACAAAATGAGGTAGGGCTCAGAGGCAATTCACTCATCAGAAAACACTTGCTAACAGTGAGAAGCAGTTTCTGATTACCCGTCGTTAAGAATCAACCCCTTAGAGCCTACTATATGAAAAATTCTAACTATGTACAAATGGTTCACAATAACAAACAGATTCAACTTGGTGACGCACATCAAAGCATTATTATTATTATGACTGTAAAAAAAATGTTTCAGTGTCAGGAAGTGTTTCTTGGAAGTCTTGGGCATTAAAAGGTATACTGTGTATTACATATTAAGATACACTTTTGACTGACATTATAGGAGCCATTTCTAACTGTTCTGACTTAATGTCCACATTCAATTTAAAACCAGACTTAGGAGCAGAACTCTTTCATAACCCGGTGGCTGGCTGTAATTCTACCTACATCCCTATTACTCCAAACGTCAACCAGAATGTTTTCTAAATTAATATCCCTCATCTCAATGTAAAGAAAACAAAAATCCTCACCACTGGACCAATAAACAACATTCTTATCAACAAAGAAAAGAATGAAGTTGTCAAGGACTTCATTCTTCTTGGATCAGCTATCAACACTCATGGAAGCAGCTGCCAAAAAAATCAAACGACATATTGCATTAGGCAAATCTGATGTACAAGACCTTTTTAAAGTGTTGAAGAGCAAACATACCAGCTTGAAGACTAAGGTGAGCCTGATCCAAGCCACGGTATTTTCACTAGCCTCATATGCATGCGAAAGCTGGACAGTGAATAAGAAAGACTGTAGAAGAATTGATGCTTTTGAGTTAAGGTATTGGAGGAGAATATTGAAAGTGCCATGGGCTGCCAAAAGAAGTGTAGCCAGAGTGCTCATTGGAGGCCAGGATGGCCAAACTTTGTCTGTCATACTTCAGACACATTGTTAGGAGGGACCAGTCGCTGGAGAAGGATATCATATTGGTAAGGTGGAGGGTCAGAGAAAAAGAGAGGAAGACTCCCAACAACATGGATTGGCCAAGTAGTAACATCGATGGACTCAAGCATGGCAACAGTAGTGAGGTTGGCCCAGGATCGGGCAGTGTTATGTTCTGCTATGCATAACGTGGCTATGAGTTGGTACCAACTTGATTACACCTAACAACAACAACAACACCAGTGTGGAGAGCTGTTCTCATAAATTAAACTATTTTCCTGTTAAAGTTCTTGGTACAGGTTTTGTTGTGTATGGCAAATATATGCTATAAGCCCGCCATATTGAAACATTCTGTCCACTGGTGACATGTTTGATAGCACTCTTAATCTCTTTATATCTTTAACCCCTTTCTCTTCCTTCACTCCAGAGTGGCTCAGAGGTCAACATTCCAAGAGTTACTATCTCTCCATAGCATGTTTGTACCTTTCCAAACCTTTTGTCTTCACTTATCCCCCTTGCTTGCATCTTCAGTCCTTCCTTCTCACATCACCCAAGCCAACGCACTTGATGGTGTCTATGCTAATTGGCTATGGCTACTCCTTAATGTCTTGAGCCCTGGTGTGGCTCTGTGGGATAAACACTGGACTGGTATCCTAAAAGTCAGCAGTTCAAAGTCATCAGTTGCTCATGGAAACGCTGTATATGAGTCAGAATTGACTAGACGGCACCCAACAAAAACAACATTCCTTAATGTCTCGGTTATCAAGGACTGCTATGACAGAATACCTCGAGTAGTTGACTTTGGTGAACCGAAGTGGATTTTCCCTTAGTGTGTTGTTAAGTGCTGTTGAGTCAGTTCTGACTCATAGCGACCCTGTATATGGTTTCCAAGGAGCAGCTGGCTGGTGAGTTTGATCCGCCGACCTTGTGGTTCCAGCTGACCTTGTAGTCCAGTGCTGTATCCCACAGCGCCACACCAAGATTGCCTTCATCTAGGAGTCTAGATGTTCACATTTAGACACTGGCTCTAGGCAAAGACTTGCTCGCTTGGTTTTCTGTTTGTTTATCTCTTGATTTTCTGATTCTTGGCTCCTTGGTGACCCCTGTCCATTCTTACCTCTAATCAATATGGTGAAGTGTGCTCTCATGGGTAGTGTTAAGACAAGTCCAAGGAGAGGTGGACATTTCTTGCATGAATCGGACCACCCTTCCCAGTTCACCCTGGCAGCCCCACCTGCTCTCTGCTATAGCTGGCGTGTGGAAACTAGAGGTGTAGTCAACATGCAAGATACTGTTCTCAGTCTGAAGAGTTCAGGAGAATACATAGTTGGAAGATGTGTTATTCTAAGACTTCACTATAAAATTCTGAGTGGTAAAATTAACATGGCCCAAATAGGAATTACCTTTCACATTTTGCTGCATCCTCTGGATTAGAATTGCAATTGTGGTCATCATCAACACAGCACAGCAACCACCTTTGGAAGTGTTACATTGAAGCCAGTTTCCACAGGCACACAAAGCACACATAGGACAATATAGTTTCATCAATGAGGATGGAAGCAGCATTCAATAAAAGCCATTAGTAACTTAACATCACCTGTCAATTTGAGTCCTGGTGAGGCTCTGTGGGCTAATGCATCAGACTACAAAGTCATTTGAAATGCAAGGTCAGTGGTTCAAGCTCACCAGCTGCTCCTTGGAAACCCTATACAGGGTCGCTCTGAGTCAAAATCGACTTGACGGCACTTAACAACAACAACAAATCTGTCAATTTGCCATAGTTTGGTGGCTGTAATGCTGGAAGGTATGTTGTTGGTGTTAAGTGCCCTCGAGTTGGTTCTGACCCATAACAACACTGTATAGGGTTTTCGAGAAGCATCTGGTGGGTTTGAACTGCCAACCTTGCTGTTCAAATTGACCTTGCGGTCTAGCACCTTACTCTGCAGTGCCACACCAGGACTCTTCTGGTATCTGAAATATACTGGGGGTGCTGGAAGGTATCCCGCTGGTATACTTCAGATACCCGCATGGTCATCCATGGTGGACAGGTTTCAGCAGAACTTCTCAATAACACAGGTTGGTTTCAACCACAATGTCAGTGGTTCAAACTTACCAGCCGCTCCTTGGGATCCCTATACAAGGTCATTATGAGTTGGAATCGACTGTGTACTTAGCAACAACAAGGTTTTCAAGGTTGGTCCGCACTGTGTCAGGCCTTCATTTCTCCTGAAGGCTGAGTAATGCTCTATTGTATGCACAGACCACATTTTGTGTATCCATTCATTCAACTATTTACATAAACGAGAGAATCCCTTACACAATGAAGCCTGAGGAACAGTACAAAGAACAGCTACAGAAGACTGGCCCTTGGGGTTATGATTTCTGAAATATATCCTAGGACCTCGTCTCTGCAGAATCTTTTCAGCACCCTGGCACTGCTTTCTTTTCCCCACCTAAAATTGCCTGCACTTGACACCATTGGTTTTGCTTCTTTAATGAGTTGAGAATATGTTTGGAATTTTTCTCCCGTACCACCCTGCCCCCTTTAAAAATCCCACTGCTGTAGATTGGGTGGTGACTCATAGTGACCCTTACAGGATACAGTGGAAGTGCTCCTTAGGGTTCCCAAGGCTGTAAGCTTTACACCAGCAGACTGCCATCCTTTCTACTGTGGAGCTGTTAGTGGGCTTGAACCACCAAGCTTTTGGTTAGCAGCTGAGCGCTTTAACCATGGCACCACAATGGCTCCTATCTTTTCCCCTAAAGCTTCCAAGTGTGCTGCTGCTGAAAGTCTGAGGGGAAAAAACACATAAGTGTGAAGAGTTGTCTGTACAAAATTGCCCTGGGCACAGATTGTTCAGAATAATTACAAACCTCTCAGTGGTAAATTGGTGAACTATATTATGGTAAATGTACATAGTAGGATACTCTTTGTGTTAAGTCTCTATTGCTATGTATAAGTGACCTCAAATTAAGTGACATAAAATGATGCTTTGTTATTCGCTGGGTAGTTCTGCTATCCACGGACTCTCTCAGGCAGCTGCAATAATGGTGACCTTCAAAGATGGCCACCCAAGATGGCCACCCTCAGGCCTCGTATGTCGGGAATCTTGGCTGGGATGGCAGGACAGCTGTGGCAGCTGGGTCTCTTTCTCCATGTGCTCTTTTTTCACAGTGTGGTAGAGCCTCGAGATTCCATAAAGGGGAGAGAAAAAGCCACAAGACCTTCTGAAACCTTGTGCGGAAGTCACACAACTTTGCTTCTGCCAAGCTCGATTGGTCAAAGCCTGACACATGGCCAGCCCATATTCAAGATTCTCTTGACAGAAGTTCCTGCAAAGCGTCTGTGATCATTGTGTGTGTTGTAAAACCCACATAACATAAAAGTCACCATTTTCAAGTGAATTCTCCATTGGCATTTGGTATATACATAATGTTGTACAACTATGTTTCAGAACATTTTCCTTATCCCAAAAGGAGATCCTGTACCCACCAGCAGTCTCTCTCTTGCTTCTTCAACTCCAGACAACCACGGATTTGCTTTCTGTCTCTATGGTGGTGATGGTTGTGTGCCATGGAGTTGGTTCCGAGTCATAGTGACCCTGTACAGTGTTTCCGAGGTTGTAAATCTTTATGGGCAGAAAGCCTCATCTTTCCTCCGCAGACCAGCTGGTAGTTTCAAACTGCTGACTGTGAGATTAGCAGCCCGATTTGTAACCATTACGCTATCAGAACTCCTTCTGAAGTTGATAAGGATGGGCAATTTAGACATTGATTATCAAAGATAGGGGGGCTATAAAGGCATGAAGTGACTGGCTTACATACTCTCATGGGGGTAAAAAAAGTTAAGAAATGTCTTTCTAGTTTAAAGAAGCACTCTATGATGGTTACCAGGGTGGCAGGACATGGAAAATTATTCACTGGGTAGAGGGTGGACACATGTCACCTTGGGTAATGGTGCAGACAATCTACAACAAGAGGGGGATTGGCAGAGGAAATATGACGGTAGTGGGAGACACAGGGAGGAATGCCAGAGTTAATAGAAGTGAATTCTGTTATCTTAATGGTACCTGGAGGGGATTGCAACATTGTAATGACACGAAGTGTATGATTTGTTGACAGTAGAACTTATGATCTACTCTAAAACCTTCACTTAATTCACAATAAAAAGTTTTTTAACTAAAATAAAATGATCTCATATAAGCAAAAAAAAAAAAAAAAAAGAGTATGCTGCCGGATCTTTCTAACAGAAGAACCCTAGGAGTTGTCACATGCCTGCTACAGTCAACTCTGACTCAGAGGGACCCTCTAGGATAGAGTAGAATGGCCTAGAAGGGTCCCAAGGCTGTAAAACTGTACTGAAGCACATAACCGCAGCTTGCTACATTATACTGGCCAGAACTTTGTCATCAACTGCAAAGACTCTGAATAAATGTAATCTGAATCCTGCGGGTTTGTTTTTTTCCCCCACCCAGCTAAGCTATTGGAGTCCTGGTATGACACTGTGGGTTGATGCGCTGGACTGCAAGGTCGGTTTGAACTTCAAGGTTGGCGGTTCAAGCTCGCCAGCTGCTCATCGGGAACCCTACACAGGGTCTCTATGAGTTGGAACTGACTCAACAGTACTTAATAACAACAACAGGACAGAGTGTGTGTGTGTTTGTGTAGTTATAATAAACAAACCTGGAATGTTTGCATCAACCTTCTAATAATGTTAGGTTACAACCAGTGGTGTGAAGGTTCATGCTTAACAACTTTGTCTCTGGCAGGGAGGGGAAGCTTTGGTTAATAGCACTTGCTGATTTCCTGGGTGTAAATACTCCCACCACAGTTAGGGTTCGCAGGATTCACTTAGTGCTGGTGAGAGAATACTGATTCAATATTTCCACCATGAAGATACAAAAGGCATCAATAACTTCAAGAGCACAGAGAATAGGAACATGTACTAGAATAAATAGAAGATGATGAGTAAGAAAATTGTGATTTTCATTGATTTTATTTATTTGTCACTGTATATAACTTAATGTTGAATAACGGCCCTATTTGAATATGGCTGGCTTACAGAATTCCTGAAAATCTAGCAATCTGTACAAGCACACCACTATTTAGTGTGGCACTGTAGGATAAGCACTGGCTCACAAGATCAGTTTGAACTACAAGGTCGGTGGTTCAAACTCACCAGCCACTCATCAGAAACCCTATACAGGGTCACTACGAGTCAGCTTGTTACCAATTTCATAAGATACTGGGTTTGCTCTGGGGTAAATGACTCAAAACATAATTCATAGCAAATTTTATCACCTGGATGCAGCAATCACATATACTCCCTTCTCTTCGTCCCACTTCAGAAAGTAATACACACTTACCGAAGAAGGAAACTGACCAAAAGGATTGTGGGAGTCAAGGAAAGAAGACTCTCCCAGGCTGTGTTGTTGTTGTTGCTGTTAGGCGCCGTCCAAATAGTTCTAAGTCGTAGCGGCCCTCTGTACAACAGAACAAAACACTGTCCAGTCCTGCTTCATCCTCACCAGTGTTCTGTCTGAGCACATTGCTGCTGCCACTGTGCCAATTCATCACTTCTTTTTCACCGACCAATGATGTCCTTCTCCAGGGACTGGTCCTTCCTGATGCCACATCCAAAGTATGAGAGATGAAGTCTCATCATCTTTGCTTCTAAGGAGCAATCCAGCCAGACTTTTTCCAAAACACATTTGTTTGTTCTTCCAGCAGTCCATGGGTCTTTCAGTTTTCTTCACCAACACTATAATTCAAATACACCCAAGGCTTGAGTAGTAAGTAGTTAAGCCATCACAGAGGAAATGCGTTCCTTTGAGCTTTGAGAATAGGTATGTGGGTTCTTTGGGAATGCAAGAGGAAGATAAAGATGCAGATCTCCAAAGAGGCAGCAAGAGAGGAAATTCTGAGATGAGAAGGTGCATGCATGAGGAGTTTTCTAATTAGATGGCACACCTTATCTTAGCTACCCAGTGAATTAGGAGATACCGGAATCTGCACATTTGCTCGGATAAATTGCCTAAGTTATCTAGTTATCTTGAAACCAGAGCATGTAAGAGAGGCGTTGACAAGGAAATCTGACAACTGGAAACCACAGGGGACAGGAAGAAGAGTAGATCCCAGGATCTAGGATCAGGCACAAATGGGGAAGGTATCAAGATAAGAAGATACAGGAAATCTAAGCTGGGAGACCCACTCTTCACAGAAGTAACAAGATGGGGACTCCTCCAGCTTTCTCTCCAAAGCTACCATCCTTCAACATCTTCATCTCTTGTTTCCACCAGACACCTCTTCCCTGTTCTCACTCTATCATCGTCTTCCCTTCCAGATCAGACAACGTGTTCTTAAAAGCTCCATCTTTAAACCTCTCCATGCATGCATACCATCCTGCAGCTGCAGCTAAGATTCCAGTCTTCACCCCTTCACAGCAAAAGGCATCAACGCCCTCTCTCCTAGGAATCTTTCACGTTGCCCTTTATCAACCCTCCCTCGTCTCGCAATTTTGCCAGAGACTTCTCTGCCTGGTAGCAGCCAGTGATCTCTCTCCAAGGTAATCAACTGAACTTGATTGCTGCATTTAAACCCTCCCAGGGACTTCGTTGGAAACAGTGGTAGTTTAGTGGTAGAATTCTAGCCTTCCATGCAGAAGACCCAGCTCCGACTCCCAGAAATGCACCTTATGTGTCACTACTACCCCCGTCAGTGGTTGCTAGTGTCTTGCTAGGATGCAGAACATGTTTCAGTAAGTTCTAGACCAACACAAACTAGGAAGAAAGACCTGGCAATGTGCTTCTAAAAATCAGCCAATAGCTTTGCTGTGTTTGGGAGCTCTGATCCATTTCACAGTAATATTTTCTAAAGAAAGTTAACCGAGAGATAATGCTACAGCACTCAAGCAATACACAATGCTTTTGCTCAGGAGACAAAGTGTGCATTTTTATACTGTAAACATTTTACCTGTAAGAAGGAAGGTTCATATGAAAATAAGGACAGCAATTACAGCAAGGAGCTCTGGTAATGTAGTGGTTACAAATTGGGCTGTGAACCTCAGGGTCAGCAGTTCGAAACTACCAGCTGTTCTGAGGGAGAAAGATGAGGTTTTCTGCTCCCGTAAAGATTTACAGCCTCGGAAACCCTGTACAGGGTCGCTATGAGTCGGAACTGACTCCACGGCACATAACCACCACATACGTATGTGAAAGTTGGATATTAAATAAAGAAGACCATAGAAGAATTGATGCATTTGAATTGTGGTGTTGGAGAAGAATATTGAAAATGCCATGGAAGTTGGAACTGACGCCTCACTACAATAGTCTTTTCATTTCACTTTACACTGCAAAAGCATAATGTAAATATAAATGGTAACACTTATGCTCAAAATCGATATTTTAATTTTCCTTGACATAGAATGATCCTCAATGCCAAATATTTGCAACACCAGAGAACGAGGGTAAAAGAGAGGACAGATCTAAAGATCTGAACGCTTCTCATGGTGCCTTTTCCCTGTGTTTTGAACAACGAACCCTGCATTTTCATTTCACACGGGGTCCTGTAAATGCTACTACAATTGTGTCGTCTTATGTGCAATTAGGCTGGAGTGGGGAGGGATGAGGTAAATCTTTAAGGCCATACCATGTTATTTTAGGGAGGCAGAGCTGACCAAGGATTTTCTGAAGGAATGCTCTTCAGAAAATAAGTACAAAGATGAAAGAGCCTGGTGAATCAGAGTCTTGTTATCCACCATGTCAGCAGCCTTCCGCCCAAATGAACGACAGTCAGTCTCTTACCAAAGAAAGAAATAAAGCCAGAGTAGGGAGGCCAAGTCCAATGAGGTTCTGATTTTAGTAAGTATGCTATCACACCCAAATCTAGTGAAACAACTGTAAATGAAAACAGTAGTAATTATCAGCTCTTTATCGTTGAGAGAAGATGAAAAATTATGTTTTCTCTCCAAATCATCAGCATGTACTTCAGTCTGATGGATCCTTAAGAGCCCCTCCATTTTGATTAGCTGATCAATAAAATAAAAATAAACTCAATTATGTCATGTCTCATCTTTTTCCATCTTGAACATAAATATTTTATGGAAATTTAAGTCAGCCTACAAATATCAGAAAGAATAGTCTTGCACTCCCTTGGCATATTTTAAAAGTGTGCGCTTGGTGTAAGGCACTCGAACTACAACCTCAGCATATGTTGGGTTTGTTTTGTGACTCACAGTGACCCCGTGCACAACAGAAAGATACCATGCCTGGTCTTGCGCCCACCTCACCATTGTTGTTATGTTTTGTTCCTGCTATTGTTAGTCCATCTCATTGGGGGGGCTTCCTCTTTTTCACTGACCCTCCTCTTTACCGAGCATGCTGTCTTCCTTCCTTCAGGGACAGGTCTATCCTGATCACATGTCCAAAATCTGAGAAAGAAGTCTTTCCATCCTGGCCTCTAAATTTGACAATGAACTGGAGCAATCCAGTAGTCGAGACAATGGCTCCAAGTGGGTAGTACTGGGTTTGTTGTAAGGTAAAAGGTGTTACATCCCATAGCTATGACCCCTGGGAATCTCCTTTACAACCCATCAGGATTGTGATGGGACTAAGGTTGTTGTTGTTGTTGTGAAGTGCCTTGGAGTTTCTTCCTTAATCCTCTTATTGGTTTATCACATAAGATTACATCATGGCAGATCATCATATAATAACCAAACCCATGCTGACACATTTTATGGAGGCAGAATTCCACCCACACACTATCATCCAGTAGAGTGCTGAAAGATGAACCCTCTAGGCTGGGTGTGACAATGGACTGGCACACACCAACAACTGAGACAATGGAAGCCCAGTAGGCAGAGTGTCAGCAGGAGTCAGAGCCATCTCAACAACAGCTCCAGCAAGCTTGTCGCTACCAGGCTGTCTTCCAGGAAAGACTGTGAGGGCAAAAATGGAACAAAAGGGACATGGATTCTTCTCTCAGGAGACCATCATCTGTTGGGAGAGGAAACAGGTTAATAGATAATTTCCATTTAATCAAAATACACATTTTATAATTGGGGCATGAGCAAATGCTGGGGGACATAGAGACTGTGGATAAGTCTGTAGGTGCTCACTTGAAAACTTAGTCAGGGAAGCTATTCTGTGACCTGCTCTCCACGTGTCATCCTGTTCCGGCCAAGGACTCAGCATGTTAAAGGGCAAATAGTTATCAACGAGCTGCCTGGGTCCTGTGACCCCAGAGATGCTATGTGAGTGGACCATAAGCTATGTGAGTGACTGGGGCACAGAATTAGAATAAGAGTCTGAAGGGTTTTGCTCACTATCCTAGAGAATTTGGAAGTCACCCCACCAAAAAGGAGAGACAGGTCATGGGATCAGATTTTCTTTCAGGCTGTTAATTCTGTGGCAGTGATGAAAATAGCTGGGGTGGGAAGAGAGTGGTAAACAACGAATTAATCATGACGCTCTTTCAGTTCCCCTGGTAACAAAAAATACAAACTTATGCTAAGATAGTTTCAGTGGCGTCAAAAACGTGTTGCTGTTGTCAGGCGCCACCGTAGAGTCTGTTCTGACTCATAGTGACCCTAGACACAACAGAATGAAACTCTCCCGGGTCCCGCGCCTTCCTCACAATTGTCGTTTGAGACCATTGCTGCTGCCACTGTTTCAATCCATCTCACTGAGGGTCTTCCTCTTCTGTGACCCTCCATTTTACTCCTTCAGGGACTGGTTCTTCCTGATAATATGTCTGAAGTGTAAGAGACAAAGGCTCATCATCCTGACTTCAAAGGAACATTCTAGCTGTACTTCTTCCAACACAGATTTGTTTGTTCTTTTGGTAGTCCATGGTACTTTCAGTATTCTCCTCTAACACCTTAACTCAAATGTGTCAATTCTTATATAGCTTTCCTTATCCACTGTCTAACTTTCACACGCATATGAGGGGACTGAAAATATGGCTTGGGTCAGGCACACTTTAGTCCTCTAACTGACATCTTTGCTGTTAAACGCTTGGAAGATGTCTTTTGCAGCAGATTTACCTAATGCAATTTCTCTTTGATTTCTTGACTGCTGCTTTCATGGATGTTGATTATGGACCCAAGCAAAATGATTAGTGACTTTGAAGTGGTTTTCTTCTCCTTTTTGAAGCCCTGAATCAGTCCTTATGTGAAAACTTGGATTCTCAAGTGAGAAAAATGAAGAGAAATTGTGAGAATTCCTGGTTTTGTCTAATGATCTCCTGTTTTAATCACTTTTCAATTAAGATAACCATGTGACACTAAAAAAAAAGGAATCAAAATGTGTCAGTGTGTGCAACCTCAGTCCTGTTGAATCAATATCATTGGTCAGGAGAAAGAGGTCATAGAATTGCAAAGGCATAGGACTTTGAATTTTTAGGGAATTTGCAGCCAAACTCCTAAGACACTTGGCAACTTTTGGGCTGTCTTTAATTCATCATTATGTCTGGTACCTCACATACTAGTTTGTCAAGAAATAGGTGCTCCTTTTCCTGGTATGGTGCTAAAAGATCAACACTGGATGTCATACTGCAAAGTCAGAGGTTCAAACTCAACAACAGCTCCTTAAAAATCCTACAAAGGGTCACAATGAGTCAGAACCGACTCGATGGCACTTAACAACAACAGTGTCCAAAAGAGCTCTGGTGGTACAGTTGTTAAGCACTCTGCCGCTATCCTAAAAGCAATTCAAGCACACCAGTCTCTCCGTGGGAGAAAGATGTGGCAGTTTGCTTTTGTAAAGATTACAGCCTTGGAACTTGGTTGACAAGGAAGGCAATATACAGCAAGAGGGAGCTGGGCACAGGAAAGATGAAGTCAGTGGGAGATACAGGCAGGCGTGCAAGAGTAAAGTGAATAGATGTAAATACTGTTAAATGATGGTACATACAAAGGATTGTGATCATTATAATGACACCAAGTGTGTGATTTGTTGAATGTAAAACTGATGATCTGCTTTGTAAATGTTCACTCAGTTCACAATAAAGTTGGAAAAAAAAAGGAACCATCACAAAAAAAAAAAAAAAAAAAAATCTCAAAAGGTTTTGCTGTTGGAATCCACTGAAAGATTCCTCAAAAGAAAGTTCTGGCAATCTCCTCAAAAGGTGACAACCATGAAAAACCTGTGGGCACAGTTCTATTCTGACATACATCACGTCACCATGGGTAGAAATAGACTCGATAGCACTTGGCTCTTGGCTTTTGTTTTTAATTTGCTATCCTCACCACTGGACCAATAAATAGCATCAAGATAAACAGAGAAAGGATTGAAGTTGTCAAAGACTTCGTTTTGATCAGATCAACCATTATAATTCATGGAAGTGGCAGTCAAGAAATGAAATGACATATTGCATTAGGCAAATCTGCACAAGACCTCATTAAAGTGTTCAAGAGGAAAGATATCACTTTGAGGACTAAGGTGTGCTTGACCCAAGCCATGGTATTTTCAAGAACTTCACAAGCATGTGAAAGTTGGCCAATGAATAAAGAAGACCGTGAAAGAATTGATACATTTGAGTTATGGTGTTGGAGAAGAATATTAAAAGTACCATGGACTGCCAGAAGAACAAACAGATCTGTGTTGTAAGAAGTATAGTTAGAGTGCTCCTTGGAGACCAGGATGGCCAGACTTCGTGTTTTATACTTTGAAGATATTATCAGGAGGGAACCTGGAGGAGGACATCATGCTTAGTAAAGCGGAGGATCAATGAAGAAGAGGAAGACCCTCAGTGAGATGGATTGGCGCAGTGGCAACAGCAATGGGCTCAAGTGTAGCAACAGTTGTGAGGTTGGTGTAGGACCAGTAGTGTTCCATTCAGTTGTACATAAGACTTTTATGAGTTGGTACCAACTCAATAGCATGTAACAACAACACGAGCTCGGCAGAAAACACACATGAGTAATAAGAGGGTGCTGCAAAAAGTTTGTGGAAAACATGGCATTAAATGATAATGATCCCTTGAATTTACATTACCCCCTGTGAAATTTTAGAATCATCATTTAATCCAATGACTCACATGCACTTAGGAAAGAAGGTATTGATCACCATGAGTTGGACTTAATCCCTTAGGAACAAAGTTGCCATACGAAACTAATTTTAAAAGAGTACTAGAAGACTAATGGATGTATTCTGCCAAACTTGACAAAGTACTTTGAAAATCCTATGGCTCAGGGATAAGATGCAGAAATGTAAGTGAACTGGTAATGCCTCTGCCGGCACTCTATTGTTCTTCGGTGTGCTTGAGTTGGTTCTGACTCATAATGATCCTGGGTCTAAAAGAACAAACATTACCTGGTCCTGTGACATTCTCATGATCATTTCTCTGTTTGGACCCATTGTTGCAGCCACAGTATTAATCCATCTCACTGAGGGTCTTCCTTTTTTTCACTGACCCTCTTCTTTACCACTCATGGTGTCTGTATGTCTTTCTCCAGGGACTGGCCCTTCCTGATATCATCTTCACAGTATGTGTGTGACATTTCTGATGAATGTGTTTTTTCTTCTGACAGTCCTTGGAATAGTCAGTATTCTTGGCTGACACCGTAATTCAAATGCATCAATTCTTCATTAGTGTTTCTTACTCATTGTCCAATTTACTGCTGCAGGATAATGCCCTGGACTGCAAGGTTGGTGGTTCAAACCCACCAGCTGCACCTCAGAAACCCTATACAGGGTCACTATGAGTTGAAATCAACTCGAAGGCACTTCACACCAACTTTCATACACGTATGAAGAGATTGAAAACATCACTGCATTACAACAGTTTCATTGTCAGATCAGTGTCATTCTGGGGTGAGTTTCCAAGTGGAATGCCATCAGATAATGCAGTGCTTCGTATAATTTCTTGACTGCTGTTTCCATGAGCGTTGATGGCTGATCCAAGCAAAATGAAGTCTTTGACAACTTCAGTCTTTTCTCCATTTGTTGTTATTGTTGTTACGTGCCATCAAGTCATCACCAAGTTATAGCAACCCTATGTACAACAGAACGAAACACTGCCCAATCCTGGGCCAACCTCACAATTGTTGCCATGCTTGAGCCCATTGATGCTGCCACTTGGCCAATCCATCTCTCTGGGGGTCTTCCTCTTTTACTCTGACCTTCCAACTTACCAACCATGATATCCTTCTCCAGTGACTGGTCCTTCTTGAAAATATGTCTGAAGTATGAGAAACGAAATTTGATCATCGTGGCCTCCAAGGAGCACTCTGGCTGCACTTCTTTCAAAATAGATCTGTTAGTTCTTTTGGCAGCCCATGGCACCCTCAATATTCTCCTCCATCACCATAACTCAAAGGCATCAATTCTTCTACGGTCTTCCTTATTCAGTGTCCAGCTTTCGCATGCATATGAGGTTATTGAAAACACCATGGCTTGGGTCAGGCGCACCTTAGTCCTCAAGCTGACATCTTTGCTCTTCAACACTTTAAAAAAGTCTTGTGCAGCTGATATGCCTAACGCAATACGTCATTTGATTGCTTGACTCCTACTTTCATGGGTGTTGATGGTTGATGGAAGAAGAATAAAGTCCTTGACAACTTCAATCTTTTCTCCATTGATAAGAATGTTGTTTATTGGCCCAATGGTGAGGATTTTTGTTTTCTTTACATTGAGATGCAATCTATACTGAAGGCTGTGGTCTTTGATCCTCATCAGTAATTATTTTAAGTCCCCTTCACTTTCAGCAAGCAAGGTTGTATTATCTCATATCGCAGTTTGTTAATGAATCTTCCTCCAATCCTGATGCCATGGTTTTCTTCATATAACCCAGCTTCTAGTATTATTTGCTTAGCATACAGGTTGAATAAGTATGGTGAAAGAATACAACCTTGTTGCACACCTTTCTTAATTTTAAACCATTCAGTGTTCCCATGTTCTGTTCAAACAATTGCCTCTTTGTTCATGTACAGATTCCTCATGAGCACAATCAAATGTTATGGAATACTTATACTTTGCAATGTTGTCCATAGCTTGTCATGATCCGCACAATCGAAAGCCTTTGTGTAGTCAATAATGCACTGGTATTCTCTGCTTTCAGCCAAGATCTATTGGACATCAACAATGATATCCCTCATTCCACGGCCTCTTCTGAATCTGGCTTGCACCTCTGGAAGCCCTCTGTCAATGTATGATTGTAGCCATTTAGCATGATGTTATTTACTGGTCCAGTGGTGAGGATTTTCATTTTCTTTACCTTGAGGTACAACGCATACTGAAGACTCTAGTTTTTTATGTCATCGGTAAGTTTTTAAAGTCCTCTTCGCTTCCAGCAAATAATGTTGTATCATCTAAATATTGCAGGATGTTAATGAATCTCCCTCCAATCCTGATGCCATGTTATTCTTCATATAATCCAGCTTCTTGAAGTCAGCTCAGCATACCGTTGGACTAGTATGGTGAAAGGTTAAAGGATAAACCCTTCCTGATTTTAAACCATTAAGCCAAGAATAGCTGTGTGGATTAAAGTTAATGTAGTTTTAGAGTGCAGTCATTCTCTGTCCTAAGCTGAACAATGGTCTCCAAAGACATTCAACTCTTAATCCTTGTAACCTGTGTACACTATCTTATATGGCAACAAAGACTGCCTTAACGATCATGTGATATCCTGAAGGATCATGGGATGAGGAGAGTATTTTGGTTCATCTGATGGTCTCTGAATGTAAACAACACATTGAGTTGACTAGATTTCAACTCACGGTGGTTCTATAGGTCAGAGTGGTGGTTGTTGTTAAGTGCTGCTCCGTTTTGACTCATAGCAACCCTGCCTAGGGTTCCTAAGGAGCAACTGGTGGTTTGAACCACTGACCTTGTGGTTCCCAATCCAGGGCTGATCTTACAGCACCACACCAGGAGTCTGTAGGTCAGAGTAGAATGCCCCATGAAGTTTCCAAGGCTGTACAACAACAATCTTTACAGAAGCACATCACCAGGTCTTTCTCCTGAAGAGCAGCTGGTGGGTTTGAACCACTGTCCTTTTGGTTAACAGCCAAGTGCTAAATCACTGCACCACCAGGGCTACTTAATGTAATTGTGGTGTTGGTGTTGGTGTTGGTGATGTGCCGTGGAGTCGGTTCCGACTCATAGCTACCTTACAGAGAATTTCCGAGACTGTAAATCTTTACGGGAGCAGAAAGCTGCATTTCTCTCTCTTGGGAACTGCTGGTAGTTTTGAACTGCTGACCTTGGGGTTAGCAGCTGGACATGTCACCACTATGCTAGGAACCAGAGTTCTTTAATGTAATCACAAGAATCATTATTAAAAGCAATCAGAGAGAGATTGGAGTGGTGTGCTTTGAAGATGAACCACCTTTGCCAAAGCCTCGAATTTAGCTCCTATAGACTCATTTTATACTTCTGACCCCGGTACTCAGAACTGTAAAATTTGTGTTGTTGGAAACCACTTCATTGATGATTTTAAACCCTTAAATTCATAGCAGCAGTAGGAAGTGAATACAGCATCTAAAGTAAGAGTTCTTTGATTTCCAGATGAAGCAGGCCGAATCTCAGATGCTCAACAGCTCATTAAGTACAGTGTCTGAGCTGTCAGGAACGTCTATCCTAGAAAGAAGAATACAACGGAGTGTTCAGGTGCACGGCCTGCTCGTGGACACAGGCGAGGTTTGCTCCGTGTGGGCACCTAAGCCAAAACTTGGTCAGTGATCTGTCTGTTATAGGGGTGGGCTCCAATGATAGAAGAGACCGCCATGGACATAGATGCCAAGAGTCTGGATGACCACCGGTCAAGGAGATTGTCAGAGAGAATGTTGCACTGGGGTGGAACCTTTGGCAAAGTGCCTTCCATGGTGGTTTTTTCTCCTCAGTCTGGACATGAGAGTTACCTCGATGAGCAACCCATAGCATAGCTCCCAGACGTGCATGGGAGGCACTGAGTGTTGTAAATCTTAACCCCCTATACCTGTGGATAGGCGCCCTGGCAGCTTAGTGGGTTATGTGTTGGGCTGCGAACCTCAAGGTCAGCAGTTAGGCTCTATCAGTCACTCTGTGGTCGAAAGGCGAGGATTTCTGCTTCCGTAAACCTTTACAGCCTTGGAAACATTATACAGGGTCACTGTGAGTCGGAACTTGTGGTATTTGTTACAGCAGAGCTAGGTAACTAAGGTAGTTCTGGTCAAAGAGAAGAGACGTGGTTCAGATTCTAGAGGAACCTGGAGGTCCAGAAGCAAGGAGAGGCCCAATCACAGCACAGAGAAAAGGGGGCCATGCAGCTCCGGAGTGGATTTCTTTGCTGCTTAAAGTTTGGTAATCAATGCCTTAAATACAAACATTTGAAGGTGACTGAGACTCAGGGTGCTCTCATGTGTGTCAAAGTAGAACTGTGCTTCCTAGGGGTTTCCATGGTGGATTTCTTCCAAAGCACCTCTGGTGGAATGGAATCTTAAGTTTTGACTAGCAGTCTAGTGCATTAACCATTCAAATCACCTGGAAACTCCATAGGGTGCATGCAGCAGGCTTCCCATAATTAACAACATTCTGCAGACCTAAGCTCTTTATCGCTTCCCTGCAATCTCCGTCTCCCTCACAAATGAATTTTCTCTTCCATTGACCCTCTCCCAATAAACATGGTCACTTAAAAAACTGGAATCTTCCTGACTCCAAAAATTTTCAACTCTAAATCCTATTATTACACTCTTTTCTTCTATCAGTTATCAATAATGTGCAACATGCAGAGAGTACAACCTAGCTTGATGAAAGTGTAAAGGACTTAGAATGTTGATGAAGATCAAAGACCACAGACTTTAGTATGGATTGTACCTCAGTGAAAAGAAAACAAAACCTTCTTACAACTGGACCAATTAATAACATCATGATAAATGGAGAAAAGATTGAAGTTGGCCAAGACTACATTTCCCATGGATCCACTATGAACACTCAGGAAAGCAGCAGTCCAGAAATCAAAAAACATATTGCATTAGTCAGATCTGCTACACAATTCTTCAAGAGCAAAATTGACAGTTTGAGGTCTAATGTGAGACTGACCCAAGCCATAGTATTTTCAATTGCCTTATACACATGTGAAAGTTGGACAATGAATAAGGAAGACCCTAGAAGAATTGTTGCCTTTAAATTCTGGTGTTGGAGTAGAATATTAAAAGTACCATGGAGAACAAAGAACAAAGAGTAAACCAATCTGTGTTGGAAGAAGTACAGACAGAATGCTTCCTTGAAGCCAGGATGATGAGCCCAGTCCCTGGAGGAGGACATCATGCTTGGTAAAGTGAAGGGTCAGTGAAGAAGACAATGGCCTTCAGTGAGATGGACTGGCACAGTGGCAACAACAATGCACTCAAATGTAACAATTGTGAGGATGGCACAGGACTGGGAATTTTTTTGTTCTGTGGTCCCTATGAGTTGGAACAGATGCCACAGCACCTAAAAACAATTTATTATTCCACCAAAACTGTTTTAGCTCAAATGTGTATTTTCTGTTACCAGGAGACCTGAAAGAAAGCCACGATTGGTTTCTTGGCTATCACTCTCTTTCCACCCCAGCTAATTCTGTGCCCCAGTCACTCACATAGCTTATGGTCCACTCACATAGCATCTCTGGGGTCAAAGGACACAGGCAGCTCGTTGATAACTATTTGCCCTTTAACATGCTGAGTCCTTGGCCGGAACAGGCTGACACGTGGAGAGCGGGTCACAGAATAGCTCCCCTGACTAAGTTTTCAAGTGAGCATCTACAGACTTATCCACAGTCTCTATGTCCCCCAGCATTTGCTCATGCCCCAATTATAAAATGTGTATTTTGATTAAATGGAAATTATCTATTAACCTGTTTCCTCTCCCAACAGATGATGGTCTCCTGAGAGAAGAATCCATGTCCCTTTTGTTCCATTTTTGCCCTCACAGTCTTTCCTGGAAGACAGCCTGGTAGCGACAAGCTTGCTGGAGCTGTTGTTGAGATGGCTCTGACTCCTGTTGACACTCTGCCCACTGGGCTTCCATTGTCTCAGTTGTTGGTGTGTGCCAGTCCATTGTCACACCCAGCCTAGAGGGTTCATCTTTCAGCACTCTACTGGACGATAGTGTGTGGGTGAAATTCTGCTCCCGTAAAATATGTGTCAGCATGGGTGGGCCATGATTCTCGGTGGTGAGAATCAAGGTTGTTTTGACCATCGGCCATGATGTAATCTTATGTGATAAACAAGTAAAAGGATTAAGGGTGGGATACACTAACTATACTCCCATCACACACCAGATTGGATGCAAAGGAAATTTCTAGGGGTCAGGGCTATGGGATGTAACATCTTTTACCTTACAAGAGATAAAAGGAGAGAGACATAGGCCCCCAAAAGGGACCTAGGATCACCAAGAAAGAAGACCCAGGATGTGGTAACTTGGCATTGTGAAACTCCTAGATCCAGGGAAAGATTGATGACAAAATGCATAGAGCTCTCTTGCATTACTGAGTTAACTGATTCTTAAAGGAGACAAGAATCTTTCCCCAGCAAGCAAAGTAAATGCTTTGTTGAATGTATAATTAATGATCAGTTCTTCACTCAGTTCACAACAAGAAGCTTTTTAAAAAAGAAAGAATCTTTCACCAGAGTGGTGGTGGTGTGCCATGGAGTAAGTTCTGACTCATAGTGACCCCATATAGGTTTCCAGGACTGTAAGTCTCTACCGGAGCAGAAGTCCTCATCTTTCTCCTGTGGATCAGCTGGTAGTTTCAAACGACTGACCTTGAGGTTAGCAGCCTGACTGTATCCATTTTGGACTTGTAACCTCTTAAACTAAGAGAGAATAAATTTCTGTTTGTTAAAGGCAACAGTTTAGGACTCAGATTCACTGGCTAACTTTCAGCTTTCATTGGTTGACTGCGATTGATATTCAAATTTAAACAACAACCATTAAAGCCAATGATGATGAAATTGAAAAATTTTACCAACTTCTTCACACTGAAATTGATCAACCAAGCAATCAAGATATAGTGATAAATACTGGTGTTTGGAATGAAAAAGCTGGGAAAAAAGAGGAAGGATTGGTAGATGGAAAATATGGTTTTGGTAATAGAAATTATGCTGGAGATAGCATGATAGGATTTTGCAATACCAATGACAGATTCACTGCAAATACCTTTTTTCAACAACATAAAAGGTGACTATATATGTATATATGTTGTATATATGTAAACGACATTCTCATCAATGGAGAAAAGATTGAAGTTGTCAAGGACTTCATT
>NW_006408796.1:2226503-2227955 GCF_000296735.1 Chrysochloris asiatica | reverse complement strand
GCATAGGGTCACTATGAGTCGGTTCCGACTCGATGGCATCTGACAACATATACGTAGACCTCACCAGATGGAATACACAAAAATCAAACTGACTACATTTGTGGGAAGAGAAAATGGAGAAACTCAATATCATCAGCCCAAACAAGACCAGGGGCAAACTGTGGAACAGTCCATCAGTTGCAAGTTCAGGCTAAAGCTGAGGAAATTAAAATAGTTTATGAGAGCCAAGACATGACCTTGAGTTTATTTACCCAGTTTCGAGACCATCTCAAGAACAGATTTGATGCATTAGACACTAATGCCCAGAAGAGTTGTAGAATGACATCTAGAACATCATGCATGAAGAAAGCAAAAAGTCATTAAGAAGACAAGAAAGAAGGAAAAGACCAAAAGAGATATCAGAATAGACTCTGAAACTTGCTCTTGAGTGTAGAGATGCTAAAGTGACAGGAAGAAATGAAATAAAAGCTGAACAGAAAATTTCAATGGGCAGTTCAAGAAGACAAATAAATGTGCAAGGGCTTGGAGTTAGGAAACCAAAATGGAAGAACATGCTTAGCATTATTCAAGCTGAAAGACTTGAAGAGAAAATTGAAGCCTGGGGTTGCATTTTGAAGAATTCTGTGGGCAAAGCCACATCTGTCAGTTTGGTGTACTGTGGTGGCTTGTATGTTGCTGTGATTCTGGAAGCTATGCCACCAGTATTTTAAATACCAGCAGGGTCACCCATGGTAGATACATTTCAGCTGAACTTCCAGACTAAGATATACTAGGGAAAAACAAAAGACATAGACTACTTCCTAATATTTAGTTACTGAACACTCACGGAAGTAACAGTCACGAAATCACTATGTATTGCATTAGACAAATCTGTAGCACAAGACTTCTTTAAGGTGTTCAAGTGCAAAGATGTCAGTTTGAGGACTAAGGTGTGCCTGACCCAAGCCATGATATTTTTAATAGCTTCATATGCATGTGAAATTTGGACAGTGGATAAGGAAGACCACAGAAGAACTGGTGTATTTGAGTTATGGTGTTGGAGGAGAATATTGAAAGAATCATGGACTGCCAGCATAACAACCAGAATGCTCCTTAGAAGCCAGGGTGGCCAGACTTCGTGTCTCATACTTTGGACATAATATCATGAGGGATCAATCCTTGAGGAAGGACATTATGCTTGGTAAAGAGGAGGGTGAGCAAAAAAGAGGAAGGCCCACCAACTAAATGGATCAACACAGTGGCAGCAGCAATGGACTCATGCATAGCAATGATTGTGAAGTTAGCACAAGACCAGTGTTTTGTTCTGTTTTGCATGGGGTTGGTATGAGTTGGTACTGATTTTATGGCACCTAAAAACAAGAGATCAGACGACGTATTGCATTGGACAAATCTGCTGCACAGGAACTTTTTAAAATATTGAAGAGCAGAGATGTCAGCTTGAGGACTAAGGTG
>NW_006408796.1:2223658-2224683 GCF_000296735.1 Chrysochloris asiatica | reverse complement strand
TAACCATGGCAATGAGATGATATACGATAGAATGAATATAAAACCAATGTTCTCCCATGTAAACTATCACATAATTCACAATAAATCATTAAAAAAAAAAGACGATGGGAGAAATACTTAGAGAAGTAGATGGTATACACAGAGTCACTGTACCAAAACAAAAAACACATGGTTGATGTTCAACCATTTCAAGATGCAGCATGTAATCCAGAACCGAAGGCATTGAAGGTCAGGCTTTGGTGAAAAACATGGATCCAGGAACTGATGAAATAGCAATGGAAATGTTTCAACAAATGGATGCAGTGCAGGAGGTGTTCTTGCCTCTATGACAAGAATTGTTTTTTTTAACTTTTTCTTGTGAATTGAGTGAAGGCTTACAAACAAGATCATCAGTTTTACATTCAACAAAGAGCACAGTCTGTTTCATTTCAATAATTGCAATCCCCTCCATGGAACCACTGTTATCCCCCTTCCACTCTGTGGTTCTTACCTCTGCTCCATGTACCTTCCCATCCCTTCTCACTTTGGTACTTAGCTGCATGTTGCCCCTTTGATTTTGAATGATTGACGGTTCCATCATTCATAGTGAGTGTACCTTATTAGTGCTGTTGTTCCCTTTGTCTACCTGCTTGGCTGACAGTGGAGCCACAAGAGTTGTTCAGGGCCATAGTCTCAGGTGACTTCAGTCTCCTTCTGACCAGTAAACCTGGTCTTTTTTGTATGATTGTTTGTTTTTGATAATTTTGAGTTTTGTTCCACATATTTTACCACACTATTCAGGACCCTCTAATGTGATCCCTTTCAAAGCAGTTGGTGGAGGTAGCTGCACACCATCGTTATATGTGTTTATATATATAAGTTTTTACTGTGACTTATGTGATAGCTTACATGGGAGAACATTAACTTTACATCTGTCCTATCGTATTTCCTTTCATTGCCATGGTTACAATCCCCTTCATGCATCATCAGACAACCAAAGGGTACAATCTGCAAGCCTGCGCCCTGGCCTTCAGCACACAGTCCCT
>NW_006408796.1:2209098-2214731 GCF_000296735.1 Chrysochloris asiatica | reverse complement strand
ACTTCTTCCTTATTTTTCTCAACTGTACTGTATAGTGTTTTGATACCTTTTATAATCATTTTTAGGAATTCCTTCTCAGGCATTTCCAAAGCTTGCCCATCTTCCAGTATGGAGTGTAGGTCTACTTCCAGCTCATTTTCCTTATTCACTTTATCTTGTTTTTGGACATGTGCAGATATGGTCATCTGCTTCTGTTTTTTGGGCATCTTCAGGAGTTATCTGTGGAATTAGCACTTAGATGGGTATGTATTTTGGTATTTTTTATGCTTTCTGAATGCCTCCAGGTAGATGTGATCAGAAAATGGGCTTCCCTTTTCACTCTTCTTCCTGAGAAGTTTCAAGATACCACTGTTGGTCGTTTTGACATAACTTAGGATTTAATTTTCAGTTTATTTCCTTTTTTGTCTGCTTGTCCCACTCCACAATCCCCGTTCAGTCCTTTTTTCTAGTTGAAACAGTTCAGGGCTGGCTGTGGCCGTTTGGTTTTAATTGGACACTGTCTCTTTAAATTTCGAGGAGATCTGTGTGCATGCGTAGTAGAACCCTCCGAGGGTGGGGCTGGGGTGCCCACTAGCTCAGGCATCCCTACTGTCACCGAAATGGAGGTACACAGACAGCAAGGGATCAATGATTAGATACCAAAAGAAAAGAATGTCCACACCTTTATCTCAGCAGTTCTGCCAGGTGTCTATAGCTGCTCTGATCCTTCCCCCACGTGGTCTCACCCAAGATGGCGGGTCCTGAAGCAGCTGAGCGTCCCGGACTAGAAAGCAATAGATTTCTTGCTTTTGTAACAAATTCTCCCAGCTATGAGCCTTCCAACCTTCTAAATATTCCTTTATATGTGGTTCAGAGTTCTGGGACTGTCCCCTGAGCCTACTTGGTCGGGTATTCTGTGTTGTTGTTGGCGGAGCTCCTTTACTGCACTTCCACCCGATCTGCAAATTGTTTGTTCATAAATTATTTCTTTTTTAAAATAAATAATTTCTATCTAGGTCAAGAGGAAAATTCTCCTCTAAAAGAGAAATATAATCTCATGTAGGGTTGTTTTTTGTTTTTTGGTTTTTTTTTTTGCTCTTATTTTTTTATTTTGCTCTCATTTAATAAAAATCTATGGCAATTCTTTTCCCCCAACTGCTTCCACATGTACAATTCAATGACACCAATCAGTGTCTTCAATTTGTATAACAAATTTAATACCAGAAGATGCAGATGAAATGTCTACTAGATTTGGAGAAAGGAAGATATGATAACATAGGCTATGCCTTGCCAAGCTGTTCCTCAAGTCCAAAGGCAAACGTCCTTCTCAAATATGAAGACCATGCTGCTGTTAGTGGTAACTGAATCATAGTAACCTTACATACCGTAGAGTGGAATTCTCTCTGTTCTTGATGGCCCTCTACTTTCCAAGCATGGTATCCTTCTCCAGGGATTGGTCCCTCTTGATAACATGCCCAAAGTAGGACAGTGAAGGACGAAAGTGAAAACCATGCCAAGGTTATAACTACTATGATTAGCATTGTATTTACATAACTATACTACTCTGGAAGCGTAGTGGTTATGAATCAGGCTGCAAAAGGCAAGGTCAGCAGTTGGAAACTACCATCAGTTCTGCGGGAGAAAGCTAAGGCTTTCTGCTCCTGTAAAGACTTACAGCCTTGGAAACCCTGTACAGGGTTGCTATGTGCCAGAACTGACTCCACGGCACATAACAACAACAACAACAACAACTATTATTAAGCCTTGGAAACCTGGTGTGGTGTTGTAGGATAAAGTACTGGATCTGAGGGCCTGTTTGAACCTCAAAGTTGGTGGTTCAAACTCACCAGCTGCTCCTTAGAAACCCTGTACAGGGTCACTATGACTCGGAACTCACTATTGGCACCTAAACTTTAGTAGGAATTTAGACCTTGACAAAGCGAAAAATAGTTATATAACTATAGTGGTATTTTCAATCCCATATGCACGTGAAGGAGTCCTAGTGTGGCTCTGTAGGATAAGCACTGGACTGTTACTCAGGTCGACAGTTCAAACCCACAAGTTGCTCCTTGGAAACCCTCTACAAGGTCACTTTGAGTTAGAACCAACTCAATGGCACTAAACAACAACAACATACATGCAAAAACTGGACAATGAATAAGGAAGGCCAAAATAGAATTGATGTCTTTGAAATATAGGGCCAGAGAAGAAAATTAAATATGCCCTGGACTGCAGAAAGAGCAAACATATCTGGGAAGACGTGCAGCCAGAATGTTTCTGAGAAACGAGGAGAACTTTGTCTCATGTACTGTGGCCGTTTCATCAGGAGGGTCCAGTCCCTGCAGAAAGTCATCATGTTTGATAACGTAAGGGTCAGTGAAAAAGGTGAAGACCCTCCGAGAGATGGATTGGCACAGTGACAACAACACGTGCTCAAACATAGCAGTGACTGTGAACCTGGGGCAAGATTGGGCAGTGTTTCATTCTATTGTGTGTCAGGTCACTATGAGTTGGAACTGACTCAATTACAACAACAGCATAAAATCCTTGGAAGAGGAGGAAAGGTGGAATGGAATACCGATTTCTCTGTATAGTGAGGAGTCGCTAAGTCTAACACATGCTGATAAATATAACTTGATTCCAAGTTCTTAAGGTTTCCATACTTTTTTCCTTTTAATTTTTAAGGTAAACAGGAATGCATATTGTGATGAAGAAGTGTTTATTTGAAGCTCAACATTTCCATTTCACAAATGTATTATATGAAAATGATGCTACAACACCATCCTGCTATCCCCTAGTTTCAAGAACACTGTAATCTAAATAGTCTTTCAAATACTTAGTCAATATTTTATGATGGGTATATGAGTTGTTGTTGTTAAGTGCCGTTGAGTCGTTTTTGGCCCATAGCGACCCTGTACAGGGTTTCTGAGGCTGTAAATCTTTACAGGAGGAGAACGCCTCATCTTTCTCCCGTGGAACAGCTGGTAGTTTCGAACTGCTGGCCTTAAGGTTTGCAGCCGGATTCATAACCACTACGCTACCAGAGTGCTGTGACTTATTTACCTAGTGCTTATGTGATAGAAATCTCACAAGGGAGTGGCTTTAATGAACAGACTTTTATTTTCTCACAGATTAGGAAGCTAGAAGTTCAAGGTCAAGGCATAGCTCTCAAGGAGGCCCTTCTTTGTTGATAGCCCAGAGTTCCTTGGACTTCCTTGGCATTCTTCAGCAAACTGCCCCTGTTTCTTCATATGTGTTGGTGTCTATTTTGCTCTTTTTATAAAGTAGAAGAGATTAGGTTTAGGATTGATTCTACTCTGTATGACCACATTAAAAGCACAAAAGAAAATCCTTCTTTTCAAATAAGTTCATAGTTAAATCCATAATAGGAAGGTTATCTGGAACAAAGGTCATGACTCATAGCGACCCGGTATAGAGTTTCCAAGGACAGCTGGTGAGCTTGAACCACCAGCCTTGCAGTTCAAACAACTTTGCAGTTTGATGCATTAACCCACAGCACCACACCAGGGCTCCAAAGGCTAGCAATGGTTATTTCCGATGGTAAGGTATTGGGTAATTTTATATTTTAATCTTTGTATTTTTCTTTATCACTTAAACGTTTTCAAATGAGTGAATGTCTTTAAAAAGAAAAAACGCTGAAGTCACTCTCATTGAAGAGAACAGAACAAACCCAGAGAACCCCCAATCTCACTGAAGACAAACCCAGAGAACCCCCAATCTCCAAAAATCTCTTTTTGGTTTGCCTTGGGCACAAACCAGAGGATCCCAGCTTTCCCACCAAAATGCCATTCTCCCGTGGACTTATTCAAGTGACTCATGGCTGCCTGAGTTTCTGCCCTGGTACAGTAAACAGTCTGTTACTGTTTGACTTTCTGACACCTGTGGGGTTGGGAGTTAGAACTGGTTAACGGAGGAAGTGGTTGGAAAGGCTCCAAAGAAGTGCTTAGACAGGTTTGTTGAAAGTACCAGCACATTTGGAAAGGGAGGCAGCATTTTCATATGGTGGTGGAGGCGTTTCCATTTCTCCTTAACCCCAGACAAGGCAGATTGGCAAGTTTTCCAGGACCTTCAGTTGTCAGACTTACAATTGTCAGAGAAACTCAGCCTCAACCTCTTCCTTGGAGTCTCATGTGGTCCCGGTTCCTGGAGGCAGGACTGGAAGATGTGCTCCAAACTCTTTGGCCTCTCTTCTGGGGACTCTTACACGTGCCTCTGCTCTTGTCCCTTACCACAATCCTTCACCTGGAGGCAGCAATACTGTTTCAGCTAAGCTGCAAGAGGGCTAAGAGGACAAAATTATTCACATGTGGGAGAATGCTTATGGGATTGTTGTGTCCCTCCAAAATAGGAAAATTCCATGATCTTTTCATTCCATTTTTCTGTGACCTTTTTGAAGCCCCCAAGTATGTGTAGTAAATAGTAGTGACTATAACAGTGTTGGAAGAAATACAGCCAGACCAGGATAACCAGATTTCATCCCTCATACTTCAGATATGTTATCAGGAGGGACCTGTACTTCAAGAAAGACATCATGCTTGGTAAAGTGGGGGGTCAGTGAAAAAGAGGAAGACCCCCAATGAGATGGATTGGCACAGTTGCAGCAGCCATGGGCTGAAGCGTAGCAAGGTATTAAGGTTGGTTCAAGACTGGGCAGTGCTTCGTTCTGCTGGGCATAAGGTTTCTATGAGTCCATACTGACTCAATGGCACCTAACAACATCAACAACAATGCCTGTGGAGTCCTGGTGTGGTGCTGTAGGATTAACACTAGATTGCAAGGTCAATTTGAACTGGAAAGTTGGTGGTTCAAACCTACCAGTCGCTCCTCGGAAGCCCTATACAGGGTCACTATGAGTCTGAACAGACGCAAGGGCACCAAACAACAACAGCATGCCTGTGGTTATCTTCTCATTTGAGAATGCATTTTCTGTTACGCTAATGAGGCAGGATTAATGTAAAGTGAATCTTGACTCAATCTCTTTTGAAATATAGAGGCTGAACAAACAAACAGAAAGTGAGAGGGGGAAGGAACAGATGCCAAGACACGGGGAGTTCTCCAAGGAGCCAGGAAGCAGAAGCTGAAGGACAAGAACCTTCCTCCAGCACCCACAGAGAGGAAAAAACTTCCCCTTCAGCTGACACCCTAAATTTGGATTTCAAGCCTCCAGGGGTGGCGCTGTGGGATAAAGCACTGGGCCACAAGGTCTGTTTGAACCACAAGTTTGACAGTTCAAACTCACCAGCCACTCCTTGGAAACCTTATGTTGTTGTTGTTGTCAGGTGCCATCAAGTCGGAACTGACTCATAGCGACCCCATGCACAGCAGAATGAAACAATGTCCGATCCTGAGCCATCCTCACTACTGCTGCCACACTCGATGCCATCAATGATGCCACCTGGCCGATCCATCTCATTGGGGGTCTTCCTCTTTTTCTCTGACCCTCCATATTACCCAGCATGACATCCTTTTCCAGCGACTGTTCCCTTCTGACAATATGTCCAAAGTATGAGAGATGAAGCTTAGCCATCCTGGACTCCAAGGAGCACTCTGGCTGCACTTCTTCCAAAACAGATCTATTGATTCTTTTGGCAGTCCATGGCACTTTTAGTATTCTCATCCAACACCACAATTCA
>NW_006408796.1:2204641-2207648 GCF_000296735.1 Chrysochloris asiatica | reverse complement strand
CCACCTTACCAAATATGATATCCTTCTCCAGTGACTGGTCCCAGCAGTAGAATCTATATTTTCTTTTAAATGTCATTTTATGGTGAAAGTTTACACAGTAAATGAAACCCTCATTTATCAATTTCTATATATATGTTTTTCAGTGACTTTGATTAATTGTTCACAATGTGTCAACATTCTCAGACTTCCATTCTGGTTGTTCTGTTTCTATTACTCCAGCTTCCCTTACCTTCTCATCTAGACCATCTTGTCTCATATAAATGATTATGTAAGGAACACAGTACTTATGGTTGATCTTGCTTATTTGGTGAGCCAATCTTCTATTTGAGAATTTCTATTCTCTATATTTCTCTTTATTTTACAAAATTTGCAAAATGGATATGTATTATTTATATACCTTGAAAAAATATAGACATTTAAGAACACTTTATGGAAAATTCATAAAACAATTTAATTCCATTTTTTCCATCAACTTTTTAAAGCCCCCTCATATCATTTTAAACTAATAAAGAGATTCTGAAAGGGATTTAAAAAATAGTTTTTTCTTCCAGTCATCCCTCCACCCTCCCATACACACAGTAACAACAAAATCAAGAGCCAAGTGAATTTCTCCTTTCAGCATTGTTTGCTTATAGAAGGCCAGTGGTCAAGGAGGAAATTTCGAACAAATTAAAGGAAATAACTTCTTTATGCAGCTTGTGGTCAGCTAGAGGAATGCACTGTCCCAGAAGGTCAAAGTCAAGTGCAGTCAGTCATGGTTTAAAAGGCCAGGGAAATGCAGACGTTTTCAGTGTGCAAAGCCTGGAGGAAGGGAAGGGGTCATCTTGAGAGGCAGGCGGGAGCCACCCGAATCACCAGCTGTTGGAGGGAACCGGATGCCCAGTTTTAGGCTCAGAATTTCAGCTTGACCTGTCCATAAGGACATACTCCTGACCTTGATTTGAATATTAGGAACAAACTCCTACTGATGAATTGCTGATTAAACTGGAGGCTAGTGTTGTCTGCTGTCATGCGGACCCCGAATCCTGGTGACCCCACTGTGCAGTGGAACAAAATGATGTCTGGTCTGGTGATACCCAAGATCAATTTTGCATGGATCCACGGGCTTCTGATTGGCTGATTCTCTGATGTAGATTGCCAGACCTTTCTTCATAGTTTGCAAGTTCTCCTGAAATCTGTGCAGCCTCATAACAACAGGCAAACCTCCACTGACTGAGGGTGGTGATTGTACACTGACCAGGGATGAACGTGAGTCTCACCTTCCAGTAAGAATTGGATCACTGAGCCACCACAAGGTGTTGTCTGTTGTTTGGTGTTGTTGAGTTGGTTCTGAATCAAAGCAACCCTATATACGGTTTTCGAGGAGCGGCTGGTGGGTCTGAATCATTGACCTTGCAGATAGCAGTCCAGTGCTTATCTTAGAGTGCACACCAGGTGTTTATGTTTTAAATGTCCCATGGCAGTCATTGCTGTTCATGTAGGTGCTTGGACAATTGAGTTCAAGATGTTGTGCCCAGCAGGCGCTAAGAATCCTAAGACAAACCAGAGTCTACTAAGGAAATGGATACATTTCAAAAAAGTGATTATGGAATAACCTGTTTGTTGTTGTTATTAAGTGCTGTCGAATTGGATCCGACTCATAGCGACCCTGTATAGAGTTTCCAAGGAGTAGCTGGTGGCTTTGAACCACTGACCTTGCAGTTTGAACTGACCTTGCTGTCCAGGGCATTATTTTGCAGTGCTACACCAGGATTCCAGCCTGTAAGTGTTGTTGTTGTTGTTAAGCACCAACCACTGAGTTGTTTCCTACTCATAGTGACCCTTTATAGGGTTTCCGAGAAGCGGGTGGTGAGTTTGAACTGCTGGTTTTGGTTCAAAACGACCTTGCTGTCCAGTGCATTATCCTACAGTACCACACCAGGATTCCAACCTGTAAATACTATGATGCAAAGGAGGATAACGTGGAAACCTAGAAGCAAGTGATTCTGCTGTGTCAGGGGCTAAGGAAATGTGTTTTCCCCAAACTTGCCTTAAATAAGAATCATCCTGAATACCTGCTGGAAAAACCAATTTCTTTGACTCCAATCAAATCTACTGAATGAAAACTCTGGGAAGAAGTCAGGAATCAGCAGCTGTGGCTAGTGTCTTGGGGGCATTGCTACCCTAAGGACATGTGGAAACCCTTTGTCAAGGGAAATGGGGGATAGGGCTTACCCAGGACAAGGATGCTCTCTGAAACTCTTGCCAGGTTAGGATCATCTAAGCAGAATGGATTGCTGAGTCCATTGTGAGGCTGTTTTCAGAGTAGAGCTCTGATTTCATTGCTGATGTGTGATGGATCTTGGCAGAAAACTGATAATACCAGAAAGATGTTTACCTTTGCTTTATTGACTACACAAAGGCTTTCGAGTGTGTGGATCATGACAAGCTATGGACAGCATTGTCAAGAATGAGTATTCCAGAACACTTAAATGTACTTTTGAGGAACCTTTACATAGACCAAGAGACATATGTTCGAAAAAAACAAGGGAACGTCAAATGGTTTAAAATTAGGAAATTTGTACACCAGGGTTTTATTGCTTCACCAAATTTATTCAATCTGTATGCTGAGCAAATAATCTGAGAAGCTGGACTACAATGAAGAAAAATGTGACATTAGGATTGGAGAAAGACTAATTAGCAACCTGCTATATGCAGATGTTCCAGCATTCCAACACCATCTCATGAGCCCTCTTGGCCCTGTATTCCGTGTTGTTGTTGACAGAGCTCCTCACTACACGTCCACCCGATCCGCCATCTTGAAGATGGAAGGCCTGGTAGTGTAGTGGTTAAAAATCTGGCTGCGAACCCCGTGGTCAGCAGCTCAAATACACCAGGCCCTCTGCGTGAGAGAGATGAGGCTTTCTGCTCCTTTGGATGCGAAAGCTGGACAGTGAATAAGGAAGATCGTAGAAGAATTGATGCCTTTGAGTTGTGGTGTTGGAGGAGAATACTGAAAGTGTCATGG
>NW_006408796.1:2195367-2204256 GCF_000296735.1 Chrysochloris asiatica | reverse complement strand
TGAAAGCAAAGGGGACTTAAAATACTACTGATGCAGACGAAAGACCACAGCCTTAGGTATGAGTTGCCCATCAATGTAAAGAAAACAAAAATGCTCACCACTGGACCCATAGATAGCATCCAAATAAATGGAGAAAAGATTGAAGTTGTCAAAGATTTCATTTTGCTCAGATCAACCATCAACACTCATGGAAGCAGCAATCAAGAAATCAAACGACATATTGCATTAGGCGAATCTGCTCCACAAGGCCTCTGTAAAGTGGTGAAGAGCAAAGAGGTCAGCTTGAGGACTGAGGTGTGACTGACCCAACCCTGGTAGTTTCTATAACTTCATTTGCACGTGAAAGTTGGACAAAGAATAAGGAAGACTGAAGAAAAACTGATTCATTTGAGTTGTAGTGTTGGAGAACATTAAAAGTACCATGGACTGCCAAAAAGAACAAACAAATGTGTGTTGGATGAAGCACAGTCAGAATGCTCTTTAGAAGCCAGATGGTGAGACTTTGTCTCTTATACTTTGGATATATTATCAGGAGGGATCAATCCCTGGAGAAGGATGTCATAATTGGAAAAGTAGAGGATCAGTCAAAAGGAGGAAGACCCCTAACAAGATGGATTGGCACAGTGTCAGCAGCAATGGGCTCAGGTGTAGCAATGATTATGAGGTAGACGTGAGACCAGGCAGTGTTTCATTCTGTTGTGCATAAGGTTGCTATGAGTTGGTATGGACTTGATGGCACCTAACAACATCAACAAACTTTAAGAGAAATGACCCATCTTGCATCTCTTGAAGTTCTCTGTCAATGAATGGTTGCAGCTGTTTTTGAATTATCTTTAGCAAAATTTTGTTTGCATGGGGTATTAAGGATATTGTCTTACGAGTTCCGCATTCCGTTGGGTCACCTGTCTATGGAATAGGCACAAATATGGATTTCTTCAAGTCATTTGACCAGATAGTTGTCTTCCATATTTCCTGGCCTAGATGAGTGAGTGCCTCCAGCGCCGCATCAGTTTGTACTGATTCTTCCTCTTTGTTTCCTATCTTTGCATTCCAATCTCCAGTAATTATCAATACATCTTGTTCACATGTTTGATCTGTTTCAGATGGAAAAAGTTGGTAGAATTCTCCAATTTCATCATCACCGACTTTATGGGTTTGTGCATAAATTTGAATAATACTTGTATTAACTGGCCTTACTTGTAGACAGACATATGGACATTATCCTATCACAAATAGCATTGCATTTCAAGTCAGATCTTATGTTCTTTTTAATAATGAATGTGATACCGTTCCTCTCTAATTTGTAATTCCTGGCATAGTTAGCCATGTGATAGTCAGAATTCAAAATGGCCAATACCAGTTCATGTCAGCTCACTAATGCCTAGGATATGGATGTTTATGCATTCCATTCAATTTTGGGCAACTTCCTGTTTTCCTAGATTCATATTTCATACATTCCATGTTTGGATTATTAATAGATGCTTTCAATTGTTTGTCCTCATGTTGAGTTGTGCCTCATCAGCAAATGAGGGTCCTAAACGCTTTCCTTCCTTCGCATAATCCATGGTCATCTCTACCTTGAGGAGGCAGCTCTTCCCCATTCGTATTTTGAGTATCTTTCAACCTCAGAGGTCCATTTTTTGGCACTATATCTGACAGTATTCAGGTACTCTTCATCATGTTTCAATATTCAATTTTCTGTTGCTGTCAGTGTTCCACTGCTATTTATAAGGTTTTCAGTGACTAAATATTCAGATGTAGTCCATTTCTCCTTCTTCCTAGCCTATCTTTGTCTGGAAACTCAGCTGAAACATGTCCACCATGGGTGACCCGGGTGCTTCCAGAAAAACAGCAATGTGCAACTCACCACAGTGAGACAAATTGACAGGCAAGTGGTCACTTGGAAATCTTACAGCCTAGAGTATCTTATGGGGTAGTCCTCCCTTGGAGTGGCTTTCAAGTTTGATCTCTTGGTTTGTGGGCCAATGTATAACTGTTGCAATGCTAAGGCTTTGTAACAAGGTACGAACACAACCTTGCATACAAGATCTTTTATGATACAACATCTTTCACAGCCTCCCACCCAAGCTTCATTTTCTGTCTTTCCCATCCTGCCTTACGTCTTGGTAAACTCCACTGCTTTTTGTTGACATATGTTTGCCTCTGCCTGGAACCATCCTCTTTCTCTTTGTTCAGCAAACTCTGGTTACAGAGGCAGATTCCTATGTGCTCTTTCCTGTTGCCATGGATTTCATTCTGACTCACGAAGATCCCATGGGTGTCAGAGTAGAACTGTGCCCCATCGGGTTTTCAGTGACTGTGATCTATGGAATTGGGTCACCAGCCCTAACTTCCGCAGTGCCACTGTTTGGGCTCGGATTATCAACCTTTCAGTTTGTAGCAGAACACAAACCATTTGTGTTAGCCAGCGACCTAAGTCCCTAGGCTAACCAGAATATTTTCCAGTGAACAAACACCCTCTGGCACCCCCAAATCTTATTTAAGCATCCTTCTGAAATGTTCTTTTACTCTCCCCACTGCTAAGAATAGGCAATGCACATTTGGTTGTCTGACTTCTCCATGACTTCAAGGACACCAAGCCTGACCCAAAAAACTGCTTCAGAAATGGCGATTGTTGAAATGAATTAAGCTAACACTGAGGGTTGGCACCAAGCAGACTGGAAAGTGTTTGCAAAGGCTCAGAGACATGAAAGTTTTGCCGGGTAGACTGAAAGTGGGAAATAGTGCAGGGTGAGTACTGACGTCCTTATGTCCTAGGAAACATGACTGTGAAGACACAGTGGCGGGCTTCCAACAGATTAAGGAATTTGCACTTGACTCCAGACAGTAGCAAACATTAGCACTGTGGGTCTCAGATTTTGAGGCATAGCCCTGGTGAGCATATAATGGAATCTCTGGCCCTCACACACTGAACACTGCACATTCAAACAAGAAGAATCTTGAAAACATGGTACCGAGTGGAAGAAGCCAGATAGAAAGAGACAAATATTGGATGATCTCACTGATCCGAAATATCAGGGCGAGGGAAGTTGAGGAGGTATTGCTTAAGGGGTACTGAGGGTTTTTTTTTAAAGGATGAGGAAAAAAATTGGAATCAAATAGTGGTGGTGGTTGTATTAAAATGGTGAATGAAATGAACAAATATGTACAACTTTTAAAAAAGATTGAGGATTTTCAGGGGAGTTTAGAATTCCTCTGAAGCCCCTGCATCCCAGGTTAAGATCGTTGATCTCAAAGCCTTTTGGGGTGCAGGGGAGAGTGTTTGTTCTCTTGGCTGCCTGTAGGTCTACCCGTGACTCATGGCAGTCTGGTGTACAATGGGATTGGAGTGTTCTGATCCTTTCTTCCTACTCTGTCTTAGTTGGCAGTAGTAGTTGCTGTTTAGTGCGGTTAAGGAGGTTTCTATTCATAGTGGCCCTGTATAGGGATTTCCAGGAGCATCTGGTGAGTTTGAACTACCAACCTTGTGGTTCAAGCCAACCTTGCAGTCCTGCATTTATCCTACAGTGTCACACCTGGGCTCCATTTGCTGGCAGTAGGGGCTAGAATAAATCAGGTTCACACACTGCTTTTTGTTTTGAGAACATTGTTGGAAAGGAGACACATCCATCTGTTTACCTATTGTCTAAGGCTGCTTTTGTCTTATGTTGTTTAGGGCACTCGAGTTGGTTCCGACTCATGACAAATCTGTATATATAGGGATTTCCAGCTGATGGGTTTAAACTCCCGACCTTGTAGGTCAAAATCCAGTGCTGATCCTACAGCTCCATACCAGGACTTTACAAAAACCCACTGCATTTGAGTTGATTCAGATGACAGTGACTGAACATCTAAATCTTGATGGGAAAACAATGCCTCCTCCTTCTACTTACAAAGGCAGACTTGAGTAGCTGGGACAGAGACCTTTAATCTCCAAAGGCCTGAAATGTTTGCTTCCTTGTCCTTTTCAAAAGGGCCAGCAAAGGGCACTGATCTTTGGGTTAGAATGTGGGAGTACAAACAAGAAGGAGGTCCCAGCATAGAACCCCATGGTTGTTTTTTTATAAAATGTATCTGCTGTTGGCCCCTGTGTTTGTTTAAGTGAATTTATACATTTTAAAATGCTTTTTCCTTTTCCAGGTTAAAAAACAAACAGATTGAAAAAATGAAAACAACAACAACAACAACAAAAACATACCATCAACAACAACAACATACCATCAACAACAACATACCATCAACAACAACAACAAACCATCAACAACAACAACAAACCATCAACAACAACATACCATCAACAACATACCATCAACAACAACAACATACCATCAACAACAACAACATACCATCAACAACAACAACATACCATCAACAACAACAACATACCATCAACAACAACAACAAACCCCCAAACCAGAAAAACTTAGTGCCAAACAGTTTAATTAGTGCTAACACAATCCAGCCCATAATAGGAGTGTTATGTGGAACCAGAACTTTATAACGTCAACCACAGGATATTGGGTGATTTTATAAATCATGGTATTTTTCTCTGACCATTTAAATGCTTTAAGAAAAATGCATGCTTTAAGAAAAACAAAATGATAAAGTCACTCAAGTAAGAGAATGACATAACCCCATTAAAAAATGAAAAAAATTCCCACAGCAATAGAAACATTAAAAAAAAAATCTAAAATAAAAAATTGTATTCTGAATGGGTTGTGTCCACTTGGATTGTTGTTAGACTAAAGATCAAGGAGCTAGCCTTTCTCCACTCTTTCCCACAAAGGGGTCTGATGCTAAGGAAGTAAGTGACTGAGCTGCTCAGCATCTCTGCTTCCTCTTTTGTAACACAGGTTAACAGATGCTGATCGTTTCCCAGGCTTGTTGTGAAGATGAGATGATACAGTATAGACCTGGCAGCATGTTAGTCACTCACAATTGCTGGTGGGTGAAAGAGGCTGCAAGTCCTGGTATCTAATACACTTCATTCCTAGTGCAGGCTTTACCCAACCTTGATTTGCATACGTAAGACTCTGTTACAGGGGAATTCAGGGATACATAGTAAATCCATTACACAATGCCTGCCTGGTACCTATTTGGTTCTGAATTAAAGCTTGTCTATGATTGGAGGAGTCAATAAGGGTTGTTGATAAATGCTGTCAACTCGGTTCTGACTTACAGTGACCCTGAATAGGGTTTCCAAGGAGTGGTTGGTGGATTTGAACTGGTGACTTTCTGGTTAGCAGTCCAGTGCACATCCTATCGTGCCACACCAGGACCCTGAATGAAGGCACGTGGGTGCTTTTCCTAAACTTCAGGGGATGGCCTGCATCTCAGTGTAAAGAAAACAAAAATCCTCACCACTGGACCAATAAACAACATTCATATCAATGGAGAAAAGATTGAAATTGTCAAGGACTTCATTCTTCTTGGATCAACTATCATCACTCATGGAAGCTGCAGTCAAGAGATCAAACGACAAATTGCATTAGACAAATCCACTGCACAAGAACTTTTTAAAAGTGTTGAAAAGCAAAGATGTCAGTTTGAGGACTAATACTAAGTTTGGGGAAAATACCAAATACATCAGTTTGAGGACTAATACCAGTTTGAGGAAAACACTGAACCATGGTATTTTCAATAATCTCATATTCATGTACAAGCTGGACAGTGAATAAGGAAGACTGTAGAGGAATTGATGCCTTTGAGTTGTGGTGTTGGAGGAGAATATTGAAAGTGCCATGGGCTGCCAAAAGAACCAATAGATCTGTTTTGGAAGAAGTGCAGCCAGAGTGCTCCTTGGAGGCCAAGATGGCCAAACTTTGTCTCTCATACTTTGGACATATTGTCAGGAAGGACCAGTTGCTGGAGAGGGATATCATGTTTGATAAGGTGGTCAGAGAAAAAGAGGAAGACCCCCCAGCGAGATGGATTGGCCAAGTGGTAGCATCAGTGGGCTCAAGAGTGGCAACGATAGTGAGGTTGGCCCAGGACTGGGCAGTGATTTGTTTTGTTGTACATAGGGTTGTCATGAGTCAGTACCGACTCTATGGCACCTAACAACAACAACAACAACAACAACAGGGGATGGCCAGGTCTTCATGAACTGTATGAGAATCTTATTTTCATACTTTAAAAAATGCAGTGCATCTTGGCGTGAGAAACACACTATGCAAAGGGTAACTAACTTCCCAGTTGTCTTAGCTTCCTGGTACTACTGTAGCATTAACCCACACATGAGAGGCTTTGCAGAATAGAAATATATTTTCTCAGCATCCTGGAGGCTTAACTTCCAGTCAGGGGCTCTTCTATGTCAATTCCTTGCTTGTCCGTAGCTCTGGCTTCCTCGGTTTATAACCAATCTTCACATGAGTTCTGTATTTCCTTCGGTGTGCCTGTCTTTCTGTGTAATCTGCTCTTTTTAGAACTTGGAAGTGATGAAATTTAGAACCCACCTTCCTCTGATTTGGCTTAATTAACATAACACAGAAACCCCTTTTTCATAATAGGGTGACATTCACAGGTGTGTTGTTGATCCTGACTCACAGCCACCCCTTTAGCAGAGTTGCTGTTGTTCAGTTCGGTCGATTTGGTTCTGACTCATAACGACCCTGTACGGGGTTTCTGATGAGTGCCTGGTGGGTTTGAAACTACCAACCTTGCTGTTAGTAGTCCAGAGTTTATCCTACAGTGCACACCAGGGCTCCTAGGGCAGAGTGGTTGTTATTGACAAGTGCCATTGAGTCTGTTCCAACTCACAGTGACCCTCTATAGGGTTTCCAAAGAGTGGCTGGTGAGTCTGAACTGCTGACCTTGTGGTTCAAACCGAACTTGCAGTCCAGTGTTTATCCTACAGAGCCTGTGATCCTTAAAGAGGACTTCCACATTTTTTCCTGCTGAGTGGGTTAGCAGCAGATCAAAATTCTCCCCACATCCCCATAAACCCAAGCCCACTGCCATGGATGGAGTCAAATTCTGAATCATTGTGGCCCTATATAGGGTTTCTGAGACTTTAAATCCTTACAGGAGGGGCCAGCCTCATCTCTTTCCCTCTGAGGTTTGAACCACTGACCTTGAAGTTAGCAACCAAATGTTTAATTCACAGTGCCGTGAGGGCTCCTTACTGTAGCCCAGGTGATATTGTTGTGAAGTGCCATCAAGTCATTCCTGACTCGGAGCGAATCTGTATAGGGTCTCCAAGGAGCAGCCAGTGAATTTGAAACTCCCATCTTCTGGTTAGCAGTCCAGTGCTGACCCTACAGCGCCACACCAGGAGTCCACTGTTGTTTAGTGCTGTCGAGTCGGTTCCGACTCATAGCGACCCTATATAGGGTTTCCAAAGAGCTGCTGGTGGGTTTGAATTGCGGACTTTGTGATTCTCAGCCCAATGCTGATACTATAGCACCACACCAGAAGTCCAGGAATGCATTGTTGGTGTTGACTCATTGCCACCCTGTATAGGGTTTCCTTGGTGACTCCTTAAATAGAAAGGAAAAAAACCCCAAAAGGATGAATTGAAGAATGAAGCAGGTAAGACTTGACCAGGAAATTCACATTTGTATTTACCCTAACATCCTGCCCCTTCATATCTCTCCCTGTGGGTCATAATTCATTTCACTCCCATCAGGGACATTTAAAGAACTCTTTGTTAGCCATAGTTTCAGATCAAAATTCAATGTATCGCTTAAACCCTTCGTGGGGCCCTTTTGTGTCTGCCAGCTCATAATCTTTCATCATGGATGTTGAAACAATTTATGGGCTGTACTTGCATTTCCTCTCCCTTTGTTTCTTTTAGACCCTCTATCCAAGGTTTCCAAACACTTAAACATATTAGCTCCTTGTAGAGTATGTTTTACAAAGGACACTAAAATATTGGGAGAACATACTGAACATGTTGGTCTAAATAAGAGAGACAGGAGTAAGGGGAGAATGGATTTATTTTCTTAAAGATACACTTCCTCCTCCTCAGAAATACATTGCTTTGAAAAGAAGGGAAAAATAAAGGCCTTCAAAGTTAAATCAACAATTTCAAGAGATATAGAGTCTGCCAAAGAGCTCTGGTAGCGTAGTGGTTATGAATCGGGCTACTAACCTCAAAGTCAACAGTTTGAAACTACCAGCTTCCGCGGGAAAAAAAAGGAGGCTTTGTGTTCCTGTAAAGATTTGCAGCCTCGGAAACCCTGTACAGGGTCGCTATGAGTCGGAATTGACTCCACGGCACACCACCACCACCAACATAGAGTCTGTTGGAGTCAGCAGTGGAAAAATTAAAGAAAGAAAAGGTGTTGTGGAAACCCGGTCCAGACAGCTGTGCTAGGTCTGGATTCCAACCTCTTGGGGCCTTCCGCTGCCTGTCAGAGAGTGGTTTTCCTATGAAATTCTGCAGATACAAAGAAGGTGTGGGTAAATCTGGCTTGCCATGCTGTATTTTTAGGTACCATCCAGTTGGTTCTGACTCACAGAGACCCAATGCACAATAGACTGAAACACTGCCTTGTCCTGTGCCATCCTCACAATCGGTATGTGTGAGCCCACTGTTGCAGCCAGTGTATCTATCAGTCCATCTCTTTGAGGGTCTTCCTTTCCTCTTTTTGACTGACCCTCTATTTTACTACAGAGTCTTGGTTTTGAATTGTCGATCTTGCAGTTAGCAGTCCAACGCTTATCCTACAACACCACACTAGGACTCCAGGACTCCATTTTGCTGATATGTACCATCGAGTCAGTAGCGATTCATAGTGACCCTATTCACAACAGAATGAAACACTGCCCAGTCCTGCTCCAACCTCACAATTGTTGTTACGCTTGACCCCATTGCTGCCGCTACTATGCCAGTCCATCTTGTTGGGGGTCTTCCTCTTAAAGACTCCACTGGTGGTGATGGTGGGC
>NW_006408796.1:2188865-2194717 GCF_000296735.1 Chrysochloris asiatica | reverse complement strand
CCACTAGAAAGAAAAGAAGAGGAAATTTTTGGACTTCTGTAAATAAGTATGATTTTTATCTTCAAAAAGACTTATGAGGCATAATGAGCTTATCTTTATAAAATGCTCTCATATTTTAAGAAGGGAAAAGGATCCATGAGTAAGTGTTATGAGTTGAATTATGTGCCCCCCTCAAATATGTGCTGGGGTCTAAACCCCTATGCTTGTGGATTCCTTAGGTGGTACAAACAGTTCAATGCTTAACTATTAACTGCAAAGCCAATAGTTAAATCCACTCAGAGGTATCTCAGAAGAAAGACCTCGTGATAAGCTTTGGAAAGGTTTGTTGTTGTTGTTGTTGTTGTTAGGTGCTGTCAAGTCAGTGCAAACAACTCACAGCAACCTTGCACAACAGAATGAAACACTGCCCGGTCCTGTGCCAACCTCACCATCATTGCTACGCCTGAGCCCATTTTTGAAAGGTAAAAGTCTTGAAGACCCTACGGAGCAGTATTACTCGGCAACACATGGGTTCATCCTGAGTCAGAGAAGATCCATTGTCAGCTGTTGCATATCTGTCAAGGTTTCAAACTGATTCGGTCATGGTTGACCAAGTGAACCTGGGAAGGACCAGAGTTTGCAGAATGCATGATCCCCAGAATGGGAAAAATGAGAAGTCCAAGACCGAGACTCAGAAGAGTAATAAGCCTTTTTAGGAGCCGGATGAGAGGGAATCTGGGGGACTGTGGAGAGCAACACACATTCAAAGCAACAGCTTTGAGCAGGGCACTGTTGTTTCTGACTCGGCCAGGCAAGAGATTTGCTTGTTGGGATGATCACCAGAATGGGAAAAGTTGCAGGTTGAAGGCCTGGAACGGGAGACGTGGAAGAAATATAATGAGCCCTTTCAGGAGCCAGATGTGGGAGACTGGATTATTGCCAAGACTGTGAGAGCATCACACATCCAAGCAGCAGCTTTCAGGAGGACAGTGTTGTCTCTGCCAGGCAAGAGATTTGGTTTCTGTGCAATATGCATGCTGCCTTTGGTTTCTAAGAGGGAGGTCAGGGTGTCATTCATAATCTTCCCCATTCTGATTATTGTTCCAGGCACCCACAGTTGGCTCTGGTTTTGCTTCCTCTGCCATTACCATAGAAGGGCTGATGCACTTGAATTGTGGTGCTGGAGGAGCATAGTGGTTATGAATTGGGCTGCCAACTTCAAGGTCAGTAGTTCAAAACTACTAGTGGTTCTGCGGGAGAAAGATGAGGTGTTCTGCTCCCGTAAAGACTTACAGCCTCAGAAACCCTGTGCAGGGTCACTATGAGTCGGAACCGACTCCACGGTGCTTAACAACAACAACATAGACTGCCAAAAGAACAGGAGGGACCAGTCACTGGGCAAGGACATCATGCTTGGTACAGTGGAGGGTCAGCCAAAAAGAAGGAGCTCCCCAGTGAGATGGATTGGCATAGTGGCAGCAGCAACGAGCTTGCCTAGCAACGATTGTGAAGTTGGTGCAGGACCGGACGGTGTTTTGTTCTGTTGTGCACAGGGTTGTTATGACTTGGTACAGACTCCAGGGCGCTTAACAGCAACAACAAAGCCATGAGTGAACGGGAAAGATCCAGTTTGAAGTTGGGGTACCAGGGAATATTATCTGACTTGGGCATGGGGTTTTCTCTATCAGTGCAGGCTGTGTCCTGAATCTAATCTCTCAGAATGATAACAAGAGCATAAACAGGAAGGAGTGGGAAAGAGAAATGCTACAAGAACATCGCCAGGGTACCCAAGAGTACCAGAGCCTCAAAAACAGAAGCGACAGCACCTTTCTCAAGCGCCTACGCACAGAGAGGCTTTCCGTATAATGAGTACTGGGATTTGGACTTCTAGCCTCCTGAGCTGGGAGAATATAAAATTCTATTTTTAAGTCAACCACTTTTGGGATTTGTATTAGAGAAGACCTAGGAAATGAAGAAGTGGATTTAATCTGGTCTAAAGTGGAACGACTTAATATTATGCTCATGCCACCAAAAAAAGCATTCAGACTGTCAACGAAACACAGGAAGAAATGCTCACGATCTTCCGTTTAGTGCTGTGGAGTCTGTTCCCACCCATAACGACTGTGCACAGGGTTTCTGAGGAGCAGCTGGTGAGTTTGAATCACCGAATTTGCAATTCAAACCAACTTTGTGGTGCAACATTTATCCTACAATGCCACACCAGGACTTTGGAGGTGCAAATCAAAACAATGATGAGATACCATGTAACCCCAGCAATAGCAGGAAAGTTCAAGAAGACCGAAAACAACAAATGCTAACCCAAGTATGGAGACACTGGAAAATGCCTGGTGGAGTTATACTGTTGGGTAAGCCCTGTGGAAGGTGGCAGGGCGCTTCCTTAACAAGTTGGAAATAGAAATAGCATTTGATCCACCAATCCTACCACAAGGTAGATATCCTAACGACGTAAGAGACGGGCATGCTCACAAGTGCTCATTGCGGTATTAGTCTCATGTTGGCTGCAGCCCTATTCACAATTACAAAGAGATGGAAACAACCTAAGTGCTCATCATCAGGTAACTGGGTAAATACACACAATGGAATGCTATCCAACTTTAAAGAATAATGAATTATCTAAACACTTCAAAATGTGGATGAATCTGGAGAACATTATGACGAGTCCACTATTATACAAAATCAAGGAAAAGTTTACAAATAGTGCAAAAACAATGTGGGGACCATGTCTGACTTCCCTAGGAGGAAAGAGAGTGAAACTCAAAATCAGCCCCAGGCCTATTCCTATGAAGTGGAGGTCAGTCATGCTTCCACCCTACAACCTTCTCTTTACCTTATTCTGATACCAACCATCCCTCTTACAACACTCTCTGCTTCACATCTGGGTTCAATAATCCACTGCAATGTCCATACAGAACTCCTAACAATGCTCAGGAGTATGGGGTTTACTAGGGAAGTGAACAGGGTACAATTCAGGATCAAAACCAACTCTGCAATTCTCCAGTCAGGAATGCGTCTTGTCTGCATTACTGTAGGCACGCCTCACCCTTGTTTTCAGTCTCTCAGCCATGAGGACCCTTAGTCTCTGCTCTGCTTGAACACATGTTCTAAAGCTCTTTAGCCAGTCTCCTGCCTGTAGGCACCCAGCTACGCTCAGCCCATAGGCCTAGAGCCCGCAGCTGCTCCGTTTCTCCATGCCACCACCGCTGCCGTGGCTATTTCTCTAGGTAGGGATCGCACATGTCACTCATACTTTTCTTTCTTGGTGATCCTTGACTCTTCATCTCTTGTTTTGAGATGGCTCCTTCTAAACCTAACCAATCCCAACCTTAGAGTCCTATATACCTTATTTGCATGTTCCCACCCAGTCACTGGAGTCCTGGTGTGGCTCTGTGGGTTAATGCACTGGACTGCAAGGTTGGTTTGAACTGCAAGGTTGGTGGTTCAAGTTCACCAGATGCTCCTTGGAAACAGGGTTGCTATGGGTTGGAACCGACTCAATGGCACTCAACAACAAAAACAACAGAAACCTAATCACTTGGCCAGAATTAAGAAGACTTTGGATAGAAAAGTCATATCAAGTAAATTCAAGGCACCCCAAGGCCATAACTGGTTTGGCAGACAGTATTATTACATACATACTTGTATGTGCTCAAATATATCCATGTTTCTAAGACAGCTCAGAAGGTAGGAAGAATGTGGAAGAATTGATGCATTTGAGTTATGGTGTTCGAGAAGAATATTAGAGGTACCATGGACTGCCAGAAGAACAAGAAATACAACCAAAATACTTCTTAGAATCCAAGATGTCCAGACTTTGTCTCTTATACTCCAGACATATTATCAGGAGGGACCAGTCCCTGGAGAAAGACATCATGCTAGGTAAATATTGGAGGGATAGCAAAAAAGAGGAAGACCCTGACGAGATGGACTGGCCCAGTGGCAGCAACGTTGGGCTCAAGCGTATCAGCGATTATGAGGTTGGCACAGGACGGGGCAGTGCTTTGTTCTGTTGTGAATAGTGTCACTATGAGTTGGTGTTAACGTGATAGCACCTAACAACAATACCAACAAGATCTATCCTAGTGTAGCACTGTAGGATAAGCACTGGATTGCGAACTGCAAGGTCGGTGGTTCAAACCCACCAGCTGCCCCTCAGAAACTCTTGTATAGAGTTTGTATAGGGTTTCTAGGTTTGTTGTTAACAACAAGTTATGTAAACTTCTTATTCATAAGCAAACACCTGGATGGAATGACTTATTTAGTTACCATGGTTGTGAAAGACATCAAAACCAGTTGGCATAACATAATTCACAAAGACAATGATCTGCATTGCAATTTGGGGACTAGGACTGGGGTATTAAAAGCTTGCAAGCAGCCATCTGAGATTCAATGATTGATCTTGCCCCATCCAGAGCAAAGAACAATGAAAATCAAAGACCAATGGAAACTATTAGTCTAAAGAGCTAATGGACCAGGAGAACCTCAGTCTCCATGACCTTGAGACACGAAGAACTAGATGCTGCCTAGTTACCACTGCTCACTACTCTGAAAGGGATCGCAATAATGAGTCTTGGACAGAGTGGAAGAAAATTGAGGAACAAAATTCAAACTCATAAAAGGCCAAGACTGGTGGGACTCCTGAACTATGATTCTTGATCACTCTTCAGGCCTGGGACTAAACTCAGCCCCATGATTTCTCATTAACATGGGTGAAGAGTAATAACACCGGAGAAGTGTGCATCCTCTAAAACAACCACCCAAATGGATCCAAACAGCAGCATTTGCCCAGGGATGAAGCTCATCAGGCAGACATGGATAGGAAAGAAGGATGAAGGAAGATGGTAGACATGGAGAAAGTTGGTAGAGCACCATTATGGGGATTGCAGTCGGTGTCACGAAACAAAATGTATATGGATTGTTGAATGAAAAGCTAATTTGCTCTATAAACGTTCACGCAAATTACAATAAAAAAAGAATAAAAAAACGCAAAAAACAAAATACCATTCTGAAGGCAACTTATAGCACTTATTGATGAAGAACAAAGACTACATTCTTCAATATGGATTATGCTTCAAAAATGAGGAAAACAAACATCCTCACAACATTTTGCTTGGATCCACAACCAATGCCCACAGAAGCAGTAGTCAAGAAATCAAATGATGTTTTGCATTGGGCAAATCTGATGCTGTTTAAAGTGCTAAACAATAAAGATGATACTTTGAGGACTAACATGCACCTGACTTAAACCATGGCATTTTAAATCACCTTATATGCATGTAAAAATTGAACAGTGACTGAGGAAGACCAGAGAAGAATGGATGCATTTGAAGTCTGGTGCTGGTGAAGAACATTGAAAGACACGAACCAACTTAAAGACACTTAACAACAACAAAACAGAAAAACAAGGAGCCCTGGTAGTATAGTGGGTTATGAGTTGGGCTGCCAACCACAGGGTCAGCAGTTTGAATCTACCAGCTACTCCATGGGAGAAAGGTGATGCCTTTTGCTCCCATAAAGATTTACAGCCATGAAAACCCTACACAGCAGGGCTGGGGAACCTTTTTATGCCACATTTATAATATCATTGACAGGCCACACATAATATTTATCAATCTAAATACTGTTGCTTTTCTTAGGTGCCATCGAGTCGATATCGACGCATAGTGACCTTATGCACAACAGAACGAAACACTGCCTGGTCCTGGGTCAACCTCACAATTGTTCCCACAACTCTTCTGTTCTTCCGTCTTTGGTGTTTAATGTATCAAATCTGTTCTTCAGATGATCTCTAAATTCAGGTGGGATGTATTCAAGGTCATATTTTGGCTCTTGTGGACTTGTTTTCATTTTCTTCA
>NW_006408796.1:2177872-2186949 GCF_000296735.1 Chrysochloris asiatica | reverse complement strand
GTCTCTCATACTTTGGACATATTGTCTGGAGGGACCAGTGGCTGGAGAAAGATACCATGTTTGGTAAGATGGAGGGTCAGAGAAAAAGAGGAAGACCCCCAACGAGATGGATTGGCCAGGTGCCAGCATCGATGGACTCAAGTGTGGCAACAGTAGTGAGGTTGGCCCAGGATCGGACATTGTTTCATTCTGCTGTGCATAGGGTCGCTATAAGTTGGTGTTGACTTGATGGCACCTAACAACAACAACAACAAATATGATGGTTGGTGTGGCACTATTGGTTATTGTGCCAGAATGAAAAGTAATTTGAACTGCAAGGTTGATGGTTCAATCTCACCAATTGCTCCTTGGAAATCCTATACAGCATCACTGTGGGTCAGAACTGACTCAACAGCACTTAACAACAACAACAGTATGATGGCTGTACCTGCGGTTGCCTTAGCAGAGCCAGACCAAATGATTAACGGCCCATAAGCTGTCTGTTCTCCACCCATGCTATAACGGATCGCTATGAGTTGGAACTAACTCAATGGCACACAACCACTACCATCACAAGATGAACCCTGTTAGCATAGTGGTTTATGAGTTCAGTTGCAAACAACAAAGACGAAGTTTGACTCTACCAGCTGCTCCTCAGGAGAAAGAAGAGGCTTTCTGCTCCCATAAGATGTATAGCCCAGGAAACACTATAGAGGATTGCTATGAGTCATAATTGACCCCACAGCACACTACCACCCCCAGAAGAATGAACAAAATCTGTTTGTTGGATGAAGTATGGTCACATTGCTCTTTAGAAGTGGCAATGGTGAGAACTGATCTCAAGTATTGTGGACATATTATCAGGAGGGACCAGCCCATACCATCATGCTTGGTCAGCAGAAAAGAGGAAGACCCTCAGTGAGTTGGACTGATAAAGTGACTGTAACCAAGGGCTCAAATACAGTAGTGATTGTGAGGATGATGTAGGACCAGCCCACATTCTGTTCTCTTATACATACATTGGGTTTCTATGAGTCAGAACTGATGAACAATATCTACCAATAACTCAGGAGTAATTCCTTTCCTTCTATTTGGAGACATGGTGTTAACTATTAACTACAGGGCAGGATTCACTCAAGAACTTTCAACTTTGTCTTAAGATTGTCTTCAAAGCAAAGCCTTAGCAAACTGAGGGATGGTGTGGTGAACTATTTAATGCCTCTTCTTGCCTTAGTCTTTGTTGCTGGTTTTTGTTACGCATTGTCAAACCCATTCTGACTCATAGAGACCCTGCATAGGTTTTTCAAGGAGCAGCTGGTGGGTTTGAACCACCAGACTTGTGGTTAGCAGTGTTTATCCTATAGTTCCCACCAGGAGTCTTCCTAAATCCCCCCAAATGACTCTTTTCCTGATGGGTTTGGGTAACAGAAGGCTGGAGGAAATACTGATAAGGTGATATGATTCAGTTGTGAATGATTGTCAGCAGAATTCATTGTGAATGTCAAAATGTGGAACTCTAACATTGCTATTAAAGGAACCATCTCAGAAGCAGGAGGGAGGTTCTTACTACCATCAAGAAGAAAGAGCCAGGAGAGGGGCATATCCCTTGGACCCTGAGATCCCTGCACGTAGACTCTCCTTGACCGAAGGACAGAAAGCTATGACACTGGAGGAGCAGCAGAGGACAGGCAGAGGAGCAGTAGTAGAACCCAGAAGTAGAGCATGCGGTTGAGTGGTGGACTACCCAGCCCACTGAGCAAGTAAAGCTCATTGCCTTTGGGCAGGAGGCTCGTATGTTGACAGGGATGCTTCCAGGCACTTCATTAGGGACGCTAGGTTTGTAGAACCATGAAACTAGACTTCAGTGCCTAGAATGGAACAGAGTACACTTTGGGCATTTGTCAGCCGCCCTAAAAGTGCTTTGTAACATTACTGAGCAGGGCAGAGGCCAGGCCAAGGGGCTAGGGGTCAGAGCATTGCTGAGAAAAGGCAGTCCTGTCCAAAGAACTATGTGCTGAGCATTTCTGACCCTGACTTGTCACTTGTTAGCTTCCCTGAAAGTGTGGTGTCTGAATTTGGTGGCCACTGCAATGAATTATCAAACCAGAGGAATGGTTTATGACACTTTTATTTATTTATTTTTTTTGCAAGGAATCAAGCTTGGAGTACGAGTGCAATGGATAAAAGTATGTTCTTTCACGAAAGTTAGATTTTTAGAAGGGAATGTCATCCCTTGAAATCCTGTCAGGTTGAGATGAAGAATTTTTAAAAATGTGTTTTAAAGAATATGTTAAGAATATTGAAAAATAATAAAACAGCAATTTCATGTTCATCCTGGAAGAAAAATCACGCTTGAAACTGCAACGAGCATGTGGTCCAAGTCTTCTGGTTGTTGTTGTTGTTGTTAACTGCCGTTGAGTCAGTTCCGACTCATAGTGACCCTGTATAGGGTTTCTGAGCAGCGGCTGGTGGGTTTGAGCCACCAACCTTGAGGTTAGCAGTCCAGTGTTTATCCTATAGCATCACATCAAGACTCCTTAGAATTCCCTGTTGTTGTTGTTGTTAAGTGTGGTTGAGTCAGTTCCAATTCATAGCCACCCTGTATAGGGTTTCTATGGAGCCGCTGGTGGGTTTGAACTGCTAGCCTTTCAGTTAGCAGGCTAGTGATTATCCTAATAGCATCTCACCAGAAACTTTGGAGGTCTGGCAGGAATAGCCCTCGATACCTTGGTATTGAGGAGTCTGGTGGCACAATAGTTAAAGCAATTGGCTGCTAAATGGAAGATCGTTGTTGTTAAATGACATCACATCGGTTCCGACTCAAGCGACCCTGTATAGGGTTTCTAAGGAGTGGCTGGTGGGTTTGAACTTCTGACCTTAAGGTTCAAAACAGCTTTGCAGTCCAGCACATTAACCCACAGCGCCACACCAGAACTCCAAATGAAACGCTGGAGGTTGGAATCTACTCAGTGGCTCCAAAGGAGAAACAGCTGGTGACCTGTTCCCATAAAGATAAAAACCCTAACCCACTGCCACCAAGTCAACTTGGCCTTACAGCAACCCTACTGAGGGTTCCCAAGACTGTAGACAGCCACACCTTTCTTCCAATAAAGATTACAGCCTTGGAAACCCAGGGAGTGGCTCTATTCTGCCACATGGGTTCATTATGAGTGGGAATCAACCGGAAGATCTCTAAGAGCAGCAACAATCTTGTCACTATCCACATGTAGTGAAACTGTCAAAGACATGAAGATGAATAGTGAGATTGTTGTTGTTAAGTCCAGTTGAGTCAGTTCTGACTCATAGCGACCCTGTATAGGGTTTCCAAGGAGTGGCTCGTGGGTTGGAATGGCTGACCTTGCAGTTCAAATCAACCTTGCTTATCCTACAGTGCCACTCCAGAACGCCATAGCGAAATTGTTGTTGTTGTTGTCAGGTGCCATCGAGTCGGAACTGACTCATAGTGACCCCATGCACAGCAGAACGAAACAATGTCCAATCCTGGGCCAACCCCACCACCGCTGCCACACTTGATGCCATCAATGATGCCACCTGGCTGATTCATCTTGTTGGAGGTCTTCCTCTTTTTCTCTGACCCTCCATCTTACCCAGCATGACATTCTTCTCCAGCGACTGTTCTCTCCTGATAATATGTCCAAAGTATGAGAGACGAAGCTTAGCCATCCTGGCCTCCAAGGAGCACTCTGGCTGCACTTCTTCCAAAACAGATCTATTGGTTCTTTTGGCAGTCCATGGCACTTTCAGTATTCTCCTCCAACACCACAACTCAAAGGCATCAATTCTTCTACAATCTTCCTTATTCACTATCCAGCTTTCGCATGCATATGAGGTTATTGAAAATACCATGGCTTGGGTCAGGCGCACTTTAGTCCTCAAGCTGACATCTCTGCTCTTCAATACTTTAAAAAGTTCCTGTGCAGCAGATTTGCCCAATGCAGTATGTCTTCTGATCTCTTCTTGACTGCTGCTTTGAAATTAGTTGAGTTGAAATGAAGTGAACTAGAGAAAAGGAAATCGATGTTCTTCTTTGAAGAGTTCTTAGTGGTTTGTCCTGGAGAAACTTCCACATTCCTTGTAATGGCATACTGTGCTCTTTGTTCTGACAGTTGGATGTCTTCGGGAGGCAGTTGCCTAGGGGAGGCAGTAACCACCAGGTTGTGTGAAGTGACTCTGTTCTCAGTTCTTCTTCTTTTTTTTTTTTGTTTAAGTTGAAACTGACTCGCTGCACTTGACAAAGTTTATTTACCATCTGGTGTGGCTCTGCAGGTTAATGCACTGGACTGCAAGGTCGACAGTTCAAGCTCACCAGCTGCTTCTTGGAAACTCTATACAGGGTGGCTATAAGTTGGAACCTACATTTAACAGCATTTAACCACAACAACAGACAATAGATACAATTACAGTATCATCTTCTCTGTGCTCTTTTCTTTTTAACTATCAAGTAGGGTTTCTTTGTGTAATTGCTACTCATAAAACAGAATTAGGAGGCAGTTTTTAGAAACGATTGAAAAGTTTATCTTTTTCTTGTGATTTTTCTTGTTAGGTGCTGTTGAGTTGAGTCTGATTCACAGCAACCCATGTACAACAGAACAAAACACTGCCTGCCTGTATCATCCTCACAACTGTTACATTTGAGCCCATCAATGCTGCCATTCTGCCAATCCAGCTTTGTTGGCGGTCTTCCTCTTTTTCTCTGACCCTCCACCTTACCAAACATGTTATCCTTCTGCAACTACTGTTCCCTCCTGACAATATGTCTGAAGTATGAGAAATGAAGTTAGGCCATCCTGGCCTCCAAGGAACACTCTGGCTGCACTTCTTCCAACACGGATCTGTTGGTTCTTTTGGCAGCTCATGGCACTTTCAATATTCTCCTCCAACACCGTAACTCATAAGCATCAATTCTTCTATGGTCTTCCTTATTCATTGCCCAGCTTTTGCATGCATATGAGATGATTGAAAAAACATGACTTGGGTCAGGTGCACCTTAGTCCTCAAACTGGTATCTTTTCTCTTGAACACTTTAAAGAGATCTTGTGCAGCAGATTTGCCCCATATAGTGCTTCATTTGATTTCTTGACTGTGCTCCTCCCTTGTCTTTTGTTCAACAGCAGTGACTGTGGTCATTAATGTAGTGCCAGTTGCATATCGAAGGCTCTTTCTATTCCCTTAAGCAGATGAACACCAATTTGCTCCGATTTATGAATGAGTTTTTCCTGCAGAGCTGGTTACTTTTGTTTGGCATATGACTATTTTTTTTTTTTCTTCTTCTTTCTGTTATTATTCTTTTAGGGACTTTTTCTGAGTGCTTGCTCACTTCCTACAGCTGGGCATGATTTGTCAATGATTTCAGTGGACTAGCCCTGTCTCCTTCCCCTTCGTCAAGAAGAACAGGATGGAGGGGAGTAGCTGGTGTTCTTTCCCAGTACAATGCCATTTCTCTTCCACTCTTCCTCAATCCCTCCCTCTCACTCTGCTGGCGTCCCCATGGCAGACCCTGACTAACTAATGAATAGTAATTCCTTCAATCAGTGCTGAGTATCTGGTAGGTTTTTTGGAGCCAGCCAACCCCATTCTGAAAGTTCGGGTTAATTGATCTTGTGAAATAAAAATGGGAAGGAAAAGTGGGAAAGACCTTGATAGACACAAGGAGGAATAAAGGGAAGTAGAAAACAGTGACAGAAGAGAAGACCTATCGAACTAAAGGAAGAAGACATGAAAGAAAATAGGAAGGAAAAGGATATGGCTTAGTGGATTTTAAAAAATGAAGAACAAAAGAAAGATTGAGTCAGAACCGACCCTGGGGGCCCACACAGGTCAATGAGTCTTGGTCTCTGTCCTCCAAGAGTTTCCGGTGGAGAATGCAGAAATTAGATTTAAAAACAAAAGAAGGCACATTTGTGTTTGGCTACACTTAGGTCCTGAGATAAATATGAAGAGAGTTTCTAAAGAGTTTTTAAAATATATTTTTTTTCCTTCACTATTAAAGTGCTTCAAGAGAGTTGAATAATTTAAAATAGAAAATGTTTAACATTTGTGCTTTGTTTCCAACAAATTCCTTATGTCTTGCAGTTTAGGCTGGGGGCTTTGTGGGAATGCTCAGCCTTGGCCCAGGTGAGGTACCCAGAAGAGGGAGATACTCATTGGACTGTGTCTTTTCCTCCCCAACCAGAAATGGGACCAATGGGTGCCAGATAGCTGGGAGGGACAAGGGAGACATTTCCTCCTCCTGTCTAAGGTTGCTGGTACTCAATTCTTCCATTAACTCTTGAAACAATTGATCTCTGTATGGGGAATTGGATACCCATTATATCTTGCTGAGCAAGACACTTCACAGGGCAGAATTCCTTTGACCTCTTCTCTCCTTGTAAGGGACAGTTATTCCTGAGTCACAAGGACTTGCTTGTTGGCCCAGGTCACTGGCTCACAGCCTTCAGCGACACACACACAGTAAATGGAACAGGAAAGTGAGGTGGACGTTCCTCCATAAAAGGTCCCAGAGTGCTTTGCTGTGCAACGGAAAGCCAGTACAGGTCCTTGAAGTATTGAAGGAAGTCCAAGAAAGGAAGTCTGCTGGCTGGTACTTGTGATATTTTTGTGAACGATTTTGTCACTACCTGCGTGGTATGTTTGTGTTGATGATGATGTTTACCTCAACTTGAGAAAGAATAATTACTATATTGGGAAATGCTGAACTTCTCAGCTGGAGAGAGAAGCAACAGCTGGGATTTGAGGTGTTGTGTTTTCTTTGTGGTTACATGTAGATGTTGGGATAAGAAAAGGGAAAAACACTTCCACAAGACAGAAACAGCTAAGCTATGTCCAGTCCATGGAAGACAAGTGGGAGTACTTTTAGGGAACTTCTACGATTGTTTTGTCTAAGTACATTTAAAAGCTCTACACTTTGCCTACCAGTCTTACCTCATAATCACATCCTTATACTTTTAGTTTGCCTGTTGAGTTTTTATCTTACAAGACTCAGTTTTATTTCATTAAGAATGTGATGGTTCTGGATGCTATACATTTTGGATTTCAGTCTTTAAAAAAATTTTTTTTTAAGATCACTGATGTTTGGGTTGTCCAGAGAAAGTCATTGGAATGCTGGGTGTAATCTCTCCGGCTCTCTGCCTTCAGGGATAAGTCACACCAGAAATGGGGCTGGTTCTGGACTTGGAAGAAGCCCCCAGGGATACAATGGGAGCTCATTTAGGCCTGAACTCAAAGACAATCAATGATTTACTTAGAGGAAGCATTTGGGAGTTTGAATGAAGGGGGTCTCTGGGCAAAATCCACCCCTCAGCAGGGTAATTAGTAGGTAGAATGTATAGAGAATTTTCTTGTGGAAAGTCTCTGGGAATTACCCTACTAGGAAGGTACTCAGGAAGTATTTTCCTACATATTTTGGTGTAACCATTGAATGATCAAGTTCTATCTCTTATCCTAAAAATGAACCTTACCGAGGCAAATGTCCCCTTTCTTCAGATCTTGGGAATAAAGAGAATAACATCCTAAAAGAAGTGGTTCATTTGATATATTCTTTATTCTACTTTTGGACCTCTTTCTCTCTTACCATGCATGTGTGCATAATAAATAATGTATGATGTTGTTGTTGTTAAGTGCCATCGAGTCAGTTCTGACTCATAGTGACCCTGCATAGGGTTTCTGAAGAGCATCTCGTGGGTTTGAACCACTGACCTAGCAGTCCAGTGCTCATACAACAGCACTATACCAGGATTCTGTATAATATATGTTGTTGTTGTTAAGTGCCGTCAAGTTGGATCCGACCCACAGTGACCCTATGTAGGGTTTCCGAGGAGCAGCTAGTGAACTTGAACTGCTGATCTTGCAGTTCAAACGGCTTTACAGTCTGGCGCATTAACTCACAGCGCCACACCAGGACTCCTGTACAATATATGTATAATTGTTGTTAAGTGCCGTCGAGTCAGTTCCCACCCATAGCGACCCTGTACAGGGTTTCTAAGAGTATAAATCCTTACAGGAGAAGAAAGCGTCATCTTTCTCCCGCGGAGCGGCTGGTAGTTTCGAACCGCTGATAGATACTTTATATTTAATATATACAGTCCTGGTGTGGCGCTGTGGGTTAATGCACCAGACAGCAAGGTAGGTTTGCACCGCAAGACTGGTGGTTCAAGCTCACCAGCCACTCCTTGGAAAACCTATGCAAGGTCATTAAGGGTCGGAACTGACTCAACGACACTTAACAACAACAACTTGGTAATAGAGGTCAGCAAAAAAGAGGAAGACTCTCAACAAAATGGATCGATTGTAATAATTGGCTCAAATATGCCTATTTTTGTAAGAATAACACAGTCCCAAGTAATATTTTGTTCTGTTACTCATAGGGTCCTATAAGTCAAAACCAACTCACCATCTACCTACCTACCTACCTACCTACCTACCTACCTACCTACCTACCTACCTACCTATCTATCTATCTATGTCTACATGCCCACTGCCATCAAGTTGCTTCTGACTCAGAGCGACCCTCTATAGGGTTTCTGAGGCTGTAAATCTTTATGGGAACAGAATGCCTCAAGTTTTCCCTGGTGGGTTAGAATTGCCAGCTTTTCAGTTAGCAGTCCAGTGCTTACCCTATAGCACAACCAGGGCTCTTTATGCATTTAATGAAACAAGATTCATCTGAAAGGTCGTTTATAGACTTTACATGTAAGTGTGTGTATTGTTGCCCCAAGGCGATGTGATGCTGGAAAGTTTTATCAAACAAGACTTGAGTGAGAAAATTATTTTATTCATTAAAGAAAGCTCTTGCAAAGTTTTTGGAGAGCTATACCTGGTTTCCTGGTAACCCCAGGTGATTGAATTTTTGTTGTTAATTTCTATTTGTTAATTTCTACTTGTTGTTCATTTCTATTTGTTGTTAATTTCTATTTTTGTTGTTAATTTCTATTTTTGTTAATTTCTATTTTTGTTAATTTCTATTTTTGTTGTTAATTTCTATTTTTGTTGTTAATTTCTATTTGTTGTTAATTTCTACTTGTTGTTAATTTCTACTTGTTAATTTCTACTTGTTAATTTCTATTTGTTGTTAATTTCTA
>NW_006408796.1:2176835-2177385 GCF_000296735.1 Chrysochloris asiatica | reverse complement strand
TTGTTAATTTCTATTTGTTGTTAATTTCTATTTGTTGTTAATTTCTATTTAGCATATCAAACTAGTGCTTTGTTTTCCTAGGGGAACAGGAACAAACATGGCTCTTCCTGTGGAATGTGAATATTAGAGCTACAGTCACACTGTCAGTCTGCCAGCTAGTAGTCCCGGATTGACCTTGGAGACCTGCTTTCTGTCTTGGCATCAGCCCTGGGCTCACACCTCAACCCCCCACCGCTGCCCTCTTCCATGGGGCTACACCCCTCTTTCCCCCCACACCCCACACATAAGAATTTCACAGGGAACAGTGGTCTTCTCTGCTTCACCGTTTGCCTTCAGGTGCTGAGAAGTTGCTTCATTGGTTGCTATTCTTGACTAATTCAATTCCCCCTTGGTTGCCACTTTTCCTCTCTTCTGATGTGCCAGCTCTGAGATACCTGAAAAATTAAAAAAAGTAGTTTATTTAAAAGCTTGAAGAGTAAGTGTTTAAAAGCTCTTTATGAGATACTGTTGACTGCACCAAATTAGCGATTTCTCCAACATGCAAGGTTAA
>NW_006408796.1:2171196-2176245 GCF_000296735.1 Chrysochloris asiatica | reverse complement strand
TGCTGCCCTAAAGATTTACAACATTGAAAACCCTATGTGGGGGGTCACTATGGGTCGGAACCGACTCCACAGCACACCACCACCACCACTATATTATATAGAAGGAGTGCTGATGTCACAGTGGGTTAAGTGCTGGCTGCGAAAGGGAAGGTTGGGATTTGAACACACCAGCGCTCTGCAGGAGAAGGGTGAGGGAGTCTTCTTCCATAAGAATTGATATTGCACTCTGGAAACCCACGGGGGCAGTTATTCTCTGTTCTGGTGGTCGTGATGGTTCTGTGCCATGGAGTCGGTTCTGATTCATAGAGACCCTCTATGAGGTTTCTGAGATTGTAAATCTTTATGGGAGCAGTAAGCCTCATGTTTCTTCACCTGTGAATGGTAGAGTCAAAACTGCTGTCCTTCCGGTTAGCAGCTCTGCTTGTAATCCACTACACTACTTGGTCCTATAAGCCACTATCATGAGTACTGATTATTGATCCAAGTAAAATGAAATTATTGACCAATTCAATTTCTTCTCCATTTATCATGATGTTTGCCTATCCTTTTTTTTTTGGAGTCCTGGTATGGTGCTGTGGGCTAATGTACCAGACTGCAAAACTGTTTAAACTGCAAGGTTGGTGGTTCAAGCTCACCAGCTGCTCCTCGGAAACCCTATACAGGGTCATTATGGGTCGGAACTGACTCGACAGCACTTAACAACAACAACAACAACTTTGTCCTATAAGGCCACTATTGGCCGAATCAGAACTGTTGAGTGGATGAGTCACCGTGCCACAGAAAGAGATGTCATTGAAATGTACAGATACTGGACCCCTGGACAGCACGGGATTGAACTGCATGGGCCCACTACATTCAAATTAAAAAACAAAAACAACTACCATGAATCTCTAATCATCTCCACACCAGAGCAGTTTCTTGTTCTGTGTCTTGTAAGAAGTGATCTCCCGTGGTTCTCCCATATTTTTCATCGTGTTCACCGTGGTACCATAAACCCTGAGTGACACCAGGAGACCCACACAAAGTGCCCCCATGATGCATGACATTGTGTCCTGACATGACAAGGAAAAGGTGAAGGGCTTGATGGCAGATTGAGGGCTGCAGCTGGGTGGCCTGCCATTTCCGATCAATGAATCTGGAGTAAGGACTGTGACGGAAAAATAACAAACTGCAGCTATACCAGCAGGTGTGAAAACGTCGCATGTTTTGTACAATACCTTTTTAAATAAAAAACAAAAAAACTTTTAACTTTTTATTGTGAATTGAGTAAATGTTTACAGACAAGATCATAAGCTTTACAGTCAACAAATCCTACACTTTGTTTCATCTCAATGATTACAATCCCCTCCATGGAATCACAATTACCTGCTTCCTCCCTGTGGTTCTAAGATCCATTCCACCCACCTTCCTATCCCTTTTCAACTTTGTCCTTAGGAAAATGCGGCCCTTTTGATATTGGTTGATTGACAAATCTATGATGAGTAGACCTTCTTAGTGTTGTTGTCTCCCCTGCCCCTAGAAACTTCTCTACTGCTTGGCTGAAAATTGGGCCATGAGGGGGGAGTTCCTTTCCAGACTTGAAGGGTGGTCGAGGGTCATAGTCTCAGATTCCTCCAGTCTTTTACTGACCAGTAAACCTGATTTTTTGTTGTTTTTTTTAAATTAAATAATTTTGGGTTTTGTTCCACATTTTCTCCTACTCTATCTAGGAGCCTCTGAAAATGAGATCCCTTTCAGGGCAGCTGGTAGTGGTAGCTAGGCACTGTCCAATTCTCCTGGTCTCAGAGTCATAGAGACTGATGTTCACATGTCCCATGAATCCACTGGACTAATTGATTCCAAGCCTCTTCAATTCTTATCACTTTTCTTTCTTCTGCACATGGAGAGACAATAGCTGTGCCTTGGAGAGGGACAGTCATGACCTTTCAAGATCTCAGACATTACCACCCAGACAGGACGGAGACCATGGTCTTTGTGGACGATGTTGTGCTATTTGACCATAATGTTCCCTGAGACTATGTTTCTGAGCTCTCAGGCCCAGTGACTTACTCACTGCCTTAAGATGTTTGATAATATCTAAAATTTGTTAAATGTGGTTTAATCTCATATTGGAAATGCAGTTTTTATGTGAGTGCAGTATACAATACAGGTAACATACAAAATAAATGTTAATCTACTATTCATGTTACCAGTCAAGGTTTACCTTCAAACATCAGCTGTTAGTACTTAAGTTTTAGGGTGTCGAAAGCTGTATGTGGATTTTCAGTTGTTCAGGGGTAGACTCTTCTGTCACATTCAAGGGTCAACTGTAGTTTAAAAAAAAAACAAACTTGTGCTAATTCAGTTGTTGTTGTTGTTAGGTGCCATTGAGTTGGTACTGACTCATAGTGACTCTATGCACAACAGAACAAAGCACTGCCTGTTCCTGGACCAACCTCACTATTGTTGCCAGGCTTGAGTCAATTGATGCTGCCACTTTGCCAATCCATCTTGCTGGAGGTCTTCCTCTTTTTCTCTGACCCTCCACCTTACCAAACATCATATCCTTCTCCAGAGACTGGTCTCTCATGACAATATGTCTGAAGTATGAGAGACGAAGTTTGGCCATCTTGGCTTCCAAGGAGAATTCTGGCTGCACTTCTTCCAACACAGATCTGTTGTTTCTTTTGGCACTTTCAATATTCTCCTCCAACACCATAACTCAAAAGCATCAATTCTTCTATAAGCTTCCGTATAAGCTTTAACATGCATACGTGGTTATTGAAAATACCATGGCTTGGGTTAGGCATGCCTTAGTCCTCATGCTGACATGTTTGCTCTTTAACAGTTATTTCTCCAGCAATTACAAATTTACCTTCTTTCTTTCCTTCCTATTTGCCTATCTATGTACTCCTGTATCTTTCTTTCTATTTTAAAATTATAGCCCCTTTCATTTTCCTGTCAATATTTGATGATTCTATTAAGATCCATAAATATGCATTGGAGACCACTGGGCAAACAAGTGGACTGAGGCAGAAACTCAAAAAGTTTCTACACATTTGCGGAATTTGAAAAATGGAAAATCAAAAGTACAAAAGATACAGACTTCCTGGCGTTAGCAATCCACTGACTTGATAATGTGCATTACATTTAATGAAACAATCAGAAGACACAATAGGTGCAATGTTAGACTTGGATACAAGAAGCTGTCAGCTGAATTCACAAGAACGTTTGTTGTTTGAGCCTTAGGGAAGAACAGATAAGATACTTCCTTAAGAAATTATTGGGATCTGTTTCTGCAGAAAGAAATCTCAACAGCTTACCATTTATAGGGGACTTAATTGGGAGTAAATCACATATGAAAAATATCCTGATAGTAGGCCTTTATTTAAAGTGTGGTTGAAGGCAGCTGACTCACTGGATAACTGAAGTATTTGTGGCTTGAGTAATGGCTGAGCCAAGAACTCTGGAGTCAGTGAGATTCTTTCTTCCTTGGGGGGTGGAGTGTGTGTGTAGGGGGGCAAGAGAGAAACAAAGGTCACGTAAATTCTATTCCATTTTATCTGGGATGTTTTCTTCAACAATGCTTTTGACCAACCCCAAATTCCTCAAATCAAGGAAGAATTGTCCAGTGTTTTTGTAACCTTGATTAACCGTAAACTTATTCCAAACAAGAAGGCATACCCATATGGGGGCAGGAGGTGGAAAGACAAAGAACTAAATAAATCAGGAATTCATTTTTACTCCCGGTTAGATGATGGATGGCTTACAGATGGGATCATTGCCACATCTGATGTCATCCTGGAAAAGAGACACTTTAACCAGCTGGGCAAGATATCTGGACTTGGCAGTGTGACACGGCTTGATTGGCTCAGTGGAATCGCTGAAGAAAGGCAGAATTTATTTTGGTAGGCTACACCAATTACTTATCTTCCTGAAGCTTTTATTTCTGAGTGTTTAATGTCAGAGATAAAGTGATCATTTATGAACCGAGGGCTCGGAACTGTCACAGCTCAGGGATTACTGTGTTCTGGGAAAACCACGGCTACTGTGTTCTAGGATACCTACGGCTTCTAGCTGACCCAGTGATCTTCGAGATACTGTTGGGTATGGGCAAGCCAGCATTTTCTGACCCTAGACTTTCTGGGCTTGAATCCCGGGTGCCATAGCGACCACAATGGTACGAAAGAACTGAAATTTATTTTCATTTTCTCAAAGTTATACCCAACTGCCATCCAGTTGGTTCTGATTCACAGGGACCCTGTTCAAGTTTTCTGAGGCTGTAAATCTTTGCGGGGGCAGAAAGTCTTATCTTTCTCCTGCAGAGTGGCCAGTGGGTTTGTACACTTGAGGTTAGCAGTCCAGTGCTTATCCTACAGTGCCACTGGAGCTCCTTGGAGCATGTAAATCCAAAGCAGGTCTTTGGCTGTATAGATCCTTCTGTGTACTGCTCCCCTAATTTCCGGGGTTGGTCAGCTATCCTTGTCATTCCTTTGCTTGTAGGTGGGTCCTCAAGACCTGCAAGTCTCCTGACTGTGTGTGTACATGTCTCTGTATCTAATTTGGGCCTTCAGGACTCACCCTATACTGGTATGGGCTCATTAACATAACAAAGGAAACCTTATTTTTAAACAGAATGCTATCAATGGAAACATTCAATCCGTCTAAGGCTGGTCTGTCCTTATAAGGTGAGACCTGGGCATTTGCCCATATCTTTATGTCTCAGCTTTCTCATCTTTTAAATGGGCATGATCTCAGTAGGCCTTTGCCTTAGTCCTCTGGTGCTGCTATAAGGGAAATACCACAGATGGATGGCTTTATCATCCAGAGATTTATACTCACAGTTTACACTGGTGCTGGTGGTGCTGTTGTGCCGTGGAGTCGGTTCCCACTCATAGTGACCCTGCACAGGGTTTCCGAGGCTGTAAATCTTTACGGAAGCAGAAAGCCTCATCTTTCTCCCACCTAACAGCTGGTAGTTTGGAATTGCTGACCTTGAGGTTAGCAGCCTGACTTGTAACCACTATACTACCAGAGCTCCTTACAGTTCAGACTGGAAGTCCATATTCA
>NW_006408796.1:2160030-2168978 GCF_000296735.1 Chrysochloris asiatica | reverse complement strand
TACAGGATCTTCATCAGTAAGAATCAACTTGGTGGTAGGAAGGTTGTTCTTTGTTTTTGTTTTTTGGTGTGTGTCTTGGAAGAACGAGATGGCTAAACTAGAGAGGGTGAATGCTTTTTTGGTAGTTTGGAAGCTTGTGAATTAGAGGACCATACATTTTCATTGGTGAGTCCAACACTCAATGGCTAATATAACCATGCATAGCTCACATTAAAGCTCAGACCATATGGTATCCTTGCCTTCCCTCGATTATGATTTGCGACGCGTCAGTCAGTGGAGAGACCGAGTTACAACACCTGTGTTGGTTGATTTTAGAATGCTCAGTCTAAAGGAAGAGATATGGCCACGCAATGTGGGCTTGCAAGGACAGCGATCTGTACAGGTATTCCAGAAACACGAAGGAGAATCTCAACTTTGGAATGGAGTATGGTGGGAGAGAGGGGAGAAATGGTCCAAGATGAATTCTTCAATGGAATCCTGGAAAACACCTACTTAATCAAATATAACTTGATGAAAATAATCTGCAAGTATTTCAGTATGTGTTTTTAAAAGACAAAAATTCTCTCTTCCTCGCTAACTCTGTATCAGTAACATAAGCCGATTATTTTAATAATTTTGCACTATATATTTTATTTGAATAGTGCATTGATTGCTTCTGGAATTGGCACTTAGGCAGTTCATAGGGCCCCTGGGGAGGGTAGGTCAGATGTTTGTCATTCTCTGGGTCACATAAACACACACAAAAGAGTGCTTCCCTCCTAGATGACCAAGTAGGGTAGTCCATGGGAGGTCAGGCCCCTGACCCACACAGGAGCAAGAGGCCCTTGGCTTGGCCTACCTGGCCCTACAGCTCAGTCCACAGGTGGGAGAGGAGCAGGTGTTTCAACTGTGGGAAGACTAAGGTGCTCCTGACCCAAGTTTGGTGAAGGGCTGCGTGATTCTATGACGGTATGGCTGTCATTGTCCTTTTCACTTCTTGTTTTCAGAGCGATGATGGTGGCTCAAGAGCTGTCTGGGGTTCTGGGAACTACAGGACATTAAAGGAGACAAGGTGGCTCTCTCTTTGTTTTTGAAACATAAACCAAAATACGGTTATTACCTCCAAAAGAAATAACAATGGCTGCCAAACTATCATAAAATATCTCAACGATTTTCAGTTTCTCACATATGATGCATTAATCCTTGGTTTGTTGGTTTGAATCAGGATGCAAACAAGAGTAGACACTGCCACGGTTCTCTTCATTTATGAACCTTCATTTGTTTTTTTTCAATTTTAGACTGAAGAAGTTGATTGAATTCATCAGTTTCATCATCACTGGCTTTAGTGGTTGCTGCATAAATTTGAACCTGAGTGGTATTAACTGGTCTTCCTTGTAGGTGTATTGTCCTATCACAGACAGCCTTATACTTCAAGACAGATCTTTAAAGTGTCCAAGAGCAAAGATGTCAGTTTGAAGACTAAGGTGCGCCTGACCCAAGCCGTGGTATTTTCAATAACCTCATATGGATGTGGAGTTACTGGATTGGAGAGTTATGGTGATGAAGAAGAGTACGGAAAGTACCATGGACTGCCAGAAGAACAAACCAATCTGTGTTGGAAGAAGTACAACCAGAATGATGCTCCTTAGAAGCCAGGATGACCAGACTTCGTCTTTCATACTTCTGACATATTATCAAGGAGGAACCAGTCTTTGGAGAAGGATACCATGCTTGGTAAAGTGGAGGGTCAGAGACAAAGAGGGAGGTCCCCAACGAGATGGATTGGCACAGTGGCAGTAGCAATGGGTTCAAGGGTAACAATTGTGAGATTGGTGCATGGCCAGGCAGTGTTTCATTCTGTTGTGTGTGGGGTCACTGTGAGTTGGAACAGACTCGATGACACCTAACAACAACAGCATCTGGTTTTTAATCCTTGTCTTTAATTTGCTGAAGGAAGTGGGCTGTTGGTCTTATGGAGTTTTTCATGGATGGATTTTACTGATTGCATCACCCTGGTGTTATTTAGCAAACCCCTCTATTCCTTGTTTATTTCACAAATATCTAGTTAGATCTCAACATTTGTTCAGATACAGGTTTTATTTATTTATTTGATGGTGGCAAAATGACATCAGAACACTTCTTTTAGGAGACACATAATGATTGGTTGTCTCTCCTCTTGAGATGTTGATGATCATTGATGCTCAGTGGCTAGGTCCACTCATCCTGCCTTCCTTTTCAGCTGATATTCTGTAAGAAACTTCTACTTAGTAACTCTTTGCTTACCCAATGATACAGTTCATCTAAGAAAGGCAGGATGAGTGCCCGATTGAATACCCTTATTCAAAGTAGACCTTCGGCACTGCCAGACCCCCAACCTTTAAAACCAATAAAATTTTGTTCAGTGTAGTTTTACTAAAGCAGGAAGATGAATTGGATCACTTCATATTTAATAAATTAAGTACTCGAGATGAGCAGAAGAATATTCTACTTGTAACAAAGCTTTAAAAACTCTCTAATTCTCCCAAGCTTTTAGCAAAAATCATGTGATTTTATTTTTTAACAGCAGTTACAAGAGATAATTTCACTAAACTGAAATCCTAGACTACATACATCTGATGCCATTTTCATTTTCGCTGACCTACTTTCTACAAAGCATGATTTACAGTTGAGGCTTACTGCTTTAGCAAAATAATGTTTGGGCTGTAAACTGAAATTTAATTTTCTTCCGTAGTTCAGAGCAAACCTACAATAATCTAAAGTGGCTCAAGGTTAAGCCATAGTTAAAACAACATTGCGCTTCAGGTCTGAAATGGAAGTATACTTTAGACAAGATGTGCTTCCTAAAAGGGTCTGTGTTTTCTAGAAGCCAAAGGGAGCAACAGTTCCCACCACTGCTGAAGGGAGCATCAGAAAGGTGGTGAGAAATGGAATGAAAAACTAATGGATAGCCCCCTCCCCACAAACTTTTGGAAGCCCTCTTGTAGACAGAATGAGTCCTCCTGCCCCTCTCCGCCCTCCGTCCGTCCCCCCCCCCCGCACATGCACAGAGTCAAATTAAAAATAGAACATTTCAGAAGCTTAGCATTTTAGGTATTTTGTAAAAGTTCCTTTTAAATTTAGTTGCAAGTGCAATCAGCTGTTTGGGTTTGGCTGTTGACATTAAACAACCTCTGAGCTATGGCGTGGGCTTCTGTACCACCTCAATTTCCTCCTCTTCCTCCAATGGGAAGCTGGTGGTCCCAGATCCTGACCACTTTTCCCCTTGCCCTCTTCCTCCAAATCACTTAGATCCTTTGTCTGTAACTACATTAGATCTATTCAGTGCTTCCCTTTTTAATGCATCTACAACTTCTTAATATCTACAAAGAGAGGATTGATTCCCGCCCCTTAGAATATGCCAGCAGGAAGCTATGGGACGCCCATATTGGATCGGCCCCAATGTGAGGAACAAACCAACAAGGGGAATATTGTCTTTCTTTTCATTCTTTAGTGGATTTTTTTAAAAAGAGCATTTTTCTTTCTTATCCAGATTAATCTGACCTCAGCGCAAGACAACTATATATTACTTTTAACGGCAAAACTTGAATGTCGCCTGGGTTGGGGCCGTGGTTTTTCATGAATGGAATACGATAATCCTTGTGGGATCATTCCAGCTGCTCATTACTCTTAGCCAGATAGAAATACTTTGTTGGGGCTCTTATGATGTCTTTTTTTTTTTTTAAAAAAAAAAACAAAAAAAAACAACAAAAAGCCACAGCTGAAAATGGACGCATGATAGGGCTTAGAAATATTAATGAGAAAGTTCTCTGCTTTACATCACTGAGTATCCCCCTGAAAAGGGGTTGGAATCAAAGCATTTGCTTGTACGGCCACAGAAACATCTTAACTGGAGGTGTCGAGCTTGGTTATTAAGGCTTTTTACACGCACGTATATAAGATGGAAATACTCTGGGGGATGAAATGAATTATTGTATCACACCTATATCACACCTGGTGTGGTGCAGTAGCATCAGCACTAGACAGTAAACCACAAGGTTGGTGGTTCGAACCCACTTGCTGCTTCTCAGAAACCCTGTACAGGGTCACTATGAGTCAGAACCCACTCAGTGGCACTTAACAACAACAACAATAGTGCAGTCAGAAAAGGAGTTGCTAAGCCATGGTAACGTTGATGATTTAAAATACAGCTGTGATCCATTCTATTTCTAAAACCCTGAGGGTTGAAAGCTAATGGTATCCTTTCTTTGTCAGAGCTTCTGGGAAATGTTTTTACTTAGGACTGATTGGTCATCTGATAGCTAGATTGCTTTGTTAGCAGGCTGTCCATAAACTTTTAAGGACCCTCTCGGGTTTGTTTATGGAGACGTAGGAATAGACTCCCAATCTTACTTTTGCTCTAACTAAATAAACTTGTGCCAAACTCCAAACGGGTGTCCTAAGCAGACGGGTCTATTTTTTAACTCACCGACCTGATCTCACTTATTATCATGTTACTTCGAGGCACAGTTCTGTGAGGTTGATTTGTTAGACGGGACAGCTGGAATCACCTGGCAAATGAGTGTTTCTTGCAACTGTCTGAAAACAAAGCAAGTTGTGGGATTACTCTACGCAAGAGGGATGGACCCCCATCAGAGTTTGGTTTAGATGTGACACCTGATCATCACACAGGGACCAAGAGCGCATGTAACATTTATGACTTGCAGGACATTGGGCAGACTCCCAAGCAGGTCCAGAAATGATCTGAAAGCGCACACAGTCAGCTTGGCTGTTACTGTGATGAGGAAGTGGGCAGCCATGAGGATTTCTATGGTGGCCCCCAGTTTGTGTGGTGGTGTGAACTTCCCGCAGGCGCCAAAGGTAGGAACACCCAGGCTTTCTTATCAGTGTGCCCAGATATGGGACAGAAGGGGAGGGGGGAGTGCTGGGTCTTAACAGTGGTCAGCAGCCAAACGTCAAACATGACTCACACTCTTTTATTTTCTCTTCCGTTTAATTGAAGACAGAAGACACTGACCAAAAGCTCAGTAACCATGAAGTTGGTTCTGACTCATCGTGGCCTCGTCTGTGCCAAATGAGAACTGTGCTCGTAGGGTTTTCAGTGGTTGATTTTTAAGAAATAATTGGCCAGGCCTTTCTTTCCATGAGTCACTAGGTGGACTTGAACCTCTGACTTTTGGTTAGCAGCCAAACATGTTACCCATTTGTATCAGTCAGGGATTCCGAGGCACACTGAAAGATGACAAATACTTTTAGATTATTAGTAAATGTTGTTTGGGAATTGATGGTTTCTTCGTATTCTTCAGAAGGTATCTAAAATGTAGTGATGTATCTTATTTTGGGGGGCTTTCAGGAACAATAACAACAAAAAAACCTCACAGGCACTCAGACTATCACTTCCACTTCTGACAACAAAGTTGACATAAAAAGTCATGCATATCTAGATTATTATGAGAGACTTAAAATTGCTACATTTAAGCCAATCAACTTTTACTATGAATAGATTATTTCTTATTTTTGAATATATATCTGTTGCATACCAAGTCAAGGTCTTTCTTGGCTCCGGATGCTGCAGAGCATGGACTAGCACATGGTCAGGGACATAAGGGGTTGTAAGGCTAATCTTACTTTTCTGGTAATTTAGGCCAGATTATCAGGAGGGACCAGCCTCTGGAGAAGTACATCATGCTTGGTAAAGTGGAGGATCAGCAAAAAAGAAGGAGATCCCCAACGGGATGGATTGGCACCATGGCAGTATCAATGGGTTCAAACGTAGCAATGATTGTGAGGTTGGCCTAGGACCTGGCAGTGTTTTGTTCCTCAGTGCCTAGGGTTGCTATGAGTCGGTACTGACTCGATGGTACCTAACAACAACAATACAAACAAGAATAGAAGCGCTGATGCTTCTCGACTGTACTTCACCTAATCGAGCTCAGGGAGTTTAGCACGGTCTTAGGTGCCCTTAGATTCTTTTACTTCGTTTCTTAGACTCTTGATGGCATTGCTTCTTTTTACAGAATAATACTAAAAGCCTAATCTTTAAAAAGGGAAGAAACTCATAAATATACCATTTTCCCATAGTCTTCTGCATCCCATACAAGGGTAAGCCAAAGGTATTGTTACAAAATCATAGAAACTATTATTACGTACAGATATCAAACTGTGGCACTATTGTTTTTTGACAGAGTCTCTGTCTAGATCAATATGTTTGTGAGGGCAGTTTTTCCATCTCTCTAACACTTCCCAAAGAATTCTGAGCACTTTAATTACACCATCTCAAAATGGCAGTTTTGGGATCCTGGAAGGACTCCAGTTGTGTTCCTTTTCAGTATTCTTCGAGTTTGGGGAGCAAAAAGAAGTTTGAAGAGGCAAGATCTGGATTGTAGTGTGGAAGGTTTCCCAAAGAATGAGCAGGCGTATTGACTTGATGGGGAAAATAATCCCTCATAACAACTTTCCTGACCTTTCCCCCATCAATGCAATTTTGTATTTTCTTAAAATTTCATCATAGCGAGTCTTCATGATTGGCCAGTATCCTTTGAGAAAAACCTATCAAGTTTACTCCTGTGGAATCCTGAAACAGTCACCATAGCCTTGAATTTAACTGGCCCAGCAGATCCCCTCAGAAGCCATGTTTTAAAGGCATACTGGTGCAGTGCTGTAGAAAGCACTTGACCGCAAGGTCAGCGGTTCAAACTCACCAGCCTCTCCTCAGAAACCCTCTACAGGATCGCTATGAGTCAGAATGGACTTGATGGCACTTAAGAACAACAGTGACAAGAAGGCAAATGTATTACTGAGAGAACTTGTCTGCAGCCATCCACGGGTCGCAGGTAACATGTTTAGACATGTTCTGTTTGGAATAAACAAACCCATGTATGGATGAACTGGAAACCGAGTAGCAATACTTTTTGACTTACCCTCTTATAGCATAGCTTTATATGCATGTTCTAAAATGGAAATCCTGTATTTTAATACACTGCCAATGTTTAAATAATACCTTATTAGGCACCATCAAGTTGATTCTGACTCAATAGAATGAAACACTGGCTGCTCTTGCACCATCCCACAAGTATTACTTTATTTGAGCACATTGTGGCAGCTGCATTGTTGACCCATCTCTTTGAGGGTCTTCCTCTTGATTTTGACTCTCTGTAAAGCATGATGTTCTTTTCCAAAGACTGGTCCCTCCTGAAACATGCCAAAAGTACTTAAGATAACGTCTCACCGTCCTCATCTCCAAGGAGTCTGGCAGTCCATGGTACATGTTCTTCACCAACACCATAATTCAAACACACCACATCTTCTCTAATCTTCCCAGTTCTCACATGCATATAAGGCAACTTAAAATATCATGGATTGGGTCAGCCTTATTTTAGTCTTCAAAGTGACATCTTTGGTTTTTAACATTTTTTAAAAGAGGTCTTTGCAGCAAATTTGCTAAATGTTCTACATTCCCACCAAGTAACCTCACTCCTCTGACTTCCTCCCACTGGTTCTTAGTTCCATTTCTCCTTTCCTAAGGGATCCTGCCTTTTGTATCTCAAACGGTGAATTGTTCTAAGTAGTGCATACCTCTATATTGTCACTGTATCCCTTAGAGACCTGGCTATTGTTTGAGTGAAAATTGAGCCAAGTGGTGAGAGATGAACTCAGTTCCAGGCCTGAAGGATGATGGAGGACCATAGTCTCAGGAGTTTCACCAGTTTCTATCCAACCCCTCAGCCTAGTCTTTTGTTGTTGTTATTGTTAATTTTGTTTTGTTCCACATTTTTCTCCTTCTCTATCCAGGACCTTCTATTGTGATTCCTTTCAGAACAATTGGTAGTGGTAGCTGGGAACCATCTAGTTTTTCTGGTCTCAAGGTTGTGGAGGTTGAGGCTCACACAATCCATTAGTTCCTTGGCTTGTTTCCATTCGTCTTTGATTGTATTCACTCATCTCTGCAGGGAGGCCAATGGTGATGGTGGTAGTTGTGTCACAGAGTCGATTCCAACACATACAACCCAATAGTTGCCCTATCGATGGCGGCCCAGTCTTTCATCTTCATTTGATTTTTCCTGTGTTGGTCAGTATTTTGTCTACATTGTTGCTGTCTACAGAAACTTTCAATGCAGCAACTCTAGGCTTACATTTTTTTTTCTCTGGCTTTTTTAATGGAGAAATGTCAAGGCTGCTCTTCACTTTTGGTTTTCTAACTTCAGGTCTTTACACATTTCATTGTGATACTTTATCTTCTTGAGCTGCTTTTTAAAACCTTCTGTTTAGCCTTTTCAGTTCATTATTTCATCCATTCGCTTTAACTATTCTGCCTTCAAGAGCAAGTTTCAGAGTCTCTGCTTGTATTCATTTTTGATCTTTTCAATATCATCAGCCAGAAAAATGTCAAGGGCTGGTTATAGAATAGCCATCAATTGCTCGTATGCAAATTCAAGTTGATGCTTAAGAAAATGAACACAAATTTAACACAAACCCGAGCAACCCAAAGTATGACTTTATTATATCCCACCTGAATGTAGAGAACAGCTCAAGAACTGGTTTGCTGCATTGAACACTAATGACCGAAATTAGATGAGTTGTGAAATGACATCAAGGACATCATACATGAAGAAAGCAAAAAGATACTTCAAAAAGTATCTATTGTATTTTAAATCCATTTTTCCATGGACTTTTTCTTTTTTAAGCTTTTATTGTGAATTGAGTGATAGTTCACACGGGAGAATGTCACTTTTGCATTCATCATATCATATTTCATTTCATTGCAGTGATTAAAATCTCTTCCATGCATCATCATTCAGCAGTATTTGCTTCTATTCCCTCTGCATTTTTTTTTTTTTTTGATGTACACAAAAACACTCAGGAATATATGTAATCATTTAAACGACAAAAGGTCACATTCTGCAAGCCTGCCTCCTGGCTGCCAGCACACAGTCTTTCTCTTTCCATGAGTCTAGAGTCCTCAGCTGCTCCCT
>NW_006408796.1:2154543-2157430 GCF_000296735.1 Chrysochloris asiatica | reverse complement strand
AGATGGATTGGCACAGTGGTAGTATCAATGGGCTCAAGTGTAGCAATGACTATGAGGTTGGTGCAGGGCGGGGTGATGTTTCATTCTGTTGTGCATAAGGTTGATATGAATTGGTACTGACTCAATGGTACCTAACAACAACAATATGTATAGGCAGTCATGTGTCACTGAAAGTCCACAACACATTCTGTGAAATAGGACATTATGTGAGTTGGATGTTGGATGAGCATCATATTGTATCTTGGCCCTGTTCTTTCTTTAAGCATTTCAAATAAGCTTCGTGCCTCAAGATGTTCAGAGGGATTCACTTTGTGTTTGGTCCTCAGTCTGCATCATCAGCAATTTCTTCTTATCTGACCTAGGTCCCTCTCACATTTTCACTAGCTTTTAACTTTCAGTAGAGCTGATCCTTTAACAACCTGGGGAATGTTTTGTTTTATGATTCTTAAGTGTGACATGACTCAATTGCAAGTAACAGGATTCACTCATTTTCCACAGTTGTGTTGTCTAATCGACTTTGGTTTCACTTTCAAACACATGCTGCTCCGTTGACTCTTAAAGCTGATCTCATTAGTGTTGGGTTTGCTGCATTTAGGAGCCATGATGCAGTTGACGGTAATATTTTTGGAAAAGAAAATGAAACGGAGATAGCACTACAATACTCAAAAGATGTTTGATACACAAGAGTGTATGTTGCCGCCTATGAGCCAAAACATAGACTGTTATACAGTAAACTTTTTATTTGTAAGTACAAAAATTCACATTCAAATAATGATAGAAAGTAGAGCACTATCCATGTATAAGCCAGTAACATAGGCATGTATTATGGTGATTTTAGGTTACACCTGGACTGTAACATTATATGCTTGGCAGTGCAATGGCTTTGTATATGAAAAACATGAGATACCATGTTGTATGTGAGAAGCTGCTGACCTCAGATGGACCCTGGTTGAAAGTAGAGAATCCCAGAAAGATGTTTACTTGTGCTTTATTGACTACACAAAGTCTTTTAACTGTGTAAATAATGACAAATGATGAGTAACATTGTATAAAGACTGAGTTCCAGAATTCCAGAACACTTCATTGTGCTCATGAGGGAACTGGAGACAGGACAGAATGAGGGTACAGTGAATGGTTTAAAAAATCAGGAAAGTTCTGTATTAGGGCTGTATCCTTTCACCATGCTTATTCAGTCTGTAGGCTGAACAAATAGTCTGAGAAACTGCATTATATGAAGAAGAATGTGGCATCAGGATTAGAGAAAGACACCTTAACAACCTGTGATATGCAGATGATACAATCTTGCTTGCTGAAAGTGAAGAGGACTTAAGATTGTTACTAATGAAGATCAAAGACCACAGCCTTCAGTATAAATTGCATCTCAATGTAAAGAAAATTAAAATCCTAACCATGGAATCAATAAATAACATCATGATAAACGGAGAAGAGATTGAAGTTGTCAAGGACTTCATTTTGCGTGGATCCACAATTAACACTCATGGAAGCAGAAGTCAAGAAGTAAGATGACATTAGGCAATTCTGCGGCACAAGATCTATTTAAAGTGTTCAAGAGCAAAGATAACAGTTTCAGGACTAAATTGCACCTGACCCATGCCATGGTATTTTCAACCTCCCCAAATGCATGTGAAAATTGGACAATGAATAAGGAAAGAACGGATACATTTGAGTTATGGGGTTGCAGAATATTAAGAGTGCCACCAACCACCAGAAGAACAAACAAATCTGTGTTGGAAGAAGTGCAGTCAGAATTCTCCTTAGATGCCAGGGTAAGTGAGATTTTGTTTCTCATACCTTGGATATAATACCGGGAAGGAGCAGTCGCTGGAGAAGGATATCATTCTTGGTAAAGTGGACAGTCAGGGAAAAGAGGAAGACCTCCAAGGAGATGGACTGACCCAGGGTCAGCAGCAATGGGTTCAAACGTAACAATTCTGAAGATGGTGCAACCCTGGGCAGTGCTGTGTTCTGTTGTGCATGGGGCCTCTCTGAGTTAGAACCAACTTGATGGCACCTAATAACAGTGACAACATTCCCAAGAGACTGGCTGGAAAGAATGGGAGATAATCTCCTGTGACCTTGAACATATCCCACCTGAATGTAGAGATCATCTGAAGAACAAATTTGATGCATTAGACACTAAAGACCGAAGACAAGAAGAGTTATGGGTTGACATCAAGAATGTCATACAGAAAGAAAGGAAAAGGTCACTGAGAAGACAAGAAAGAAGGAACAAGACTAAAATGGATGTCAGAAGAGACTCTGAAGCTTGCTCTCCAGCATAGAGATGCTAAAGCAAATGGAAGAAGTGAGGAGGTCCAAGAGCTGAACAGAAACTTTCAAAAGTCAGCTCGAGAGGACAAAGTCAAATATTATAACAAAATATGCAAAGAACTGGAGTCAGAAAGTGGAAAGGGAAGAACATGCTCAGCATTTCTCCCGCTGAGGGAACTGAAGAAAAATTCAAACCTCACCTTGAACTATTGAAGGATTCTATGGGCAAATTATTGAATGATGCAGAAAGCATCAAAACAAGATGGAAGGACTACACAGAGTCACTGTACCAAAATGTTCAACTATTTCAACAGGCAGCATATGATCATGAGCCAATGGTACTGAGGGAAGAAGACCAAGGTATACTGAAGGCATTGGCAAAGAACAGGGCTTCGGGAGAGCACTGATTAATCCAATGAGTTGGCTATGGGGAGTCTGTTGGTTCCACATTTGTCTTTGAATAATATACATATTTGGAGTCCTGGTGTGGCGCTCTGGGTTAATGCCCCAGAATGCAAAGCTGTTTGAACTGCAAGGTCGGCGGTTCAATCTCACCAGCTGCTACTTGGAAACGCTATACAGGGTCACTATGGGT
>NW_006408796.1:2147557-2154153 GCF_000296735.1 Chrysochloris asiatica | reverse complement strand
CCTTGGAAATCCTATACAGGGTTACTATGAGTTGCAGCTGACTCGATGGCACTTTACTGTGACCAAAAAAAAAAAAAAAAATTACATATTTTCTTTGAATTAGTTCACTGAATCGGCTTCCCTGCCAGAGAGAGTCTTGGGAAAAGTAAAAGCTTCAAGAAAGAAGAAAATTTACAGAAATTGGACAAGACCAGTCTTCTTCTCTGCTTCATGACACGGCCTACAGCTCTGTCCATGGGAACAGTCCAGAAGCTAGTTAGCATCTGCCATTTCCTGCAATCCCTGGGTGGCTTGATGACTAGCTGAAAGGTTGGCAGTTCAAACCCACTGTGAGGAGACTTGGAAGACAGACTTGACTGTGTGCTTCCTGAAGACGGTTGTTGTTTGTTGTTAAGTTCCATCGAGTCAGTTCCCAAAGGTTAGTCTTGGATCAGTTCTAGTCTGCATGAGTTGGAATTGACGGGATAGCATCTAGCAATGGCAGCAACCACGTCCCAGCCGTGGGCTGGCTCCTGGGGATGCAAAAGTGGTAAATGAGTCACCAGTTCCGTGGTGAATACTAATCAGCCCACGACTGGTCCAGAGGTTTAGAGGAGACAGACATGCTCCTCCAGTGTAAAGAGGAAGTCATAGTTTCCATAAATTAGAAAAGACCCAGCAATTCTGGCTGAGGGAGTTGTGGAAAGTGTCAAGGAGGAAGTTACACTTGGATTGGGTCTTGAAGGATGAGATCGTGTTGGCCAGATGAAGATTGGGGAGATCACTCCAGTCAGGGAGCAGTGCCAAGGCATGTGTGTGTGACCAATTGTCTGGCTCTAGGATAAGTGGGGTTATGGGGTAAAGAATTTTACTATAGTGTGGCGCTGCGTGCTAATTCACTGGACTGCAAATTCTCTTGAGCCACAGGTCGGTGGTTCAAGTTCACCAGTCTCTCCTTAGAAACCCTACACAGGGTAGCTATGGGTGGAAGCCAACTCCCTTGAAGGCATTTAACAACAACAATAAAGTACTTTGGTCTTTGTTCTTACTCACTAAGAGATAACTCTAAACCCTTGGAATTTCCAGAGCAATTGAGATGCTTTTATTATCTAAGACCTCCAGACCACCCCTGATGGGTTTGTGTTAATGAGTGGGGGACTGGCCTGGTCAAGGAGACCACCCTGTGGTCTGGTCACTGCTGACCTCAGGGTTGTTATTGTTGTTAAGAGCCGTTGAGTTGGTTCCTACTCTGTAAAGTGTTTCTGAGGAGTGGCTGGTGAGTTTAACGTCTGACTTTGTGGTTGAAACTGAACTTATGGTTCATTGCACCGTAATTCAACCATGCCTGTGCAATGAGACCCTGATAGAGATGGAACTGTGGAAGTTCCATTCATGGTTGGTGAATGGTATCAATGCACGTAAGTGAGTTGTTGTAGTTAAGTGCCATCAAATCAGTTCCAACTCAGCTACCGCACAGGGCTTCTGAGGAGCATCTGGTGAGTCTGAGCCACCAACCTTGTGGTTCCAACTGACCTTGTGGTCCTGGGCTTATCCTACAGCACCACACCAGGACTTCTGTAAGAGGGTGTTGTTGTTGTTAAGTGCTGTCAAGTTGGTTCCGATCCATAGCGATTCTGTCTAGGTTTTCCTAGAAGTGGTTGGTGAGCTTGAACTGCCGACCTTGCGGTCTAAACCAACTTCACAATCCAGCGCATTAACCCACAGCACCACACCAGGTAGTGTGTTTCTTTTTGGAATGTGGAAGTTCCAAGTTGGGAAACCTCCCTGGCCTCACCCTATTGTTGTTGTTTTGGTTGTTCAGTGCCATCGTCGAGTTGGTACTGACCCATAGCGACCCTATGCACAAGAGAAAGAAACACTGCCTGGTCCTGGGCCAACCTCACAATTGTTACCACCCTTGAGCCCATTGATGCTGCCACTTTGCCAATCCATCTCGTTGGGGGTCTTCCTCTTTTTCTCTGACCCTCCACCTTATCAAACATGATATCCTTCTCCAGCGACTGGTCCCTCCTGACAATATGTCCGAAGTATGAGAGACAAAGTTTGGCCATCCTGGCCTCCAAGGAGCACTCTGGCTGCACTTCTTCCAACACAGATCTGCTTTTCTTTGTATACCTTTTCCTACACTAAAACAATACTGATAAATACAATGTTTTCTGTGACTTCTGTGATGTGCTTTTGTGAATTGTCTAACCTGAGGGAATAGTTGGAAACCAGCTGGTCAGAAGTGAGGGTAAATTTAGGGCTCCTTGAGTTTATGATTGGGACCCTGAGGGGGCAGAAGACCCTCACGGATTTATAGGCAGCAGTCAGAAGTGAGGGAGCCTGTGGTGGCTGGCATCCTGAAGGGAGAGTTATAAAGCTCCTGATCTGTGGGTCAGAAACAAGGGGTGCATTGAGGACTTGTAGGCTGGCAGGAAGCATCTTGAAGCTTTTTTAAAAATTAAAAAAAATTTTTTTCTATCGTGAATTGAGTGAAAGTTTACAAAGCAGATCATCCATTTTACATGCAGCAAATCATGCAAATCATTACAATGATTGCTATCCCTTCCATGTATCATCAGTTAACAGCATTTACCTCTAGTCAGTTTTTCTATTGCATTCCTTCCTGTTTCTCTCGCTACCTTCATCTTTCCTCTGCTAACCTTTCTCTTGTCACCCATGTTAACATAAGTCTAGCCTGCTAGCCAGTGAATACATTTCCCTCCCTCCAGAGCCATTATAGATTATTTCTTTTATTAAGAAAACCATTTCTTAATGTTTTGCCAAGTTGGTGGCAACAATACGTGTCCTTTTGTGACTGACTTGATTTCTCTCCAGGTTCATCCATGCTGTGAGGTGTTTCACAGATTCATTGCCATTCTTCAATGTTGCATAGCATTCCGTTATGTGTAAGTACCAAACTTTCTTGAACCATTCCTCCATTTAGGCTGTATCCTTCTGATGTGTCTCTTTGTGATCACATATTAAAGGATCCTGTTTTCTTATCCATTCTGCTCTGACAGTTGATTGGCACATTTAATCCACTTATATTCAGTGTAATTATCAATAGGTATTAATTGATTACTGTCATTTTGCTGTGTACTTTTTAATCTTTTTTTGGTGTGTGTGTGATGCTGGGGTTTTTTCTTTTACACAATTTTCTGCACTGAGTTCATTTTGTCTGTGGGTTTTTTTTTTTGTTGTTGTTGTTTTTTTTTTTTTTACATTTCTGTTGTGTAATCTTTACTAAATCTTTCTGATTTTCCTCTTTTTAAAAAATTTCCTTGCCATTTGGAATGTCTGTATTTATACTATTTCCTCTTTTTGCTTTGCAGTTGACTTCATTATACATTGGTATTTCTAGTTCCCGATTTTCAGTCTTGTAGGTTGTTTTACTTCAAACAATTCTGTATCTGGATTGAGTTCTGGGTGGTGTTGTCATATCTGGTAACTCAGGTTATTGTCTGCTGTAGTTGGTTCTCAGTCTAAAGATCACCCTGTGCATTTTTTTGTAAAGTTAGTCTTGTCATTACAAATTCCTGGAAATATCCTAATGTCACTGTCATATTTGAGGAAAAACTTTGCCAGGTATATAATTCTTGGTTGACAATTTTTTTTCTTTCAGAGTTTTATGAATGTCATCCCATTGCCTTCTTGCCTGCATGTTTCCTGCTGAGAGATCAGCGCTTAGTCCTACTGGATCTCTTTTTTTAAAGTTTTTATTGTGAATTGAGTGATAGTTTACATGGAAGAACATAAGCTTTACATTCATCCTATCATATTTTGTTTCATTGCAATGATTACACTCCCCTCCATGCATCATTAAATAACCAAAGCATACATCCTGCAAACCTGCCCCCTGCTGTCAGCACACAGTAGCTCTCTCTCCCTGAGTCCAGAGTCCCCAGCCACTCCATCTTGCCACATTATCATGTCTGCTTCCATCTCTGGCATCACTGCTTCTCTGGATAGGTTCCTGCACTCCACTCTTCTCACGTTTTGGTCTCAGGGACTTCTGCTCCTGGACTGCAAATTCAACCACTCCCCTCCTTTTGTTATAAAATGTCTACCTTTACATTTGCAACTTTCACAGTCAGTCCTGATCGCAATTATTCACTATTAAACCAAAAGAGTTGTATCCTCATCTCCTTTCATCAGCCCTGTCCAGGTAGATTGGAAACCACTCAATGGAGATTCTACCTTTCCCCACACCCTCTGGAACTAGGCTCCCTCTTGAAAGCTTGTAAGCCAGTCACTTCATGCCTTTGTAGCACCCCCATTTTGGGTAGCCAATGTCTAAGTTGCACATCCCTGTGAACCCTATGTTTTGAGGGAGTGGAAATAATCCTTGCTGTAAAGATTTGTTTCCTGTTTTGAGCCACTAAATCCATAAGTATAGGTCAAGTTCATAAAATTGTAGCAGATTACTACTTTTTTTTCCTCTTCTTTCTTCCTCTAGCCGAGTTCTGATCATCCAGCCATTGAAGCCATGTCAAGTGGATACTATCTGCAAGTATGGGTGTTCTTGTTCATCTCCCCTCACTTCATCTCAGCTGGATGCTTCATTCTCTGCTCTAGTCCTCTGTGTCCATGTCCCCGTCCCTGGGCCCAGGAGTCCCTAGGTCTTGCCATACTGCTAGCCAACCAGGTCTCAATCCAGGTTGACAGGAGTCTATTGAATGTGGTCAGACTTAGCTCACAACTTCAATGTTGTTTTTCCCCCACCTCCCTTTACTGGTAGACCAATGTGGTCATCAGCCAGACCACATGCCTGCTCATATATTCCCCTTGAGTCTCAGTCTTGGAAGGGGGTTTGTCCTGAAGGGACCCGACCACTTGCCTTGATGGCTCCCGGGAGAACAACTTCCTTATTCTTGTAGTAAGCAATCAGACTGCTATTATTGATTTTGATTTTTCCTACTGGTCTTTCTTTCAAGAAGTATCTTCTGTTCTTCTAGCTGCTCCAGGCTGGTGTGCTTGTCTTTTCAAGTGGAAATTTCCCTCCTAAGAAGATTCTGGATGGGGATCAGCATTCTACCTATGGTTTTATGCAGTGCAAAGGCTCCTCAGGAAGCTTCCTTCACTGGGAAAGTTCTAGCCCCATTTTAGGTATTCCAGTCAGTTATAGGCTGAAGTCAGACTTATAAACTTCTACAGTGATGTTTCTGGCAAGGGAAAACCAAAAATCAAAAGACAGCCAAGCATCCTAACACTATTTCCCCTCTTTTACTCATTCAAACCATACATCAATCCCTGTGTCCCAGAGCCCTTTTGTTCCAAGGTTGAACACACATCATTATTTACCTGTGTCCCACCTAGCCCATGCAAACTTGCCTAAATGTTCTCCCATTTGCCTTCTTCTTCCTATTGGTTCTCTTTTGTACAAAACTTTCAGCTTTTCCCAAGCTGCTCTCAGAATTCTTTCCTGGCCTTTGGTTTTGGAAGTCTGATTATGGTATGTCTTGGTGATTTTCTTTTGGGCTCTATCCTGTTTGGGTTTTGTTCATCTTCTTGTATGCTGATCTTCTCATCTTTCATAATGTTAGGGAAATTTTCTTCCAACACCACTGTGATGATTTCTTCTGTGCTTGTCTCTTCCTGTTTTGGAATCTGAGAACCATAATTTATTCTTCTTCATGGTGTCTTATGTAATGCTTAGGTTTTTTTTTTTTCAGATTTTTAAATTCTTTTTTCTGATAGTTCTTCTAGCATACTGTGATGGTGATTGTGGTGGTTGTGTGCCGTGGAGTCGGTTTTGACTCATAGCAACCCTAAACAGTGTTTCTGAGGTTGTAAATCTTTATGGAAGCAGAAAGCCTCATCTTTCCCCCACCAAATGGCTGGTAGTTTCGAACTGCTGATCTTGAGATTAGCCGCCCAACTTGTAACTACTGCACTACCAGAGCGTCTTTCTAGCATCCCAGTATTGAGATATTTATCTTCAAGTTCACTAATTTGGGCTTTCATTGCGTCAGATCTACTCCTTTGCCCTTTCACTTAATTGTCCATTCTGAAATCTTAGTGTTAATCTGTATTTCTAAAAGCAGGTTTTGTATTGCTTTAACATTTGCCTTTCTTTTGTCAGTTTGTTCTTGTAGTGTTTTCCTGAACCTTCTAATTTTTTTATTTTTTATTTTTGCATTCTCCTTGGTTTACTTGATTTTCCTGTCAATCCTTTGATGGTACCTAAATATCATTCTTTTGAAATCATTTTTCAGTTAGCTCATTACCTTTTCTTCCTTAGAAAGGTTTCTGGCTCTACATTTTGGTCATTTGTTTGAGCCATTGTTTCTTGTTTCTTCACATGAGCTAAAATTATCTGTGGTCTCTGGGGCACTGTGGAGTTGCATTTATATTTGGTGGATGATTGTATGCTGATTTGCCCGTAAGCTTTCACCACCTGTCTCCTGTGTGTGGTTAGAGAATGGAAGTTTGCGCACTGTTCTTGTTCACCGTTTGTGCACCTCAGTTTGGGGTGGGTTTTACTGGTGTTGGCTGCTGTCTATTGTTGATCAGGTGTTATAGATTGCTTTGTATAGCTCCACCCACTCTTGCCCAGTGGGTGGAGCTATAGACAGTAAGGTTGTGGCTGGGCTGTATGGTCAGAGAAAACT